>NC_063440.1:27240458-27581458 GCF_020379485.1 Brassica napus | reverse complement strand
ACTCTAACCACCACAACAACAAGGCCTCTTCACAGAGATCTCTTCAGACAGCAAAAAGCGGTTCCAACAACCATAGCTTAGGGAACTCAAGACGTCCTTCGCCAGAGAAGATCTCATGGAACGTCCTTGACCTTAAAGGAGAGAACTACTTCTCTTGTGCGGTTGGTCGCACACGCACCAGTGCTAGATACCTCCTTGGCTCTCCTGATGATGTTGTTTGCTTCCTTGAGAAGCTCGCCGACACGCCAGCGCCTAACTCATCTTAGATTTCTAGACTGTCTGAACTGTGAGAGTTCTTGTAACCCCAATAAGTAACCATTACCAGACTCTTTTTTAGTGGTTTTGATTCTAATCTAATAAAGAGTAGATCAAGTGATGAAAAAAAATATATAGAATAATCGAACTATAACAAGAAACAATAAACAAAACATATAGAAGATATTATTAATGATTCTAATGAAGAATTTCAACCCTTTTCTCTCTTTCAAAACCAATGGTGTGTTGAATAAACAGTATGAATAAAAAAATAAATCTCTATTACATAGAATAATCAAACTATAACACACCCTTAAAGAAAAGCTAGTGATAGTAGTAAGGGTGATCAAACAATATAACAAGAAACAATAAACAAAACATATAGTAGATATTATTAGTGATTAATCTAATGAAGAATCACAACCCTTTTCTCTCATTCAAGTCTTCTTGTTTGGCTCAAACGCATACTTGATCAAAGACTCCTTGATGGAGAGTAGCTCAGGGAACTCTTTCTTGAGCTTAGAAGCATCCATCTCGTTGTTACTTCTTGGAGCCACAATGACTTTAGCTTGCTCCTCTAATGTGAAGTTTGCCCATTTGAACTCAGGGTTGATGTAGTCTCTGTACATCTCTAGGATCTCGTTGTGACTCACCACACCTGGATTTGTGAAGTTCCAGATCCCTTTCAAGTTTCTCTTGGCCATCTCGATGGAGATTGGTAAGAGCTCGTCCAACACTGTCATGCTGTTTGGGATGTTGACTACTTTGTTGTACCTTGAGATCTTGGTGATGAAGTTGCGCGGGTTGTTTAGATCTGAAGAGATTGGCATCCTTACCCTCAATGTGCATACGTTGTCATACTCCTTTAGCAGCTCCTCTACCTGCAAGCAAGACACATTCATAACAAAGAATTAACAAATATAAGAGTTTTGTGCTAAAAACCGGATTTGAGTAAAACCGGAAAACTTAGTCAAAACCGGCCAAACTCGCTAAAACTAGTTATTCGGTTCGATATTAGAACCCGGTTTTCTCAAATTCAAGTTAAAAAAAAATTAAAAAAAGTTGCAAATGTTAGAAAGATTTCATAAATATCATATTGTTTTTAATATCTATCTAAATAAATTAGTTTTCATAATATTTTTGTATTATTTTTGAAGTTTTTATTTTATTTTCATATCCAGTTGAACTTCATCATAAGAGACACATTCATGACAGAGCAAGAGAGAGTTAGTTACCATGGCTTTGGTTTTTGAGTAGAAGGAGCCAGTGAAGTTGGGAGTGTCTTCCTCCTTGAACCCAATCCCCGAACCTTCAGGATGCTTCTCATCATACTCAAATATACAACCAGTAGCGAAGTTCATCATGAGAAGCCCATGCTCTCTGCAGACATCAGCTAGAGTCAAAGTCCCAGCTACATTAGCACGGATAGTCTCTGTCTTGTGAGACTCACACCAGTCAACATTAGGTCTCCCAGTCACACCAGCCGAGTTGAAAACATGAGTCGGCTTAACACTCATAACATCCTGCAAAAGAGAAGCTCTATCCTCCAACCTCCCTTTCCCATACTCATAAGCAATCCCTTGCTTCTCACATAGCTTCCCAAGCAGACCACCAATCCATCCGGTTTTACCATATATCAAGAACTTGAGAGAAGGCTTCTGCGGCGTGCTGGTACTGCTCCTTGTGCTTGGAACCACCATGTGGGTTTGACTCGGCTTGTCAGACACCGAAGCTGCTGAAGAAATCTCATCTGATCCATCGAAATGTCGCCCACCGGGCATCATCAGCATCCTCGGATGAGGAAGCAAAGCTCCAGAGACATCACCCCACCACTCAGGGTTCTGAGTATACCAATCCATAGTCTTCTTTAACCCTTCCTCCCACGTAGTCCTCTCCGACCACCCCAGCTTCTTCAGCTTCTCATCGTCAAGAAAGTACCTCTGATCATTAAAAGGCCGGTTCTCAACAAACTTAATACTCGCCTCAGGGTCCATGCCAAAGAGCTTGCAAACATCTCTAGCCACATCGTTCACTCTCCTCTCCTTCTTAGTCCCAATGTTATAAACATGCCCAACCTCACCCTTGTGGAGAATCACCTCAAAGGCCTCAGCAACGTCCTCACAGTAAAGATAACTCCTCACGTTCGACCCATCTCCGTGAATCGGAAGAACCTTCCCTCCCATTGCCAGCAAAATAAACTTCGGAATCAGCTTCTCAGGAAACTGATTCGGCCCATAAACATTGTTCCCACGAGTAGTAATAACTGGCAAACCATAAGATCGCCCATACGCCATCACAAGCATCTCCGCGCCAGCCTTGGTCGCAGAGTAAGGGTTCGTGGGGAGAAGCTGAGAGGCCTCGTGGTTACCCACGAGCGCATCCTCGTCAGTCTCCCCGTAAACCTCGTCGGTACTCACGTGGATAAACCTCCGTACCTGGCCTGTCACCTTACAGGCCTCGAGGAGGACGTGGGTACCGTAGATGTTGTTCTTGGTGAACTCGAAGCTGTTGCCGAAGGAGTTGTCGACGTGGGTCTGAGCGGCGAAGTGCATGATGGTGTCGATGCCTTCGGTGATGAGGAGGTGGTTGACGAGGTCGGCGCTGGCGATGTCTCCTTTCACGAACTTGAAGCTGGGGGAGTTTTTCGAAGGGTTAAGGTTCTTGAGGTTGGAGCAGTAGTCGAGCTTGTCGAGGACCACGATCTTGTAGTGAGGGTAGGTTCGGATGAGCCTGTTCGCCACGTGGGAGGCGATGAAACCGGCGGCTCCGGTTATGAGAATGTTCTTGGGCGTGTAAGAAGCCATCTAGACAATAACAACAACAACAACAACAAAGAAACGGACTTTCATGCGTTATTACAATATAAAAACGAAACCTTAGATGTTAGATCCAGATCTAACTAAAAACATCAAAAGCTATAGAGAGTTTATGAAGGTTTAGATCTAATGACGGTGAGAGATAACTATATAAAGTAAGAAACTTTAGAAATGAAACGTTACATACCTCTCTGAGAAATTTTGGGATCTTTGTGACGATCAAAGACCACAGACAAGACTCATTTGAGAGGGAAGAAGAAGACTGGAGGAGTTGTTTATATACAGATTAAAGTTACGAAAATGCCCTCTGATTGCTCTGTTATTTACATAAGCGGGGTAGTATAGTAGGTTCACGGCTTGAGACGCGTGTTTTGAGATCGCGCGTTTGGTTAAGACATTAACTTCGCATGTTGTTAAGTTACTGCTAGTGTTAATTACTGATTGATTCTTGTCTTAATTTTTGATTTAGACAATCTGCTTTAATAATTAAAAAAATTGGATATAATATAAAATTATATATATTAAAAATAGCTTTTTATATTCATAAAATTTATATATCAAAATATTATTATTGACTATATATATATTAAATAAAGTTAACCAATTTTTTTTTAATTTTTATTAAAATAGTTTAAAAATCTAAAATTATATATAGTTATTTTTCCGATCTTATTTATACAAATTAATAAATTCACAACACAAATAGAAATGGTTTATGTTAATAATTTTTGGTGGTATAAATTACTAGTTGATTAGTCTCTATGTTTTAAAATAGTCTAGTTTTTAGAAGAAAAAAAAGTAATTTTAAAATAATTTTTATATTTTTTATTAGATAATAATGATACAATGTAAATTTTAAAAATTAATTGTATTAATTTCATATTGGCTCAAAATGGTAAGAAATAATTAATCAGAATATATATATATATATATATATAATTAAATTTAAAATGTTTTATTAATGTATGTGAAAGTTATCATTTTGAAACATATGGAATATAATCTAAATTTTGATTTAGACAATCTGAATTTAATTTGAAAAAAAATCTGAATTGGGATATAAATTTATGAGATAAGGACAATGCGTTTGCGTTTACGTCTGAGCTAGTAGTAGGTACCATTTTATATGGCTCTCAAAGTTTTGAAACTCTTATTAAATACGTTATACCAAAATAAGGACTGTTTCGTAATTTGACATGGCAATTGAATTCGTATTGATAGTAATACTAAATTTCGATATGCAATCATTCAATGCAGTAGCCCATATGCAGAGATCAATCAGATCACCGACACATTCAATTATGGTCACTTGTGACTGAATTAAACTAAGAGAATATACCAATTTTTATTTGATTTTATGTTGTTCGTTAAACATTTAAAGCGCGCTTATAATACGAAAGGGAACGATTTCTGCAAAACTAGTTTAAGCTGGGTACAGCAGAGAAATAAGTTTTACACAGGGACCATTTTTGTAAAAACCAAACGTGGTAAGATCACGTGATGGCACGTGAGTAGGTTTCTTCGTCTTCTTCGTTGCTCCGATCAGAGAATCGAATCGCCGACGACGGAGAAAAAAAAATGGCCTCCTCCGTGGTTTCTCTCTCTCTGACAACGCCATTGAAAGCGAACTCCTTTAGCAAGTACAATCTCACTCGGCTGCCTTCTCTACGTCGCATCTCTTGCTGCTCAACTCGCGAGTTTACTCTCAAATCGCGTTTGGCTCTTCCTGCTACGTGTAAGCAGCGGCGAAGCGTTGAGCTTTTGACTCGCTGCGGCGTTTCGTCGAACGACTTCCCCGCTGAGAAAGAGAAAAAGAGGAGCTTTGGGGAGTGGGTCGAGTTTCTGGGAGAGGCGGTGTCGACGGCGTTTCCGGTGTGGGTTTCTCTCGGGTGCTTGCTGGGGCTGGTGAAGCCGAGTGCTTTCAATTGGGTCACTCCTGATTTGACCATTATAGGTCTTACCATCACGATGCTGGGGATGGGGATGACTTTGACTCTCGATGATCTTCGCGGCGCGTTGAAGATGCCCAAAGAGCTCTTCGCCGGCTTTGTGTTGCAGTACTCGGTATGGTTTGTCTCTCGCAATGCTCTAATCATCATTGTCTCTTGATGGAATGTATAAGTTATAGAGAAAGATGAGATCTTTAAGGAACCAGTGTTGGTATCTGTTGATAGTTTTTGTTAGGTTTGGTAACATAATGTTGTTGAGTAGTTTGTGGCCTTGCTTTGAGGTCATAATCTTGGTGGTTCAAGTGAATTAATCAATGCATGATCCAGATTCTTGATGTTATGATTAACTCTTAGAGTTGCAGCTAGCTGTTTTTTTTTTGTAATTACCAGTTATTTGGGTTGAAATGGTAGTATTAGAGCTTGGATAAGGTCATAACTTGCTTTGGAATTGTGTTGCAGGTCATGCCATTATCATCATTGACCCTTGTTGGGAATCTATAAGTTATAGAAAAAGTTAGAATGGAAATAAGGAAAGATGAGATCTTTAAGGGACCAGTGTTGTTATTTGATAAACATAATCTCGTGGAGTAGTTTTTGACCTTGCTTGAGCTCATGATCTTGGTGGTTTAAGCGAGTTAATCAATGCATGATTGTGCTTGACCTAGCCTTTTTGTAATTACCACTTCTTTGTGTTGAAATGGTAGTACTAGAGCTTGGATAATGTCCATAACTTGCTGAGGAATCATGTTGCAGGTCATGCCATTATCAGCATTTCTAGTGAGCAAACTCTTGAACTTGCCATCACATTATGCAGCCGGTCTCATATTGGTTGGTTGCTGTCCAGGCGGTAAAAACCACTTTCTTTACTTGATTTGAGTTTTAGAACATTCTGATCCATTAATGATGTGCTCTGATGCTTTCTCATTTGTTTAAGGTACGGCAAGTAACATTGTCACTTACATTGCACGGTGCGTAAATTATTTTAATTTTGGTTCCATATGTTTCAGAACAACTGTGTAATCTGATTTTTTTTTGTTCACGTTATAGTGGGAATGTTGCACTATCGGTGTTGATGACAGCAGCTAGTACTCTTTCAGCTGTGGTTAGTTTCATCTGTTTTGCCATACTTCTTCTAGATTAAGGCATCATAAATACTCTCTCCGTAAATTTTTGTTTCGAAATAAGTTTTGTTTAGAATTTCAATGCAAAATTTATTAACATTATCCTCCAATTCCGATTGGTTGAAATATGTTTAGGTGTATAGGTAATGATATTTTTATTTTGAAAATATGCAAAATTAAATAGTTTCTTAATTTTTGTGCATGCATGATGACAAATTAAATGAAACTGAGGGAGTAATAATCTTTGTCTCCATGCCGTTTTCTAGATCATGACGCCGCTTCTTACAGCTAAGCTAGCCAAACAATACGTCGCAGTAGATGCTCTTGGATTAGTAAAGTCAACACTACAGGTTTGGTTGGTTCAAGCTAGTTTCTATGTTTGCAAGTTTGGATTAACTAGCCCTTCATGTCACAGGTGGTTCTTCTCCCAGTGTTGGCTGGTGCGTTTATGAACCAATACTTCCAAAGAGTGGTGAAGTTTGTTACTCCTCTCATGGCTCCAATCGCGGTTGGAACGGTCGCGATTCTCTGCGGGACTGCGATTGGTCAGAACGCCTCTGCCATACTCGCTTCAGGGAAACAAGTGGTCATGGCTTGTGTCCTTCTTCACCTCTCTGGATTTCTCTTTGGCTATCTGTTCTCGAGGTTACTCAGAATCGATGTGGCTTCGTCAAGAACTGTCTCTATCGAAGTTGGCATGCAGGTAAGGCACAGTTTGTGAGTAAACCAGCTGTCTATAACTGAATCTCAACTGAAGCTTTTTTTGTGTAATGGTGAAGAACTCGGTGCTTGGACTTGTTCTAGCGGCAGAGCATTTTGGGAACCCGCTCACTGCAGTACCGTGTGCTGTTTCTAGCGTCTGTCACTCCATCATCGGTAGCGTCTTGGCTGGTGTCTGGAGACGCAGTGCTCCAAAACAGCTTGAAGACTGAGTCAGGACCGGTTTAGTTAAGTTTGTTGAACAAAAAAGGTTTGGTCTTGTTGTAGACTTGTGAGTGATGCGCTTTTTTTGAAAAGGCTATTATGTAATAACAACACATGTTAAGGGTAATTTTGGAAATTTAAAGTCATCTTCTCCAAATCAATTTTCTTTTCCCTTCCTGTCTGACTTGACTTCAGTTTCTTTGTTTGGTTTCTTGCTGATAATTTGGTTGTTGGGTGGATCAAAAGTTCCAAGCTTTGTACCTTTGTTTCTTTGTTTTCGTTGCTTTGTGTGGTAGAAACTCTATGGAAGCAGAAGGAGAAACACAGTGGAGCTCTCTGCTAGTACCTTCTGTTCTAGAGATCGCCAAAGAGAACACTGTTCCTCCGAGGTACCTTCGTTCTGAACAAGACAAAACAGAGACTTTAGATGATTCTTGCCTAAGCTCAAAGCTCCCAGTTATCGACATGCAGCGCTTGTGTTCTGTTTCCGCCATGGATACCGAGCTAGAGAAGCTCGATCTCGCTTGCCAAGATTGGGGATTTTTCCAAGTAAAACTCTCTTTCTAGTTCTTGAATCTTTGTATTTATATTTAAACTCTCTCTCTTTACTTGAATCTTTCAGCTAGTCAACCATGGAATAGATTCTTCTTTTCTTGAAAAGTTAGAGACAGAGGCTCAAGACCTCTTCAACCTCCCCATGGAAGAGAAGAAGAAACTCTGGCAGAGAAGCGGCGAGTTCGAAGGGTTCGGACAAGTCAACATAGTCTCCGAGGATCAGAAACTTGACTGGGGAGACATGTTCATCCTCACTACTCAACCAATTCCATCGCGCAAACCTCACTTGTTCTCCAAGTTACCTCCTTCTTTCAGAGAAACTGTGGAGACTTACTCCTCTCAAGTGAAGAGCATAGCCAAGATCCTCTTTGAGAAAATGGCGTGTGTTCTTGAGGTCAAGCGCGAAGAGATGGAAGATTTGTTTGGAGATGTTTGGCAATCTATAAAGATCAACTACTATCCTCCATGTCCACAGCCGGATCGAGTCATCGGTTTGACTCCACATTCAGACGCTGCAGGTCTCACGATTCTATTGCAGGTGAATCAAGTGGAAGGGCTTCAGATCAAGAAAGATAACAAATGGGTTGTGGTGAAACCGCTTCAAGATGCTTTAGTTGTTAATGTTGGCGAGATCTTAGAGGTAAGAGATGCAACTTATAACTCCTAAGATGCTTTTGCTTTAGTTGTTAATGTTTTGTTTATTTGTTAAAGATTATAACGAATGGGAGATATAAAAGCATCGAGCATAGAGTGATGGTGAATGCAGAGAAAGAGAGGTTATCTGTTGCTATGTTTCACAGTCCGGGGAAGGAGACGGTGATTGGTCCGGCAAAAAGTCTTGTGGATAACCACCAGCAGGAACGTTTGTTCAAAAGTATGAGTACACAAGAGTTCTTTGATGCCTTCTTTGCTCGGAAGCTCAATGGAAAATCACACCTTGATCTTATGACTTTGGACCCCTCATCATAAAAGCCATGTTTCCAACTAAAACCATATAGATCTTTCTTACAAGTCTGTCTCATATTGTAATAAAGAGAATCTTCTTCTTCTTCCTCTTGTCATTGAGAATTATACAAACTAAGGTTTTAAAAATCAGGCAAATCAATTATAACCAAAACAATTCTCTTAAAATCTGAATTAAATAGCTCAATCGGTTTAAATTATCATAATTCAGTTTAAATCGGTCTAACAAGGTTAATGAAAATTCACAATTTTTTATTTCATTTTTTGTATATCTAAATTTTTATAATTCATCTAAATAATTTAATAATTAAACTCAAAAATCAAAATATTAAATATAATAACCAAATATACAATAATTAAACTAATAATTCGTTAATACCAATCCAATTTTTCGATAGACGTATACATTGATGCAAACACTCTCTAATTAAAGCTATTTTAAGCATATTGTAAAAGCTCAGAGTCAGGCTCAACTTGATGTTAAACATTACAATTTGCAATTATTTTACTGATCTTGTTTTAGATGCAGAGCACAAAGTCAACGACAAAAGCTAGATAATAGCTGGTAACATACCAATTTTCATGAGTGCTTTTATCACATTTTTCTACTTTTTTTTTTTTTTGCATAAAGTGTGTACATCACATTTAATGTTTTCAACAAAAGCGGATGTTCTTTTTTTTTTTTTTTTTTTTTTTTTTTGAAAAAAAGGCTAATAGAAACTCAGTTTTCATTTCATACGTAATAGTAACATTATGGATATAGTTCATATGTGGCTTCGAAATGCTGGTGACTGGTAAGGATAAAAAAAAGTTGTAAACCTACTTTCTTTTCTTGTGTCCATCTCCATAACCAACTTCTTGTTTTGTCTTCTTTATCTTTTCTTCATTCAAAGGGGTTTGTGAATAGAAACAATGGCTAATGCAAAGGAAACAACTCTTTACATAACAATCTCTGTAGTTGCTTTTGTCATTGGTAAGATCATAATAGCTCTTCTTCTCTACAAGAGATGGAAGAGAAAACATACAGTTCATGAAAATGGATTTCCAGGTAAAATCTAGCTTTGATTAATATAAATGGTTTCTATAGTGTTTTGATTTATGTAATTTTTCAGTTAAAGGAGGGAAGATGGTGATGTTTAGGTCACCATTACTAAACTCTGTTTCCTCAGACTTGTTTATGAAGAAGACACATAAGCTAAGTAACAAAGACATTCTTGGTTCTGGAGGATTTGGAACTGTTTACAGACTAACCATCAATGAGTCAACAGCTTTTGCTGTGAAGAGGCTAAACAGAGGAGACTCTGAGAGAGACGGAGGGTTTCATAGAGAGTTAGAATCAATGGCTGATATAAAACACAGAAACATTGTTACTCTCCATGGTTACTACACCTCTCCACACTTCAATCTCCTCATCTATGAGCTCATGCCTAATGGAAGCTTAGATTCTTATCTGCACGGTACGTTGAAAATGAGGAGGATCAAACACAAAAACGTGTATTAAATAGGGTTTCTTGAGTCACAAGTAACTTGTATTTTAGCTATTTCTTGAGCCACAAGTTTCTTTCTGTATCTGCAGGAAGAAAATCTGGAGATAGAAAGGTTTTGGATTGGGCGGCGAGATTAAAAATCGCGGTTGGAGCGGCTAGAGGGATTTCTTATCTTCATCATGATTGCATCCCTCATATTATCCATAGAGATATCAAATCTAGTAACATACTTCTTGATCATAACATGGAAGCTAGGGTTTCGGATTTCGGTTTAGCCACTTTGATGGAGCCAGACAAGACTCATGTCTCAACGTTTGTTGCTGGAACGTTTGGATACTTAGCTCCTGGTTTGTACAACAACTTAGATTTGTTGAGTTCATATCCTTCATAACAGAAACTTACAATTGGTTTTGTTCATGTGTGTTTCTAAACAGAGTATTTTGATACGGGTAAAGCGACAATGAAAGGAGATGTTTACAGCTTTGGAGTTGTTCTTCTTGAGCTTTTAACGGGAAGAAGACCAACAGATGATGAGTTTTTTGAAGAAGGAACAAAGCTTGTTACGTGGGTAAGAAGTTATTCTTCTGTTTTCATTGTTATAAAAGGTAAATTATTACTCTAGTTCGGTTCCTAAGGACGTCGTAATTTGTATGCAGGTAAAAGGAGTGGTAAGAGACCAAAGAGAAGAGGTGGTGGTAGATAACAGGTTAAGAGGATCACCGGTTCAAGAGATGAACGATGTGTTTGGTATAGCGATGATGTGTCTAGAACCGGAACCGGACGTTAGACCGACCATGACCGAGGTCGTCAAATTGCTTGAATACATTAGCCTTTAGAAATGTTCCTTTTTCTGATTCCTCTCTTCTGACCACAAGCTCGTGAGTGTATGTTTTTAAGAAACTTAGGTTCTTGATTGAACCAATAATATTTCAGTTCCAAAATAAAAGTTGCACTTCGAGATTCGCTTCTTTGATAAGTGGACTGGAAAGTTAAAACGTAATTTAAATATTACAAATCTATAATCTTTTTCCCCGAGGAATAAAGGATTATAAACAAAAGCATGTATATTATACATACATCATCTAAGTATTATACTAAGATGCTCGTACAAAGCGAGCATTGGATCTAAACATTACCCTAATTTACAGCTCAGCTCACGTTTTGATGTCTTGTTATTTATTTGACGGTGATCTCTTTTAGGTTATTCTCACA
Organism: Brassica napus; assembly: GCF_020379485.1. NCBI lineage: Eukaryota > Viridiplantae > Streptophyta > Magnoliopsida > Brassicales > Brassicaceae > Brassica > Brassica napus. The sequence goes on along the minus strand of NC_063440.1, from coordinate 27,570,176 downwards.
CATTAAACCTTGTAGATGAACTTCTTGGAGGCTATTTTTTTAATTTAAATATAAAAATTTTGACAAAAAAGTTATATATAAATTTAAGGATATCAAACTATTTCTAGTGTAATAACTTATGGACATATCTTTTCTTTTTTTTGTGTGTTTTAAATGGCCAATTACAAAAGATGGAATATGATTCTTTAGGTTTAACTTTAAACCAAAACCGACATGATCTCTAACAATACGGTTTATACCGTCACTTTTGCTAAAACTCTTACTTTACTTGTAAGCAATTTGCTGGATTATTCACCTCAAAAGCGTGAAAACATAAACTAAAAAATCTCTTTCTTTATAAGAAAATTCATGACTGATCACTCGCTCATCATTTATATATACAAAAGATTTGTAGAAGAATTCTCACCCAGAAAAAAAATCAAACAACATGGCTAAAGCATGGATGTGCCTTTGCTTCCTCATCTTCTTCTACCTCTCGTCAGGTACTCAACGATCTTAGTTTACTTACTGAATCGTCTTACGTTACATGTCACTAGTTTTACTTAACAGTTTCATCTTGGTATTCTTTTCCTCACAGAAATAAACTTTATCAAAGTCAACGCAGAGGTATATGATTAGACTAGTTATCATTATAAGCTAACACAATGTTCGTTCTACTTACTCTAATGAGTTTTGTTGTAATAGATGAAGACTTGGTGTGTTGCTAAACCATCTTCGGATCAAGCAGCACTTCTAGATAACATAAACTACGCATGCTCTCATGTGGATTGTCGCGTTTTATCGAGTGGATGTCCATGTTACTCCCCCGGTAATCTTATAAACCATGCTTCTGTCGCCATGAATCTTTATTACCAAGCTAATGGAAGAAACTATTGGAACTGCAATTTCAAGAACTCTGGACTTATTGTCATAACCAATCCAAGTGAGTGGATGTCCATGTTACTGCATCTCTTTTTTCTTCTTCTTTCTAAAACAAATATTACAGAAAATGTTAGACTAAAATTTTCGTTCCCCCCCCTCCTTATTTTCAGGCTATGGAAACTGCTACTATGACTACAAATGAGCAAAAATCATAAGACTTCATACGTCTTTGTTACAAGAAATCAAAGGAGCATGCTTTACGAGTTTTTAATCTTAATTATCCAAAATTCAAATTTTTGATATTTCAAGTGTTAAATGTTTAGTTATTGAAAGTTTATCAGCATGCAAGTACACTTACCCATACGGTCAAGAAAGAGTTTAACGTAAGTTTTTTTTTCAGAATTTAATCATTCGCAAGACTTGAAAACAAAACAAAAAGAGAAAAAAAAGGAGTTAAAATTAATTTCAAAACTTTGGAGCCTGAAAACGTTAATAAGTATTAATACAAGGAGCTGAATATAAAAATAAAAGGATAATAATAATACGTGGCAAGATCTCAGCTTCAGATAAGATAAGTGGAGACGATGAACTCTGTTTCAATGGTTTCCCTCTTCTCTCCTCTTCGCCTTCTGGTATTGAACAAAAACGAATACAGTCGTCTCTCTCAAAATCTTCACTTCCACATGTGGGCTCGTTTCGTCCACTCGAATCTAATTAAACCACCCCACTTGTTTTATTTTATTTTTATAATATTAAAAAGTTTGTATTTTTTAATACTTTTCTGGTTGTAATTTTTCCATACACTCAAATCTCTCGGCGGAGAAAAAGAGTTAAGCTTCTTTTTTTCATGTGTTAAAGCTTCAACCTTTACACAAGAGCTTTGATAATCCTCAAGTCATTTAGAGCTTAACTTGATTCTGGGTTCTGCGAGAATGATGATGACATCGTGTCGGAATATAGACTTGGGTACGAGTGTGCTTGATCTGATCTCATGTGGCTGTGGTCGTCGTCAGTTTCCCAAAACTGTTTGTAAGATTGGTGTGACGAGAAGCTATGGCGGCGGCGGGAATCTGCTGTTTATCCGGCGTGACGTGGGGAGGAGCTGCAAAGCTGTGCCGACAAAACCCAAAGAGATTTCTTTGGTCAACGGTAAGAAGTCTAGAAGCTCATGTTCTTGTCTCAGTCTCACTTATTGTTATTACAAATATTGTCCCTTGTTCTGCTTTTTATGCTTTTTACGCTTATGATGATGTTGTGTAGGGATAGGTGAAGCTAAAACGGTGAGTTTTGATTTGAGGCAAGAGTCGTCATCAAAGCAGCCTATTTCATTGGTGAATCTGTTTGAGGTTGTAGCTGATGATCTTCAGATGTTGAATGATAATCTTTTATCGGTTAGTATCAGAATAAAACTCTTTCTTCTTATTGTTCTTTTTTGCACTGCTTGAGATCGAGTTGTTGCTTTCTTTTATTAGATAGTGGGTGCAGAGAATCCGGTTTTGATATCTGCAGCTGAGCAAATCTTCGGAGCTGGTGGTAAAAGGATGAGACCCGGTTTAGTGTTCCTTGTTTCACGAGCCACTGCAGAGCTAGCTGGCCTAAAGTAATAATCTACACACTTGTCTTTTGTGTTATGTATCTGTCTTATAGCATGGAATTGATTGTTTTGATGCAGGGAACTTACAACGGAACATAGGCGTTTAGGTGAGATCATTGAGATGATTCACACTGCAAGCTTGATACATGATGATGTGTTAGATGAGAGTGATATGCGCAGAGGTGAGTGAGTTTTCATTCATGTTTCATATGTTTCCTGGAACAATGTTTGGTTTTAGTTAAGTATCTCTGTGTAAAATGACAGGTAAGGAAACAGTTCATGAGCTTTTTGGCACGAGAGTAGCTGTATTAGCTGGTGATTTCATGTTTGCTCAAGCATCATGGTACTTAGCCAACCTCGAGAACCTGGAAGTTATCAAGCTCATAAGTCAGGTACTTGAGTACTCTAAAATAGGCCTGCTGTTTTGAACCGAACCAATTTTGGTTGGTTCGGTTCAATTCGGTATGTTAATAAAAAAAATTTGGTTTTTGGTTTGGTAATCGGTTAGTTTGGTTTCTCGAAAAAAATTTGTTAACCAATTTCAAACCGAACTAACCAAATTAACTAAAATTTTGAATCGAATTGACCTAACTAACCGAAATTAACTAAATTTTTAACCGAAATATAACAGAAACCAAAAATTTTGGTTAGTTTCGGTAAAAAATTTTAAAACCGAAATACCCGAATACTGTACCGAAATAAACTTTTTCTGGTTCAATTCGGTGAAATTCTGGTCAAACCGACCTACCTGAACCCGCAGGCCTACTCTAGAATGTTGTCACAGAGCATTGTGTTGTGAATCTCATTTCACTAACTTATCATTGTATCCAGGTGATCAAAGACTTTGCGAGCGGAGAGATAAAGCAAGCATCAAGTCTGTTCGACTGTGACGTTACACTCGAAGACTACTTGCTCAAGAGTTATTACAAGACAGCTTCGTTGGTAGCTGCAAGCACCAAAGGAGCTGCCATCTTCAGCAGAGTCGGTACCGATGTGACAGAGCAGATGTACCAGTTCGGGAAGAATCTTGGCCTCTCTTTCCAAGTGGTCGATGACATTTTGGACTTCACTCAGTCGTCAGAGCAGCTAGGGAAGCCAGCAGGGAGTGATTTGGCTAAAGGCAACTTAACCGCGCCTGTGATTTTCGCTCTGGAGAAGGAGCCGAGGCTGAGAGAGATCATAGAGTCTGAGTTCTGCGAGGAGGGTTCGCTGGAAGAAGGGATTGAGTTGGTGAGAGAAGGCGGTGGAATCAGAAGAGCGCAAGAGTTGGCTAGGGAGAAAGCTGATGAAGCTTTGAAGAATCTGCAGTGTTTGCCTCAGAGTGGCTTCAGGTCAGCTCTAGAAGAAATGGTGATGTTTAATCTTGAAAGAATCGATTAGTTAGAAGACATGATTATTATAGTACAGTAAAGCAATACAGAGATTTGTATCACATTAAAATAGTATTTGGCTGCAATACAGAGGCTGTGTTGGCAGCAATTGTTACTTGAATTTCAAAAAGTAGTAACACACTTGGAATCCAAGGAACCTCTTATTCTTCCTTGCTCATGATGTGCCATATTGTATATGACTATGTGAACTCCAACCATACTTCTTTTTGAATATGATTTGCCAAAACTTATGTTTTTTATTTGATGTATGTTACAATAACCTTAGCAACATCTTCTTGTAAAAGGTTTTAGACTCAAAGAAACCATGATGCTTAAAGAATTTGATCGTCTCACCGATGATTTGAAACCCCATGGACCCTGGTGGTTACTTGCCAGTGTAGTTAGGATCAGGATTTGACCATTGGTACAAGAAAAAAAAAATCAAGAATTGTTTTAAAAGTAAATATAAATTATAGTTTAAAACTTTAAAATTTTAGATATATTACTAAATTTAGAGTAATTTTTAAAAAGACATCAAATATATATATATAGAGCTATAAAATTTTAAAATTATTTTATTACATGCTAAATATACTTTTAATAATTTTTTTGAACATGACCCTTAACTAATTTGAGACGGTGCTGACCTCAACTGTTAAACTTTGCTATAGCTTTAGTTAAGATTCTATAGAGAAACCCCAAGCCATGGATTTTGTATTTGAATAGATTCTATGTATAGCATCTTAATACTTACTAGAGGAATTTTTTTTGGGTCAAAACTATAAAAAATTTTAAAAAAGAAATTCTTATAGATTTATTACATCTATATAAAATTGAACATGTTACGTTTTTGTTAATTCAATTAAATTAAATATAAACTAATATACTTCACTTAATAATTTAGAAAATATAATACTACTAATTCAATCAATTTATAAAACAGTAGTCAGGAAATATTTATAATTCGATCCAATCAAACTGTTATTATAAGCAGATAGATTTATTAGTTTATAAATTAAGTTTTGTGGTTAAATCTAAAGTTGTTTAAGTTTTTGTTCATTTTCTGCTTAATGTGATGGGACCTTTTCAGAATCTATTGCTTTCCAATAAAATCTTTAAGATACATAACGTAAAAAGGTTAGAGACTTTAAGAAGCGTTTCAGAAAATGTGATAGATGAAATTGCTGGCTCAAGTCATGGGGAAGAGAGGCGTTACGAATTTTGGTTTTTTATGGGTCACTTTTTATTGATGTAAAAAAAAGGTGACTTTTATTTCTTAATAGTTCTATAGAAAATCAATTAACGAAAAGTTTGTAACGTTTTCTAAGCCGTGAGTGTGAGTAAATGACTTCTAACCAGATGAGGCTTTTTTTGCTTTTTTATTTAATACATTAAAAATTAAAAAAAAAATGTAATGGAGCTATATATTCGATTTAGTATAGTGAAATACATGTAATATGTTATTTGTAGAACTTTCTTCTAATACAGAAATTTACTATACTATTACCTACTCTCTGGCCCTTACGATTACTGAATAAGTATATATGTACCCTAACTTAACCAATTAACAAGCACATAGGTTTTGTCAACTCATGATAGATAATCCCTTTTGACAAATCATATTGCGCAAGTCAAGAACTCAACAAGACAATAAGATAATAACCAACACTCAAATAAACTTCAAGTGAACTCAAATAACATCCCAAATATCTGAAACATAAGAAAAAAAAAAAAAGAGAAATACCAAAGCAATACTTGAAACGAGACTCGGAAGAGTTCTCTAGATATATAGCCAATGGCTAGATTCAAACAACAACTCATCAGAACATCACGATACGAAGGTTCTCGTGACCTTTTGGAAGCTCCTTCAGCCTGGCTATTGCCGCTTCAATCTCCAACTTGTTAGCTGGAGAAACCGTCGATGGTTTAATGATCATACACCTTGCTACCGTCCCTTGCATTATCATACGCGAGGCTAACGCAAACTCTTCATTTGAACCGCTAAAGTTAGACAACCATACAGTATATGCACAGAACTGAGCGCTGGGAAACGGTTTTGTATCTTCCCAAAACGCGTTCTGTGTATTTCCAATGGAAGACTCACTTTCTTTCCTAGCAGCATTGTTACTCTATATAACCAAAAAAAAAAATATATATATATATATATATATATATATATATATATATATATATATATATATATATATATATATATATATATATGTGTGTGTGTGTGTGTGTCACTCTCTAGATATATAGTGGCTAATTCTATATATGATCATGTTCTAATTTGAAACATAGGATGAACGTACCTTAAACAAAATCTCAACTTCTTGCATGTCTCCAGGCCATACAGCTAACACTTGTCTGAGCATCTCAACTTCTTTTGCATTAGTTAAGTCTACACTCACCGACATTGATGCAAACATTTTCATACAAACATTGGATCCGTTCATCATGATCTCATGTCCAATGCTTGCTTCCCCCTGACATTCATATATGTGTCAAAATTGTTAAGTATTGATACCATTTCTTTCTCTATCAAAATAGTACAATAGCATCCAAAAGAAATATATACCTGATAGGGGCATGATATATAATAGCTAGTGTGAGGAAAGACTTTTCCTGTAGCCCAATAGTTTCGATTAAAATGGAGTCTAGGGCTTGCAATGATGAAGTTCTCCATCTCACACGAGAGAGATCCAATGGAGATGATATCTAGGCTGGGTGAAGACACCTCAACGCCTTTTATCCTAGAACATGATAGATATAAGAACTTTAGGTTGTGGTTATCAATCTTCAGAATACCATATTTTCTGTGGCAAGTGATCTCTAGTGCAAGCACTTCGAGAGAAGTGCAAGCCACAAGGACTGCATTAAAGACTTCAACCTCAGAAGAGATACCAATCAGTTTGAGATTCTTTAAATTCCAGCAAACCAAGAAAGCATGTGGAGCTTTTAAGTTGTACTGGCTTAGCGAGAGAGATGTGAGGCGTGGATGAGAAAATGACCTAGGAGGCAAGTCAAGTGTGACATTGGATCTGTTGTTTGATTTCGAACCGGGAGAAAAGTTTTCAAGTGTGAGATCCTTGATGTGTTTCACATTAACCAGTGACTGAATCCAAAACTCCAACATCCCGTTTTCACATTGGCGTGAGTCATGGTAGATTGTGCATCTTTCCAAATGGCCACAGTGATCCTGTATAACCTACAAAGCCAAAGAATTTAAGACATTTTTTAATTCAATATCTTACAATTATATTGCAATAAATTTAACAAGAAAAATAACTCTTTAAATCTCATGAACAATACACTAGTTACCCTATATATACTGGACTTTGCAGAAAAGGGATAAGTGATTGTATACTACTGTACTTTAAGAATGCATATCAGATTATGAATCCACAATTTGAATTATGATAGATATTAGTGTATACCTTTCTGAATGCACGTATTACTTCTAGGTGTAAATGGCAATAGATCATGTTCTCTTAGGTTTACTATTCACTACAACACAAATGACTGGTGTGTCTCAAATATCTTGATCATATAATATAAAGAAAAAATATATTTTCAGTAAAAAAAAAATATGCTAATCTCTTATAAAACAATGAATTTCAAACAAAAGAATGTAATATATTGAGTGTGCCTTTTTTTTTTATAATGCAAGTGTTTATTCTATATGAAAAAAGCAAGAGATCATGTCTTCCTAGATTTCCTATTTATTACCATAAGAATTCAATAACATATATTAGATCTCAAATCTATTGATATTTTTTTAGAGAAACATAAATCTATTGATCATATAATTCAAAAATTAAATATTACGCGCGAAGATACACAGTCTAGATCTTTAGCAAAAGCGCGAAATTTAAAATAAAACTCAATATATCTGATGTACCATTTTGAATGCAAAAAGGCAAGAGATCATTTTCATCTAGATTTACTATTCACTACAATAACAACTCACTGATCTGTAATCATCAATCTCAAATCTAACGATTGTAAATTTAAAATTTAAAACTTTCGCGCGAAAAACCGTTAACTTCAATCTTTCAGAAAAATTCAAAATAAAATTCCACCAAACTTATTTGATATCTACAATAAGTAGAACCTCTCTTTCTCAAGTGATGTTATTTGACCTAGAGAAATGTATTCATAGGTTATAACAATCAACAAACAAGATCATCTCATGGGTTATCTTAAGTGTTCATAATATAGTTAGCACCAACCAACCTAGTCCATCAATCTTAAAACCAGATCTATTCATGTAATTTTTCTTCTTCTAAAACTTATGAAGGAAAATATTAAGGAAAAGAAATAGACTTTTGTCACTGAATTAGCAGCTTGATGAAAAACACCCGGCAAAAGAGTTGTGGTTTTTACGATCCTCCGCATGTCCAAACACAGACAAGGCGTCTTCTTCCACACATTCCCCCATCTTTTCGATAGAATACTAGTTTTAATGACTTCTTCCGTCGATGATTTTGATAAGATCTCAAGCAAGAGATCGTTTGAGAGTTTACTAATATAATCATCAGTATTGATCACCTCGACATGCACCATTTCTCCTTCTGTGGATGATATTGATTTATCCATTGATTGGACCACTAAGAAGCAGATGTGGTTTTGTGCATAAGATGGACACAAAACAAAGAGAGACTGATTCTTTATTTAAGAGACTCCTAGAGCATTTTTTTTATAGGTGACAAGAAATGTGATTTTTTCAACAAAGTGTTAAAAATGAGAAAAGAGAATAAAGGAGGAGAAACGTAACTTTCACACAATTTTAAGAAACAACTATGACATTTGTCATTCGCTGATTAGCATTATTGTTTATATTAAAAATTAATCACATATTAAAATTAATATAATTAATGATAAGAAACTCCAAATTTAGTGATGCTCTAACTATATAAAAGAAAAGAGAGATAAATATGTACGTTTGATGTAGTTAATGACAATGAGATAATCATAAAACAGATTAATTAGAGACAAAAAAAATCTAGCAGTGTTATTGTCCAGTAAAAATCCCATGATTTTTATCTTTTTATTGTTTTCATTTGCACAATATCTGCCATTTGAAATATGGAAATAAATAATTTTATCTTTTTTTTGGTATATTATGTACCCAAAAAGTATATTTGCAAAAAAATAAAAATTAGTTTCTTTAAAGTATATAGTATAAAATTATGTGAATGAAAAGTACTTTAGATGTTATACATATACACAATGAGAAAAATAAAACTTGGTTTCGAAAGAAATCAAAGGATATACTAATTTTGACTATATATTCTAAGAGATGATTTTTTACTTTTAATAAAGTTCAACTAAATAAAAATACTCAACTCGGGTTTGCAATTTAAATGTCGCATAATCTCTTTAGGATAAGTTTTGCCAAAGAATGATCAAGTGATATATCTAATGTAATAAAATGATAGCGAGAATGATCAAGTGTGTAAAATTATAAAGCATTTAGTGTGTTTATGTTTCCAATCATTTTCATAAACACATGAAGTTCACGCACGTACTCCATATTCAAACCTCTAAAATTACACATTCTTTTACAAATAAAAGAATGTTAAATCAATTCATCTCCAAAAACAGTTTTACAATAGATGTTGCTCTATTTTGAAATCTGCTATCTAAAACCAAATAAATTATGACAGACAGACGAAATCAGCATATGCTTTGTGATTCAAACCACATCCTCATCGCACCCTCATACCTTAATAATTACACATTCACACTGACACAGTGTGTATACGAAATCAGCATATGCTGATTTATTTATGAAGCTTTTAGTCATACACTAGAGCATGTTGCATTTACGTTTTTCTCCAAATAGATTATAATGTTCTTTAGTGAAATTTCTTTTCTCACAAGATAAGTCTCAAGCTAAAACTCTTCATCACTTCAGTTGAGTCCATTCTTTGATATTTTTTTCAAATATCGGACATTATTTAGTTGAATTAAGGTCACTTCCTATTTAGCAATTGAAAAGTTTTAAGGCTGTTCAATTTTACTAGCACTAAATTATTCATATTATCAGTGCCGGCTTAAGTGGGAATTAAACTGTGTGACCGTCTGAATCCAATCTGATATCTCTTATTTCTTGATAGTTAATAGTTGATTTTTAAAATATATGTAGTTTTACAAAAAATAATAATATAAAAGATATAAAAATATTTTATATGAATATTTTTTTCCTCACAAAATTTATTTTAAAAAAATAAATATATTTGTTAAAAACTTTTTATCAATATTAGTTATAAAGTCCCGAAATTTCTTTTTTATCGTGGAATCTATAAATTTATTGAGCTGTCCTACATATTTTTTTTTGGTATACATGCAACTTATAATTGTTCGTGGATATCACTATTGTTGCCTTATAAATATACTATATATAGTCAATTGGGGAATATGTTTTTTCAATTAAGGGATCTGTTTTACCCAAATCTTTAAAACGATTCTTGCCATCTGACTCCCATTATAGGTCAAACTTCTTCGAAGGTTATCTAGACAAAGATATTAGGGAAAATTGTTTTTTTAGAGCAAAAAAATGGTAACTATGTCCTTTTAGACTAATCTCTATTTTGTACCATTTTAGTCTATAATACCCTTTAATATTTTTGAAAATAAATTTTATAAATAGTCTTACAAACATAAAAAATTTAGAAAAATAGTAACTATTGATAAAATACCTATATGAATTTAGTGGTATTTTTTTCAGTTCTAAAAATTTTTTAATCATAATTTTCAGATTATGTTCTAAATAAAGTAGAAATGACATTCTACGAAGTAGAAAACAAAATCCACTTTTTTCACTGAATCTACAATGTTTAGAATACGTGATCTACATAAATAAGAGTATTCTAAAAATATTTAGAATACACATTCCGCGCGTAACCTACCGATCTAAAATCTGTAGAAATCAAAATCTACACATTAATATAAATCTAAAACACTTAGAAACCGACTTCTACAGATTTACTGTAAATCTAAAACAAGTAGAAATTGATTTCAAACATGATTACTATATTCTAAATTTAGTAGAATACATATTCTACGGATAATGATAATCAGTTCCAAAAATAATGGAACAAAATATTTGAAAAATATTTGAAAATATTTTGTTTCCATATTTGAAAATATTTTATTTCCATATTTGAAAAAAATCGAAAATGTTTTTTAGATAACATCTTAATAATAAATCATTATCAATGATGACATGAAAGATATGGTAGTCCAGTGGCTGGTTTAAGTTTGATTAGCGCCCAAACCCGAGTTTGAAGGTCTACTCTAGCATTTTTGTTCTTTTTTATCATTTAGTTAAATAAAAATCACTCTTATTTCGTTATAGGATGTTGTGTTTAGAATCTCAATTCGGAAAAGTATGAGTTTTGTTCAGAATGGATTTAGTTTATTGTTTCCGTTTGAAAGTTGTGTTCAAACAGGATATTCCATCAAAACCTAAAACCGGTCGAAGATCAATGAGTTCTGAAAACTGTCTTAACGGAAATGTGCTCTCTAGATTAATAAATCATTCGATGTGGATTACATAAGAATACAAAAGCCGGTAAAAAGTACTCTGGAGGATCAAGCTTTAAGCAAATGTTTCTCAGCCTCTCATTGTTTGAAAAAGAAACAAAACTGTTAAAAAGAAACCACATCAAAGTCAAAGTAGTTACTAAGATTTACATGGTCTTCCTCTTCTCCCACCGGTTGTCACCGGCAAAACTTTTCCATTACCAGAGCGGCCGCCGCGACCACGGCCACGTCCTCTGCCACGAGTGCTTTGTTTCTTGCCATTGGCTTCTTCTCCATCTTCACTATAGTCCGTGTCACTGCCTTGAGCTTCCTTCTCCTCGTCGTTGTTTTCTTTATCACTGTCTTATTCAGACCCAACGATATCTTTGGATGCAACTTAAAGCCTTGTTTTGACCACAGAGACAGGGTAGAGAGGCTACTGTGACACCAGTGAAGAATACAGCTCCAACAACATAAACCCTCGTTTTGTCAAGCCTGAAAAAGTAAAAACCCAAATATCATATAATTTTGGATTTTGAAACAAAACAAAGAACAATGAGACTATCATACAATTTTGGATTTTTGTTAATCAAAAGAACAAAACGAAATATCAAATAGAAGAGATGGCTTACCTTCAATTTTGACAGGAGAAGAAGAGATTCACGCCGGAGATGAAGAGTTTTTCCCACACATGAAATTAAACACCAGATTAGAACACAAAAAAAAAAAATCGAAGAAGAAGAGATGAAGAGCACACCATGAGAGGGAAACCAGAGAATACACTACATCAGAGAAGAGGAGCCGTTGTTAGGGGTGGTGGCGGGAGATTCAGTATTTGTTGTCGAAACCAAAAGAGGAAGAGAGAAAGAGGGGGAGAGTTCGTCGGGGTGGAGGGGATTAGGTTTAGATTGGGGATTTTTGTTTTAAGTTTAATGTTATTTAAATTATTATAATATCAAATATATCTAAATACAGTAGACTAATTTATTAACTGTAATAACGATTTTAAAATTAAAATTTTGATTTATTAATTTTTAGTTACGAATTTAAAATTAAAAATTTAAGGGTATTATTGCCATTTTGAAAATAATTAATCTAATGGGACATAAACTATATGAGATTAGTCTAATGGGACAATGTTATTATTTTTTTGCTCTAAAAAAACAATTTTCTCAAGATATTAATACCTTGTACTCTATTATTACCAGGGAAGAGGATCTAGGAATTTATTTTGATTGAGGCACATAATTATACAATCAACTAAAAACAATAAATATAGCATGAGAAAAACAATTAAAAATATAGAAAATAGGATTTTCTGTGTAATGATTACTAAATATTTTAGGCTTAACATTCACGTCCATGTACATTGTTTTTTCCAGGAGGTTGGCCGCCTTTTCCGGGATATTTTCTATAATTTCAATTCTATCTTTGTCATGTTTTTAGTGGATTGGTTATGTTATTTGTTATGCTCTCGGTGGACTAGGAGTCTAGGACACGTGCCACATCTATTATTGTCCTGCGTCCGCCCCTGATTATTACGCCCAAAAACGCATCTATAAATATTCATTACACAAGACATGTCAAATCGTATCTACAGAGAAACCAGATTATTCACTTTTAAACCATGGAAACCGGTTTAACCATCTTAAAGCTGTCGTTCTTCCTCGGCCTAGTCGTGGTTGTATCATGTTCTCAGGCTCCTGCACCGTGGAACCCATCTATGGGGATGCGTCCAGGAACGTGTGACCACTACGAGTGCCCAACCTACAAATTGGTACAAGCCGGATACGGGTACGAGATCCGCATGTATAACTCTGCGGTCTGGATGTCCACGGATCCCATAACCGCCCAATCCATGACCCAGGGCACCAAAACGGGTTTCCAACGGTAACTTACATTTTTCAATCTAATTTTCTTATAAGTCTGTACTAGAATTTTGATTTAAATAGAACTGTTGAATTAAAAATAAATTTATTCTGTTTTGTGTATAGACAAAAAAACGCAACAAAACTAAGTAAGATTTTGTTTGTTTACGGTTTTTACGTTTCATTAACGTAAAGCATGTGATGCTTTTTGTAACAAATATATGATGTTTTTTTTTTTTTGAACACAACATACTTTCATTCAATCTCAACTCGTTTGGTTACAATAAACAGAGGGAATAAACCATCCTCTTTGATTAAAATGATAAACTACAATCACAAAAGCAGATAAGTAGGATAGTTCTTCATGAGAAGATGACAGCGAATTCAAGACCAAGCTCAAATGCGTCGATAAAACCTTCACGACCCCTTCACGACCGGAAAACTGAGAAATAGTCACAAGTGACGTTAACATCCAATCTTCACCTCAGAGAATCGCCGAAACGAAACCCGTTGCATCTTCAGGTCCCAAACGAACCGCTACGCAAGATAGCAAAACGGATATAGATATGGATGGACACTTCCATTTAATGTTTGGAAGGGAAACACTCCTTAACAAGGAGGTAGTGGTTTGCTTCTCCAAGGAGAAGGCTGCTAGTGATGATGAAGTCGAACTCGATGAATCCACCGGCAAATGAGTGAATAATAAACTCTTCGCACAAGAGAGATAAGACCATATTTGCACATCTGTTTTGGTAAAGACCCCAAGGAGATAAGAAACCTGACCTCTTCGGAAAGATGACAGTACAGCGGTTGAAGTGCAGCGACGGGTGACTGGATGGGATACATTTGGTGAGTGGTGAGTCATCGGCTCAGGCCTCAGACCAACAGATGGAGAGATGAGACACAGCGTAGGAAGATAGCTAAAGCTTTTCCTATTTCGGTGCGGAGATGGCGGCGGATCTGGCTTGTGAGGCTCAACTTGGAGAGGATGAATGGCTTCAACCCCAACAAGGGGTGGGTATTCGTCGAGGGGGAGGTGAGCATAGCAGCACGATGACGGTGATGGAAAACGGGAACTGAAACCGGCGAGAATCTCGACGGGTTGAGGAATCCCCCATGAAAAGTCAGATCCGGTGGAACCAGATCTGTAATGAGACAGCCAAGATCTGCGACTCACAAGGACAAGCTTTCTACGGGGAGAAAACTTGGCGTGAGCAGAGATGTTGACAGAGACGGAGAACCAGGTCGGAGAGCTAACGTAAACGGTGGAAACGAAACGGAAACGAGAAAGATGAGAAGAGCTAAAACGGAGGACCCGACGCCGGCGGCCAGAGGGCTCACCGGCGTCGAGAGGCGGCGGCTGCAATCGAGTCTCGATACTCGTGTCTGGGAGCTCTAGGGCGAACTAGTCTCCAAGAAATCTTTCTCTTCTATATAACAAATATATGATGTTAGTATCCTAATTTATTATCTTAAATAAAAATTGATTTAATTTTTTTTTTGGGTGGTGGGGGGGGGGGGGGGGGGGGGGGGGTTACAGATTATTTCGTTACATACAAGGAGATAACAAAAGCAAGATAAAGATGAACATGACAGCTCCGGTTATCACACAAATAACACCTGGAGCAGAAATGTACATGTACACCGTCTCCTTCTACATCCCAAAGAAGAATCAACAAACCCCACCTTTGGCCGATGACCTTCACGTGCAGACATGGAAACCAACCTACGTAGCCGTAAGGCAGATTGGTGGGTATGTGACGGATGATCTAGCAATTAAAGAAGCTGTAGCTCTAATGGATAGCCTCAACGGCACTGAATGGAAGTTCCACATCGAGAAGAGCAAAGGAAAGCAGCCAGATTATTTTGTCGCCGATTATAACCCACCATTCCAGACCACTGCTAGAGTTAATGAGATTCTTGTTCCGTTTAACATGTAATGAGTTTACGCCCTCACAATCTAAATGCAATATGTATATATGCAATTGGATTAAGAGAGTTGTTTAAGAAGCTAGACTGTAATAGCTTTTGACTAAATCGGTTTAATTAATAAAAATTCTGGTTATTATTTTCATATTTATCATTTCCTGGCTAACAAGAAGTTTAGTAAGGTACCAAGGATTGGAAATAATAAAAAGCCGTAAATGAACCGAACAAAACTGTTCAAATCGAAATCGAATCGAGAATAACTGTTTATAAATCAATTATTGGTATTATTTTTGTTATAAAACTAAAATAAATCGAATGTAATACCAATTTTAATGTAATCGGATTGCATCAAACTAAACCGAATTAGGAATGTTTTGTTTGGTTTTATTTTCCATAAACCCAAAAAAAAATATATATATATCAGAACCGAAACCAACTACAAACCGGAATTCCACAAGAAAACGTGAAAATACAAAATAAAAAAGGGTATTTGAAAGGGCAATTGTCAATAATAGCACTTTTTGAAGTTTATGTCACAAAAATAGCACTAGAAGGAGAAAGTCACAAAAATGACATTCATTAAAGGGTAAAATATCCCTAATACCCTTGGTTTAAAATTAAATAAACTAACAAAAATAAATAAAAATAAATAAAATAAAAATAAAAAAAATAAATAAAATAAAAAAAAGAAATTTTTTTTATAGTTTCAGATTATATTTTTCAGATTCGAAATTTTTATAATTTTTTTTTGAAATTTTTTTTTCGAAATTTTTTTTTATTTTTTTTTTCAAATTTTCTTTTTATAAATTAAAAATACTTTTTGAAACTGTTTTTAAAATTTTTTATTTTTTATTTTAGTATTTATTTTTTATAAAATTTTAAACCCTAATTCCAAAACCCCACCCCCTTAACTCTAAACCCTAAGGTTTGGATTAATTAACCCAAGGGGTATAAGTGTATATTTACCTCTTTAATGAAACCTATTTTTGTGACTTTGAGCCTTGAGTGCTACTTTGGGAACAAAAACTTGGTTTGGTGCTATCCTAGTCTTTTTCTCTATTTGAAAGTTTCTGACATAACCTAAGCCTGACCGAAGATGAACCACATATAAAAAGACGTATCCGTGTGTCCATTATAAGTAAAGAAGAAAAGCACCAAATAAAAAATCCGCCGTCATGGAAGCAGCTCCGAGAATCTTCACGCTATCGTTCCTTCTCAGCCTCCTCTCCGCTAATCCTGACGTCATCGATTCTCGTTCCCGACCTAATCTCGCTCCTGGACAAGTTGGGAAGTTTCCACCGTCGTGTAACCGAATCGAGTGTCCGAGCTACGAGTTGGTCAACTCCGGTAACGGCTACGAGATTCGCCGTTACAATACTACCGTCTGGATTTCAACAGAACCCATTAAAGATGCCTCTCTCGTCAAAGCTACACGAACCAGTTTTAGCCAGTACGTTCATTTCGACTTCTGAAATGAAATTAGGGTTTTAAATTTATTTCATAAGGCAACTTAATTTTATTTAACGACTAGAAGGTTGTGAGCCTGAGAGTCCGTACAATATTTTTAGGCAAAGTTAAAGTAACTCTTCTTAGGAGAACAGACTCGAACCTTTTTTTTTTTTTGAACAGACTCGAAGTTATGATCCTTTATCGCTTTTTGATTGTGGTTTGTGGGCAGATTGTTCGGTTACATTCAAGGGAATAACGATTATAACCAGAAGATAGAGATGACAGCTCCGGTTATCGCTCAAGTCTCTCCGAGCAACGGTCCTTTATGCGAATCCTCCTTCACTGTATCATTCTAAGTTCCTAAACAAAACCAACCTGATCCAGCTCCGGCCAAGAACCTACATGTACAGAGATGGGACACGAGGTATGTTGCCGTGAAGCAATTCGGGGGATACGTGTCGGATGACAGTGTCGGAGAAGAAGCGGCGGAGCTGGAGGAGAGCCTAAAAGGTACCGTATGGGGCAAGGCAATTGCTAAAAGCCGAGAAGCAGGCGGCCTTGGATCGACTTCTGCTTACACTGTAGCGCAGTACAACTCACCGTTCGAGTTCTTGGGTCGGGTCAATGAGATTTGGTTGCCTTTTCAGATGGACAAATGAAAAAAAAAGCTCTTAATATCGTTTCTCGGTGAACAAGAATTATTTTAGTAAATTATGTTTTAATAAAAAAAAATGTTTTTCATGAATTATTTTCGTAAATTACGTACATTCTTTGGTAATAATTCTTAGACCATAATTAACCTCAGTCTCTTAACTTCGGTTAAAAAATGTAAGAGTCGTTTTTTAACCGAAAAGGACGACATTGGGGAACCACTCAACGACATTGTTGTTTGTGACTCGTCGGTTCCAGGACAGCAGGAAGTACCGAGTCTCGGTTTGGTAAAGAACGTAACGTTCTACAAACATTTTTCATGAATTATTTTTGTAATTTACGTATATTCTTTGGTAGTAATCCTTAGAGAACGACTGAACGTGTTTTTTTTTTGATAAGTATGTGAATTTCATTAGCAAAGTAATGAAACAATGTGATACAATCAGTTTTGATTAAATCAAAACCTAATAGAACTAAGCATACTAAACACAGCAAAATAGTCTGAGAGAACCTCAAAAAAAGGTAAAAAAGACCATCGAAAAGACAAAAGGTTCGATCAATATCTAATGGATGCGATCAAAGCTTAACTATATTTATGTAATCATCAACAGCCATTCGAGTTTCAGTTGATCCGAGTAGAGACTTTGTAACACCCCAAAACCCAAGTCCAAAAACTTTTTGTGGACAGGCCCGTTCTGCGGCCCATTTTGATTAAAACCCTAGGGTTCCTTGCCTCTCCTATAAAAGCAAGCCTCCATCCCTTAGTCTTCCATCACAAATTTAGAAGCGAAGCCCTGCAGAGAATTCCCGGAGATCGGAAACCCTAGCCGTCGCCTCCTTCTTTCTCTCTCCCTGCGCCGCCTCTCTCCTCCTTCTCTCTCTTCGCCGCGTCTCTTCTCTCTCTCTCTCCTCGCCGCGCCTCCTTCTCTCTCTCTCCCGGCCGCGTCTTTCTCTCCTCGCCGTGAGCAGCCGCGAGTGGTGGTGGTGGCCGCGCGGTGTCATAGATCTCAGATCCCGTTTCTCCTACCCCCTATTCTCAGATCCAGATCCAGATCTAGGCTAAGGTGAGGTGTTCTATTCCAGATCTTGTTCATGATCTTTTATACTGTTGAATGAGGAATTAGGATGGTTTAGATCCTGAGTGATGTTAGGTTGATAGATCATACTGCATAAGAACGCTCATACTGATTAAGGACAGTAAATGGATTGTTTGTGGTGATTGAATAATGAATAATTGATTGGTCGATGATCTATTCTTGTTTGTGGTTGAAAGCTAGGATGCTTAGAAAGAATTAAAAGTTAGGTTAATAGTAAACATTAACCGGTTGATTAGATGAATGATAGGTCATCCGTGAAATGGTTGTTTACTGAATTGAGTGTGACACCGAGAACGGGTGGCGTCTAGAAAGGAAAGTATGAAAGAGTCTAAAGAATAAGGAAAAGGAAAAGATAAGAAAAGGAAAGAAAATGAATGATTAGAAAAGTACCCGGGAAGGGTGGAATAAGTTACCCAAGAAGGGTGGGATAAAGTACCCGGGGAAGGGTGAAAAGAAATGAAACGCGGCGGCCGTAGCGTTCAAAAACGGTGGAGATGCGGGGCCATAGCATCGGATAAAAATGGCAGGGTAAGAATAGAGGCGCCGGTAAGATTGAGTCACGCCGAGTCTTGGCGGGAAGGGGTCGTAATACACTGCAAATGCGGTCCGTACCCGAGGAACTGGGCGACGGGCCTACCAGGGCAGGCGACTTCACAGGAAGCAGCAAGAAAAGGGGAGGAATGGTCCGATTGAGCTGTGTAGGTCATAAAGTTCTAGGATGATGGGAAGTCTTAAATAATAAACTGAATTCTATGATTGAGTGATGACTGAGTTCATTACAGTGCTTGATTGTGAAATGAAACTTAATAACTAGCTGATAGGTTGCACTGACTGAGTGTAGTGACTAGACGGTTCTCGTTTCGTATTGAGCCGTATAGAGGCTCATGGGAGAGACTGGTCTAGAATCGCCTCACTGAGTATTAGTACTCACCCCTCTTTTCCCTCTTCCATTTTTGCAGAACTATAAGTGGAAATGTCAACGGTAAGGAAGGAAATGCACCTGAAACTCATGGGACCAGAAACGGGACACACGGAGATGTCGGGAAAATAGACATGTGTGTCCTAAACTCCGCGCCCTGGAACCCCGGTTGGAAATAGAGAGGGGCGGGTGTTTCAGACTTGATACTGAAACCTGCATCAAGGAACAAAGATCAATAGAGATCACAGCCGGAGAACGGTCCGACGCACCGCGGTCCATCCTGAAGGCGACTCCAAAACGGAGAACAGGCGAAGCAGGGTTGGGAATGTCCTGGTCCAGCCATTACGCCTGATGAAGTCCACTCCAGACGCTGAAACACTCCAGAAGACGATAGTCGACTCCCTGTGAATCCAAACCGAAGAAAAGAAGCCAGCAGGTTAAGCACCGGTGAACGACATTGTTGTTTGTGACTCATCTGTTGCAGGGAGTACCGAGTCTCGGTTTGGTAGAGAACATTCTACAAGCAACCGTGTTTATTTTGTGGTGGAGTTTGTCGAAGATAACAACTAAAAAACTTGTAATTCAAATATTTCGTGTCAAAATTATATGTTCTTCGTGCTCATTAGTTCTAAGAGATTTGATTAAGATAACTATATAAATAATCAAATCCAAAATGTATATGATGTTACCATGAGAATGAGAGAAAGATGTATAGGTGTTTAAAAGAGAATTAAAATCTCATAGAGTTTTTCAAATTTTCTGAGGATGTCGTGAGTTTAACTTCAGATTAACATTTTATATATTCTGGATATGTTTGGATTAACTTCGTATATTAAATATCTAATGTCTTTTAATGCAATATCTTTTAGGATTTTTTATATATGGGATAGATTTGAGTTTTTTGTCTCGGATTTGAATTTGGATTATCAAGATATTATACTCAGTCTGCAGGCCACTTGATACGAACATGTCAGACTTTAGGGTCTACTAACTTGTGTACCATCTTCTTTAAGATTCGAATCATCTTTTTGTGGGACCAGCTTTTCATAGTGTACTCACTCACTGTACTGCATGAGTATATCACAAAGTTCCATGTAAACAATTTTTCTCAAAACTTATTTTCTTATGAAACAAAATATAATAGTTTTTAATTTTTTGAAAGAGAGTATATTGATCGTGGATTTTCTTTTTGAGAATCTTAGAATAAAAATCCATCTAAAGTTTTGCATCTTCAAGAAGCTAAAACAGGCCTAACTTCGGTTTTCTATGCTACGTTCGGTCATCCAAATAAAATAGTTGTAGAATGTTATAAAAGAAACTAACAACAGCTTTTTTGGTGAAACAAGAATAATTCAAAAATAAAAGAGAACCAATTTACATAAACTCATCATAGTCTTTGCGTTTTCGTTTTGCGAGTTTCATCTCTCTAACCAGTAGATCCAGTATCTTAAAATAGTTTGGAGTGAGTTAGAGATTGTGTTGTGGAATATTTTGTTTTTTTTTCTATTCAAATCAAACATGACCTGAGCTATCAATCTACGCAGAGTCTCCGGACAGTTGCTGTCCTTGCAGCCAATCAAGATGAGAAGGAAACTAAGTGGTGTTCTTGCATCCAATCGACGTGTCTTATTTTTACACATAAATTAAAGAGCGTAAAATCAAACAACAATGGATGGGATATTGAGTACATTTTTGGCCCGACATCATTCACATAATTGAAGCAACCGGACACCCAAAAAAGACGAAACAACTTGAAGCCAGCCTTAGATACTGTCCATATATATCTTTTCTGTAGTTTATCTTATGGGATTATCGACTCATCTACTGAATAAAGACTGGAACGAGATCTTATATCTTCTTTATCAATATTCGACGACATCCATTGACGATGTTTAGAGGATAACAAGAGAGAAAACAAAAACAATCTTGATCAATTATAAAATCAATAATGTTTGTTTTGTAGGAAGCCGGAAAATTTATAATTTACTTTAGTAGACGATGAGTTCGCCCTAGAAACTCTCTCAGACCCGCATCCCAAGGCGCCTCCGATGGATCTCCCCTGCTTCAGCCACGCTGCTCCTTCCTCCTCCCTTTGAAGCAGCCATGCTCCTCTCCATGGCTATGATGGTCACTACTCCTCCGTCATGTCTCCGGCCCCCTCCAGATCCGCCGCCGTCGTCGTGTTTGAACGTTCCGCTTGAAGGTCTCTCTCCCGTCATCCCTCCGGAACCACCAGACCCTCCAGACGTTACTCTCCTCCCGATGTTACTATCCTCACACCACTCCTCCGCTCACCATGTTCCCTTCCGGGCCGGATTTCACCACGCCGTCGCCGTTTCCTCTACACTTCCTCTCGTCGCTGTTGCGTTTCCTCTTGGTGTTAAAAACGCCAGAGCTTCTCAGCTCGAGGGAGGCCTCACCGGATCTGGTCGTTCTCACCTCTTCGATTATATGCATCGCCAGCCAGATCTAATACCTGCTAAGCCACCGCCTCCTGGACCAGTCACTACCGGACGTGAGACTAGCTCTCCGCTGCGTAGTCGTGCCTCTCCTATGCAATCACCGCAAGAAGCTCTCTCATCTGAAAATCCCGACTCTAGCTCGTTCATTCAAAGCTTGTTTGAGTCTGACGACTGGCAATTTGGCATTTGTTCGGCCAAACCTTCATGGTTCCTTCACGGTAATGCTGGAACTAGAAGCTCTTGTCTTAACTCATTGCTCATCGTTGCTTTAGAACTTCTCGTCAAGCCTCAATATATTTTCAATGTCGTGGATATAGTCATCTATTCATTACTGGATTCACATAGTCCATCTATTCTAGTCAATGCCAAATCAAGTCAGTTAGGACTTTGTTTTCTATACGGTCATGGAGCTTTTCACCAAAAGCTCTTGTCGGTCATCATTCCAACCGTTGCTTACAGGTGTATCAACGTCGTCTTCGACTATCAGTTCGCTTTAGGGAAAAAGATGAAGTTTCTCCATGAGACTCTTTATACCGCTGAGCTTGACTCGCTCCTTAAAAGCTCTATCTTTCAATGTTTTGTAATGTTGTTTAGTATTATCCCATCGTCGAGCATGGCTCCGGGATCTTCTAGTTTGATTGTAAACTTTGTTGCTCTTTGAGCTTTTATAATACAAGTTGTGACAAAAAAAAAAGTAGGAAGCCGGAAAACCGAATTGGTTGTACTCTTTGTATTCTTAATTTCTTATGCATTTACATAGCAAACCCTTGATACAGTATTATTTTGGTAATCTAACCACATGTAGTTTCGTAGACAAGCAATGTACAAAACCTTTTTCTGTTCTCTTAAATGGTTTATTTCTCGAAGTAAACGAACCGACATAAGAGCATCTCCAATGTAAAACTCCATTTTTTCCTTCAAAATGGAGTAAAAGTGAAAATTGAGTAAAATTGTTTCAACCCTTCTCCATTTCTCACTCCATAATGGAGTGATGAACAAACAAAAAAGAGATTACTCCATTTATGGAGTAAATTTTATTATGGAGTGAGATATGGAGTTGGATTGGAGCATTCCTTACTCCATATTCATTTTTATTCCATTTTAGAGGAAAAAATGGAGGAAAAAATGGAGTAGAGATGGAGATGCCCTAAGAGATATCTTGTGAACTACATAAGCTTATTTGTTATATGGCCCGTATATGTCGGTTTTTGTTCGATAACTATCCAATCACTTAACTCTTATTGGCTCAGTCCAATGGTCCAATGGTCCATAGATGATATTAATCGAATCCAATACAATTATTTAAGTTACTAGTCATTATTAAAGTAATGAAAAATCTAATAGTATTGTTTTTGGTAAAGAATCCAACATTATTATTAGTTCACATCAAACTTTAAAAGGGGTGGACATGCGAGGAACCTACCAGTGTAGAGGACCAATACGAAGCTGCGTTCGTCCGAATCTTTTTCTCTCAAACAGGATACTTGTTTCTCCTCTAATATCTTCCTACGTGGCATCTCATGTACCCTTCAACTTCATTTGTAGATATCTTAATTATTTATATACTAGCTTTCGTTTTTAATAATATATCCCCTAAAGTAAAAATTGTTTCATAATTTCGTTTTCTTATCCTGTACAAAACGTGTCATTATATTTCAAATGTTTTTCAACCCCACCAACAAAGTTAAAAAAACATTATTTTATAATCCAACCGAAAAGATGAGAGTCTACAAGAACAATATCATCAAATCTAGTTTTAGAGCGAGGCTGGTGAAAACAATACTAGAAGATGTGTTACAGAGAAATATTAGTGGAAAGTATAACACAGAAAAATGTCGGATACGAATAAATTATTTTAAAACAGATATTAGCATAGACATATAAATAACAAATAATTCCATAAATTATACACAAAATGAAAACGATTTATCTACAAATAAAAGTTAAGTTTAATACTCTTAAATGTATTTACAAACATCTGCAATATAGTTAATTCCCACCTTACATTACAATTTTGTCAATTTTGTTCAAGTTTTAAACTGGTTTTGAACTGACTATAGTATACTTTTTATATATATTGCGAAAGAAAAGGCTATACAAAATTATTGATCACATTTTTATTTAGGAAGATATTTTTTCTTTGGCATTTGCCCTCCGAGGCAATGACAACAGCTTTAAGGCATTTATACCAATTGAACCAACTAAGAACATGCTTATTGTAGATCTTTTAAGTTGGGTCTCTTATCATAATATAAGATACGGTCTCTAGATTTTAACTAAAAAAACTAAGAGATATCTCTTATATCTTTTATTTAAGAAATATCTCTTAGCCTTTTAGTTAAAAACTAAAAGACCGTATCTTATATTACGTTAAAAAATCCAATCTAAGAAACCTGTAATAAATATGTTCTATACTGGTTTTTTTGAGGTGTTCTCACAATTAAGAAAAATCATAAAAACATGAAAAGTAATGAGTAAAAACTCTGAACCTGTAGAGAAACTTAAACAACCTGTGTCATTTTGTTAATATGTCAACTCTCCAAAAATAAATACATTATTATGTAATTTGAATATTAATATACTATATTTTTTCTTTAGAACTCCTCACAGTTTCTACTGTTAATACTACTACTCTAATCTCTTAACAAGTTGACCCTAACAAAAAAAAATTGTTAGCCCTGAAGCACATGTAATAGTTATCAAACACGAAATGATGATGGAATAATCAGCTGACGTGCCATTTTTTTGTGATTAACTATTTTGTGTTATTAATCAAATTATTATCTAAAAAAACAATGCAGGAAAATAACACTACATGTTGTGTCTATTACCTATTTTCAGTATTCCAAGCTTAACAATACTTTAGACACCAGTATATAATATTTATGGACCACGAATCTAATTTTACATTGTTACCATTACTTATAAGCGTTTTATGCACAAATATTTTAACGTGTTATGTAAAGATATGTATTTTGTGGTGAAATTAAGAGAGAACCACTGGGATCCATTCCAAGCCATACCGTGCGCATCTTCTCTGAAATTGTCTGTCTTGTTTTGTTAGTGGAGACAAGTATCGAAACAATATCTCGAGATTTTAATTTCGTTATTCGTTACAAACATTGATATACATATATAACTTTAGTTAGTCTAGTGGTACGGTTTGAATGGAGAATAAGGGTCACTGGATATCGACGTTTGAGTTTTGATATGCAATTCACGAAAGAACAATTAAAATATATACAAATTATCGAGCGAATTTAGCGATAATATATGTCAGCCAGATAACAGTCATAAAATCTCTTTTTAGCAAACAAAAAAAACAGTCATATTGAATTCTTAAATGCCTTTCGTTCTCAAATATTTTATGTTGAAAAGGATATGTTTTATGCGTTTATCTCGAAACAAATTCCTTAAAAATAGATTACCTCTATGATAATAGCAACAAGAAAAAAAAAACTAGAAAATGACATGACGGAGGAGATAAATTACACTTTCAATATTTGTCCCGAAAATTAATTTTATTGATGTCGATACGAGATAAACTATTGAGTTTAATTATTAGCTTAAGTTTTGAAAAGTTTGATCGTATTCGTACGTCATTTAAAGCTTTTTTATCCTCTTCTCTCCTCTGCTTATATATACACACGTCCGAATAAATAATTCGATGTCTCATCCTTCAGAGCTACTAAAGTAACACCAGAAAAGGAAAACCTCTGAAACATACATTTATAGCAATGGCGTTATTGTCTAAACCGAACGAAAAAACAGAATCCGGGTTTTCTCCAATTCCGGTTATAGATATCTCCGACCCAGAGTCCAAACACGCCCTCGTCAAAGCCTGTGAAGACTTTGGGTTCTTCAAGGTGATCAACCATGGCGTTTCCTCGGAGCTAGTCTCTGTCTTGGAACACGAGGCCGTTGAGTTCTTCTCGTTGCCCGCGTCCGACAAAACCCAAGTCGCTGGTTATCCCTTTGGATACGGGAACAGGGAGATTGGTCGGAATGGTGACGTTGGTTGGGTTGAGTACTTGTTGATGAATGCTAATCTTGATTTCGGTTCACATTCATTCTTTCCCGGTCTCTTTAATAACCCAGAAACTTTCAGGTTGGATTGAACGTGGTTCTCTACTTTCTGGCTCGTTTTTGTTTGTTTGTTACCTTTATACTATAATGTAGTATTGTTATGTGACTCCCATCATTTTCACGTTTTAAAACTCACACTCCAAGTTTCGTTCTACAGAAATGCATTGTTAGAATACACAACATCAGTGAGGAAGATGACAAGCCATGTTTTGGAGATGATAACTGATGGGTTAGGAATCGAACCGAGGAACACCCTTAGCAAGCTTGTCTCTGATAAAAACACTGACTCTATATTCAGGCTTAATCACTATCCACCATGCCCTCATCATATCAACACCAATACTAATACCAATGGTGACAACAATGTGATCGGTTTTGGCGAACACACTGATCCTCAGATCATCTCTGTCTTAAGGTCTAACAACACTTCTGGTCTCCAAATCAATCTAGCTGACGGCTCCTGGATTTCTGTCCCTTCAGATCCTTCCTCATTCTTCTTCAACGTCGGCGACTCTCTCCAGGTTCGTCTCAGTCCTCAGCTACATTTTTTGCTTTATTACCTGGAGGAAGCTCAAGATGAATGTTTCACTGAATAAACCACCATAAGTTGGTCATACTTAGGCCATCTCACCTATTTTTTTCTCAAAAAATAAAAAAAAACCTATAAAATAAAATATGTTTCTTTTCAGTGTATTCTTCAATTTCTTTTAATATCCTACTAGATTTTGACCCGTGCAACCGCACGGGTGTTTATTTTCACTTATCTATACATAAATTATTGTTTTAGAATATAAGTGGTATATATTTTTAATGTTAATCATATACTTAAAATATTTATATAACTATTTCAAATACAATAATTTTATAATTTACATGTTATAATTAATTAATTTTTTAAACCTTATGTATTTACCACTTCTTATTATATATTTATTTTATTGTATTTGCATTTAGTTATTAAGCAAATTAATATATTCATGAGAAAATATATTTAAAAAATATTTTGTATTTAATTTATGCTAAATTCTGACCCGTATTTCAAAACTGGATTTCTTTTTAGCAATATTTTTATGCTTATTCATTTTAGTTAATTTATTATTGTATATATAAAAGTGTAAGATATGTTAATTTTTAGACATGTATTATATAGTTTGTTAATTTTAAGCCGTTCTATCATCATATTATATTTTAAATAAATAGTTTATATTTATGAAAATAAAATTTATAAATTTATCAATTGAATATAATTTTATCATATTTATTTTAGTATAATAATTATATTTTAACATGATCATGACTATAAAAGTAGATAAAATAGGATATAATTTATTTATTTTCATTTCTAAACGATAACTTAAAATACATTAAGTTATTGTTTAAATATTTTTACACAGATTTATTAGAATTTTTAAAATATAATATATAATATATTTAAAATAAAAATATATTATGATTAAAGTAGTTACAAAGATTTTATATTATTAAATTTAAAGAAATACATGTTAATTTTTATAGAAGTATTATATAGTTTGATAATGTTAACCCATCTTACCAACATATTATATTTTATTTTTGAACATAAATATTTTATAATTACGAAAGTAAAATATATAAATATATAAATTTAATACAATTTTATTATATTTAGCTCAATATAATAATTTTATTTTAATATGATTGATTATGACTATATAATACATAAAATATTATAGATTTTTTATTTTTCATTTTATATAACTGAATATATTAATGTATAATAATATTTTAAACTAATTTCAAAATTAGTGAAAATATTTAAATATAATTTTGAAAATGAAGATCTTGTAAAAGTCTTTTTAAACAGATTTGTTAGATTTTAAAATAAATATATTTATATTTAAAATGAAAAGATATCAAAAGATACTATGATTAAAATATTTTAAAAATTTTATTTATTATTATTTTGAATTAAAATGTACTATGAATTTCAATGAATATGTCTATTAGGTCTATTTTTTAAAAAATCACACATGAATAGGTTGTGACTTCTGTTTTAATATATAAGATTTTAATTTAAAACTAATATGTTTTATTTATAATAGTCGAAAATTGACTTCATTTACATAGATTTTTAATATTTGCCAAAAATTTAAAAGAGAATTTTAATAAAGACTATTATGTTAATAAAAACGTGAATTTATTTTTTATAAAACTGTATTTCTCTAAAAAAAAAGCATATTTTAGTTGTAGTTATAAGATTTAAAGTTAAAATGACTATTTTGGAGAAAAAACATTTATAGAGAAATGTTTTTCTATATATAGTAAACTCTATTTTAGAAATAAAAAAGGATGAATAAATATTTCTCTATTATAATATTTTGAAGTGAAAATAACAGATTTTTTTGCATGCTTGATATATTTTTCCGATATCTTAGACCAATAAATGTATGCTTTTGTTTTTGTGTTGATCATGCAGGTGTTGACAAATGGGAAGTTCAAAAGCGTGAAGCATAGGGTTTTAGCGAACAGCAGGAAATCTAGAGTTTCTATGATTTACTTTGCTGGACCTTCTTTGACTCAGAGAATCGCTCCCTTGAGTTGTCTTACTGACAATGAAGATGAGAGTTTGTACAAAGAGTTCACTTGGTCTGAATATAAGAACTATGCCTATCACTCTAGATTATCTGATAATAGGCTTCAACCATTTGAAAGGAAAGCAGTAAAGATATCTTTGAATTATTCATAAGTTTTGTTCGTGATTCGTAGGTTTTAAGTGTGACATATAATCTATATGCATGTGTTTAAGTTATCCAATAATTTAAAAACGTGACTGTTTTGGTTTCCTTCGATCAGCATCCCTATAAAAATTTATGATCCTTTTTTGTGTAACATATTTTTTTCCTAACATTTAACTAGATGAACTAAATATCTTTAAAATTTATCTTGAACTGCTATATGTAATTGTATCTATTCAAGATAATCTTGATAGCTATAATAACTCTATGGAAGTTTATATTTATATATAATTAAATTTAGTTTATAAATTTTATACTATTTATTCACTAAATTATTTATTTAATTACTAATTTTATTATTTTAAAAATTTATAAAATATGATGTTATTTATACTAAATTTAAGACTTTTTAATGTTTTGCAGAACAAATAGAATATATGGTTAAAAATACTAATTTTATGAGATATTTGAATACCAAATATATTAATATACCAAATATCCATGTTAAATTCATGATTACTATGGTTTCTTAGTTTAAAACCAGTCGACGACGAATAGATTAATTCAAATCCTTTATATATTAGTGTCGGTTTATTTAAACTTCTGTTTTAAGATTTCAACGCGTCCCATGTTGATGTCTCAACACTTTCTCAACAAAGAATATCTTCAAACACATTGGTTTTGTGATATCCATCTCCATGAATGTCAAGTTCCATGTACGTAACTAATTTGTTCTTCAAACATATTTCTTATAGTATGAAGAATACCTAGGTTTGAAAACTAGACAGACACTATATCTACTAATAATAGCAATCCTGATTAATTCCAAAGGTTGTGAATCCCACTTATATTGAAAAATTGTGTCTTTTGAAAAAAATATATAAAGGGTTGTGTCTTTTCAAAAAGTTCAATGTTGGAAGGTTGTGTCTTCTCTAAAAATTCATATAAGTATTCTTTTAAAAGTGAAAAGTTGTGATTATTCTTATAAGTATCTTATCAAAATAACTACATTTAAATTGGAAGAGTTGTGACTATTCAGATTGAAGAGTTGTGATTATTCAGATTGAAAAGTTGTGACTATTCAAATAGATTTTTAAAATCTATAAATAGTCTTTGACATGCATTTCTCATAGCAATCTCAGTTAATTCCAAAGATTGTGAATCCCACTTATGTTGAAAGATTTTGTCTTTTCTAAAACATGTCAAGAAGGGTTGTGACTTTTCAAAAAGTTCAATGTTGGAAGGTTGTGTCTTTTTTAAAAATTCAAATAAGTATTCTTTTAAAAGTGAAAAGTTGTGATTATTCTTATAAGTATCTTATCAAAACCGGTAACATTGGTATTGTGTTTGGAAATATTTTTTTTTTCTAATTGTGAATCTTGGAATAAATGTTTCTCAAAAAAAATCTTAGAGTAAACATCCATCTATAGTTCTGCGAAATATCCCCGAAAAACGCATCTTCAAGAAGCCCAAAATAAGCCCATTGTCGGTCTTCTATGCTATTTTAGGTCGTATTCTCTTTCCCAAATTGTTCGTTATTGTCTTTTTCTTGTTGCAAAATATTTTAAAATCATCAAAATGGAATTGGATCTCAATGTCGTATCTTACTTACACAGAAAGCAGAGAGTGTAAAAAAATAAAATATGAAATACATCATTCACATAATATTTTTTTTCATCATTCACATAACTGAAGCAACCAAACACCCCAAAAAATACCTTAAACCCAGCCTTAGATATTGTCCACATATCTGTTTCTGCAGATTTATTCTATAGAGTACAGACTGAAGAAAGATTGGAATGAGATCATATATTCCTCGACATCCATTCACGATGTTAAGAAAATAACAAGATAAAAAAACCATCTTGATCAATTATATATAAAGCAATGATGTTTTTTTGGTTAACTCTTGGTATTTTTATGCATTTATCTGCCCTTGATATCGTTGTGTGTTGTCTCTTCGGGACATTCGATAAAATTGGGACGATACACAGAAAATTAGCATGGCTCCTCCGTAAGGATGATACGAACAACTCAATAAATGGTCCAAATTATTTTTCCGGCCACTGAGAAATTTACATTCGGCATCGTTAGGGATAAGGAACCGATACGTGGACTGAAAACGTAGGTTGCTAACACGTGGCTATTCTGGATCCACTTCTATAGTTAGGATACCCCTGTATAATTAAATATATATATCTTTGTGTGTAACCTAAGTACCTAACCACATGTGTCGACAAAAAAACCCACATATAAAACTTTGGTTTGTTTTTTAATTGTAGTCATAAACCGTTCAGCTCTCCCAACGAACCAACATAATTGTTTTCTTGTGTTGTATATTGATATTTAAAATATGTGAATTTTTTTTAAAAAAAACTTTTTTTAAAAATAATTTTTCTTTATTATTTATTTAAATAATTATATTTATATATATATAGAGAGAGAGAAAAAAATCAATTTTTTTTGAAGTCCAAATTTCTTTTTAAATATCTTTAAAATTATTATTTTAAATTTGAAATCTTAATTATATATATTTTTAAATCCTAAATTTCACTTCCCAGAACACCACCTTCAAATATAAACCTAAGACTAAATTAACTAATTTAAGGGTTACAAGTGTATTGTACTTCTTTAGTGAAACATATTTTACTTATTTTGATCATTGTATGTTATGTTTGTAATAGAAAATTATTTAAAGCTATCCTAGAGTTTTTTTTTTTTTTGATATATGTGTAGTTTACTTAGATCATTTCTTGTCTATTATTTAAATATTTTGATTAGAGCATATTTAACCTATTTTTATTTTAGATATTTCTATAATACAGGAAATAGTTATATTTTTAAAGCATTTCTATACTATAAAGATACACAATGAAGCAAAAAAATTATCTCTATTTTTCATAATATAAAATTTTAAAATAAAAATGAGTGAAAATAATTATGTTGAAAATATATAATTAATTTTTTTCTCTAATGTGTTTCTATTATATAGAAGCATAAACACATTGAATCAAAAAGATTATTTCTATTTTTTATAATAGAGATTTATAAAGGCTACGAATGGTAACCCGCTTCCCGCCCCGCACCGCAGTTAACAGTAACAAAAATCTCTACATATACTATATATCTATATATACGTTTTTATAACTGTTAAAACCGCACCGTAGTTAAACCGCTTGTCCCGCACCGCTCAAACCTCAGTTACCATTCGGAGCCAAAGTAGAGAACTATTTGAGATAGTTTCACAACTCTGTAATAATAATGTTGTTTGTTGTGGTCCGTACATGTCTTTATCTTTTCGAGGGGCTATCAAATCACTTGAACATTTTCTGTATATTTATTTCTTTGAATTCAAAATAATTGATCTAAAAATGGAATTGAATTTATGTACTCCATTCATCAGTTTTAGACCTTGTTCGAAACTATGTTAGGCGCTAGTCGGATAGTAACTCCGAACCTAGCACCTAATAAAAAAATCGGAGATTACGCGGGAATTAATCGAAGCCTAATTTTAGAGTTTTATATAGTTTTATAGATATATATTAGATATTTTAAATATATCCAATGGTTTTCTGATTGCCTAGTGGTTAGATGTGCTTATTTATGTCCAATACACCCGGGTTCAAACCCAGAGCGGGGATGTTTTTGTTGTTTTTAACTTTAAAGCATTAATGAGGATAAAAAAGACATTTTGTATTCATCTTCTTCCTCGTGTGTTTCTGATCCAGACCTAACAATGGCGGCCGTTCTTTTTTTCCCTTTTTTTCATTGTTTGCTTCCATTTTCCTTTGTATTTTTACGTAAAATAGATAGATATACTAGAAAACTTTCAATTTTTAAGTTTAAATGAACGAAAACTGGAAATTTTAAGATTCCCGATTTTTTGTCTGATTAAGGTCAAATCGCAGTGGCCGGAGACCGACGAACGATTTTTCGGCGACTAAGCGGGCTTGGACGCCGCGTTTTTGAAAAGAGGTTTTAGACTAAAGTTAGGACTTACAAATACAAATGTGGATAGTAAATAATAAATATAATATTATTTCTTTCTAAAGTAATTTTCTATTTTTTCTCAACTTATATATCAAATTATTCAAGTTTTGGTCGAGAGTGAGGTTGGTCTTTGAAACAACTCTACTCGGTACAGTTTGAACTATACGGAAAATAATCTTTGAACTCTAGTTTCTTTTGCTAGAGAGTCAGCACAAACTTTTCATTTAAAAATATGTATGATGCTAAACTTTCTAAGCCACTCACGAAGGAATGGAAAAGAAAGAAGCTCGGATCTAAATGCAGACCAGTTAGCTCGATAAAACTAAATAAAACATTCAGTCTATGACCTCCAAAAATCTTGAGAAAATTGCATACAAATAAGTTTCCAAATGTAAAAAAAAAATAAAAAAAAATGTTGAAAACTTTACTAAACCGCTTACATCTCCCAAAATTGTAAGGCCATCCCTGTCGTTAGCCAAACTATGATGGATCCTTGATTCATCTATTTGGCATGTCGAGCTTTGGGTATCCATGGGGAAAGCTGAATGGATGCCTATACAAGGAGTGACTTATGCATGACTTTTCATCCTCGTTTATGACATTTTCTATTTTCCAGTTTTCCGTTTCAAAATAAACTAGATGTAATATATTGGCGAAGAAGATATTTTGTTTACTGAAAATTTTGTTTTTTAAAAGAAAAAAAAAATTTGTTTTTTTTTTTAATTTTCTAATTATACCAAGAGATCTAAGGGAAAGATAATGTGTTAAACCAGAATAAATTTAGAAAAAAAAACATATCCTAACATAAAGTTTGAAATAGAAAATGATGTGAGGTTAAAAATGCTTTCAATAATGTTAAAAAAAAAGCTTTCAATAATTCAGTCCACAAATAGTATTCAACTCCAATACAGTTATTATTGTTACTAGTGATTATACAATAATGGAAAATATAAGACCATCTTTATCCCTAACACTCTTTTAGGGGTCCTTAATGAATATTTAGTAATAAATTTAATCTTTAGTGGGCTTAATAACCTCTATTAAGAAACTCTCATTTTAAGCGGTCCAATGGGGGTTTCTTAATTAGGGATTCTTAATTTTTTTTTTTGTAAATATATTTATTAAACAAAACATATTAAAATATAACATTTTAAACATAAATTAAAAAAAAAACATGAAAATAAAGATTAGTACAATAATCGAGAATATTTTGAAGCAAACTTCCGAACTTGTTGTTATCTTCAGAACTCTCCAAATTTATGCCATATGTGTTCAACCAAATCAGCTTTCAGTTGTTGATGTTTATGTGGATCACGAATTTTACTTCGAACACCCATCATATTGGTAATATTTGAAGGGATATCTCTTTCCACATCGACATAGACATGTGAACTCCCGGTGTCTTCTCCTTGTTGGAACTCTGAAACATTAAGCAGAGAATATCCATCTCGCTCATCTTCTACAATCATATTATGGAGTATGATACATGCTCTCATAATATTTCCAATTTTGGCTTTGTCCCAAAAAAGTGCCGGGTTTTTAATAATGGCAAAGCGAGCTTGCAAGACTCCAAAAGCACGCTCGACATCTTTTCGGACAGCTTCTTGTTGTTTAGCAAATAAAACCGCTTTCGGTCCTTGTGGCTCCCGAATAGATTGGATAAAAGTAGCCCATTTTGGATAAATCCCATCAGTGAGATAGTAAGCCATATGATACTCCCTTCCATTGACCGAGTAAGTGACTTGCGGTGCTTTACCTTGTATTATGTCATCAAAAACAGGTGAGCGATCAAGAACATTGATATCATTTAAGGTACCTGGAGGTCCAAAAAACGCATGCCATATCCAGAGATCAAATGAAGCAACCGCCTCTAAAACAATTGTGGGTTTTCCCGAACCACGTGCATATTGCCCTTTCCAAGCGGTGGGACAATTCTTCCACTCCCAATGCATACAATCGATGCTCCCTATCATCCCGGGAAATCCACGGAACTCACCAGCATAAAGTAGACGTTGAAGATCGTCCGGTGTTGGTCTTCTTAGGTACTCATTGCCGAATAAGTATATTATTCCTTCGACAAAGTGTTCCACACATGACCGAGCAGTAGTTTCACCGAGTCGGAGGTATTCGTCAACAGCATCTGCCGCATTACCGTATGCCAAGACACGAATGGCTGCTGTACACTTTTGAAGTGGAGAGAGACTAAGACGGCCGAGAGCATCTTTTTTTTGTCGAAAGAATTCAACTTCATTGGAGAGTCGATCAACAATACGCATGAACAATGGCTTGTTCATTCTAAATCGCCGTCGGAATAGATTTTGAGGATATGTTGGGGTTTCACTGAAATAATCATCCCATAAACGTTTATCGCCTTCTTCACGATTTCTTTCGATGTGAACTCTTTTTTTCCTTTTTTTTTTGATGCTTCTTGATCACCATAATTAATGGCTAAATCTTCGAATGTTTGTGGGTTTCGTCGTTTCGATCGGTTTCGTCTCTCTACTTGTTGCAGAGAACACGAAAAAACAAAGAAACGAAGTGAGAGAAGAAAGAAAAAAAGAAAAGAAAAAAAATAAACTTTAATTGAGAGGCAGACACGTGGGTTTACAACCTCACATATATTCGATCACAAAACACTTCTATTAAGGACCGGTTATCCCTATTTTCTTTTCTTCTGATTTAATTTTAATCCACTTAATACCTAAGGACCTCGTTAATAACCTGCGTTAATGGTGGTCTAATACTGTTACTTTAGTAAACAACATAACATTATTAATAAGTTCACATCAAATTTAAAGGGATGATGGACATGCGAGGAACCTACCACATTGTAGACGACAAATACGAACTGTGTTCTTTCGAATCTTTTTTCCTTAAACAGAATTGCTTCCTACGTGGCATCTTATATACCAGTGTAAATATATATTTTTTATGATTGTAAACGTTTTTAATGGAAACTTCATTCGTAGATATATATTTGATATACTAGGTTTCGAATTTTTTTAGTTCAAAAAGAAAAGGTTTCGTATTTTAATAATATATCCCTTAAAGTAAAAGTTTGTTTAATCGATTGACTTTGTTATAGTATAAAAAATGTGTCATTATTTTTAAAATGTTTTTTCAGCTCAAACAACATATCTAATCCAACTGAAAAGATAGAGTCTACAAAACAATATCAGTATATCTATTAGTTTTAGAGCTAAACAGGTAAGAATAATAATAGCAGCTGTCTCATAAGAATTATTACTCAAAAATAAAACACAAAAAATGTTGGGAATAATTAAAAAAAAAATATTGATACATATAGTAGCATAAACATGTAACATACAATTTTATAAATAAAGATATACAGTGAAACCTTTATAAATTAATAATGTTGGGACTACACCAAAACTATAATTTTTTATTAATTTATAAAAATTATTAATTTATCGATATACTAATTGAACCAAAAACTTAATTTGAAATTATAAAATTATATTATTTTATAAAGATTTTTAGTGTATATTAATTTATAAAGTATTAATTTAAAGAGGTTATACTGTACATTCGCTTTCTGAAATAATGAGTCCAATGGTTGAATAATTGGACCATTCTGTTGGCCAACTAGGCATTGTAGGTTGATTAACAATGGTTGCCCCCACAAAAGTTAGTTAGCATTACGAGACGAATTATTTATTAGCGCACATAATCCATTTTATATCTTTTGTTGAATTTTATTTTCATGTTATCTTTTGTTTAACCTGTTGTTTGGTGAATCCTTTGGCACATGTTGCCTCTTTATCTTGTAATCTTTTCTCATGTGATGGATATTAAGTTTCTATAATCTAATGAAGCGGGTTGCCCAAAAAAGTATATAGTTTGAAGTATCTAAATAATATATAGCGACGTGGAGCAATAACGGACTCTAGAATGGCAGAAGACAACAAGGCATTGCTGATTCGTTGCCAGCGACACTGGCGCGTAAGTTTACTGTTAGTTCCATTAATAAAAGTATCATGTTTTGCGCACACAAAAAAAGTATCATGTTTTAGAAAAAATAAAGAAAAGTATCATGTCATGTCGTCAATCTACCATCACCAGGTCCAATATATATATATTATTCATCTGTTTTGATTTGGGGGCAATACTAAATGAATCGTATGATATAGACTCTAGAATATACCGCTTGTAATAGTTATCGATCGCGAATTGATGATGGTTGGTAACAATG
This sequence comes from Brassica napus, assembly GCF_020379485.1. NCBI lineage: Eukaryota > Viridiplantae > Streptophyta > Magnoliopsida > Brassicales > Brassicaceae > Brassica > Brassica napus. Next base: position 27,533,443 of record NC_063440.1, on the reverse strand, counting down.
CTGTGCGAAGGGTTTTAAGAGTGTTAGACAAATTTAAAAATAAACTTATTTACAAGTATAATAAAAATATTTTTTTAATATGATATATCATTTTCATCAGATACACAAGTTTCACTTTAAAAGAATAAATTTATTACGTAAATATGTTACATTACATCATAGAGGAAAAAATACATGAATTCAAAAGGTGAATTAGTCGACTCTATCGTAAAAATATTTTTTTAAAAATAAATTTAAACCACTAGTCTGAAAATTATTTTAAATTTTAGGGTCCTAAATCATATTAATCAGGATCTAAAATGAATATCTTTTTTCAATACACTGTAGGCACACCTCTGATTGTTAATCAACTTACGTGTTCTGCTCTGTATGTCACATGTTTAGTTTATATATTCAGCCATGACAACAAAATTTACAACATTTCAGATTTATGGACCACTGATTTGATTTTATATAGTTTTTGGTAAAATATTAAATTATGCCAGTTTCAATTTTATATAGTTACATCTATTTTATTAAGACAGAAACATTATATTAGACTTAACCTTTAATCATATAAACAACATTACACTACTAATTATCAACGGTAATTAAGTAAAACAACATTACACTACTAATTAATAAAACAAAGAATTTATCAACGGTAATTAAGTAAAACAACATTACACTACTAATTATGTTTCCAAACAATATAATGAATAAATCTATGTTCAAACGATATAAAACATTAAGTCTCATTTTTAATAATTTTCTTATTAAGCTTAATATAAATTATTTGATAAAATTAAAAATTGATTAAAACATTCAAATAATTTCTAAGAACTAACTTTTTGCAGGTCTAACTACTAAAATATTTAATTCCATATTAAAGTAAATTAATTAACACATTAGTCTATATGCATTTTTATATTTATGAAACACATTCATTTAAAAAACGAGTTTTATATAAAATTATATATTGTATAGAAATAAGATGTTCAAATCAATAACTCGACATTAATTAAAAAATTATATATCAGTTTTTAATAATAAAATACATAAATTTATAACAGTTCAAAAAAATTTGTAGTACGGGTTAAAATAAAATAAATAGTATTATATATGATTTTATATTTGCTATAAATATGAAGTAATTAAATATATAATGTCATCATATACACCAATTTTTTTTTTATCAAATTAGATTTTGTTTAAAAAATATAACCACAATTATAAAATGCGGATCAAAATCTAGTATAACTTATAGTATAGCTTATAAGCAGCAATTTATATACAAATATATCAACACGTTATGTAACGAGAATTTTTTTTTTTTGTGGTGACAGAGAGAAACACACGAAGCCATTCCAAGCTACACCGTGCGCGCAGCGCGCATCTTCTTTGAGATGTTTGCCTCGTTCGTTGGTGCCTGGTGGTGACACTGACAAGTATCAAAACAATATCCCGAAATGCTAATTAAGATCGTTATTCTTTTTCTTTTCTTTTTTGTAACTGAAGCTTTCAATTAAGATCGTATTCGTAAAAAGGAAAAAAAGATCTTACTCGTAAAAAAAAGGAAGATCGGTATTCGTTACAAACATTGACGGACATAAAAAGAGATTAGTTTAGTTAGTCTAGTTAGATTTATCGTACTGTTTGATTCGAGGACAAGGGTCGGTGCTGGATATGGACGTTTTGCGTTTTGTAGGTCAGATTAGTCAATTGGCAAACCCTAAAATATATATATATATTTTTTTTGAAACTTAAACCCTAGAATTATTATATGTTTAATTTATGAAAAACATTAAAAACGATACAAATTATTGATAAAACTAGTATGAATTTAGCGATCATATAGAAAGCTTAGAGCATCTCTAACCCAACCTAAAATCTTTAAATTTTGAGGTTTTGTGTCATTCCAACCGAACCTCAAATCATTAAATTTGAAGTTTTACTATTCACAACCTCAAAACTATCTTGTATTTTCTTTTTGGTCTTTATAGTTATTTCATTTCATAAATACATATACCAAACTTCATTTAGAATAACTTAAGTACACCAAAATAAAATAAAATAAGATACATATTACATAACAATAAAATAAAGTTCACACAATATAAAAATACATAAAATAAAATTCACACAAAATAAAAATACATAAACTAAGGAGGCTCATTTATCACTTCAGAATGCGTTAATTGAGCACATATGTGAGTATTACGGGAACAATGCTTGAGAATTTGGCATTTTATATGTAATTTTCTAAAATTTGTGTATGTGTGTTGTTATATTGTATATGAAATTTATATCATATTTTGTTATATAATATTGTAATATTGTGTGTTGTATAATATATTAAATGTATGTTTTATATGTATTTGTGAAGTTTTTATTATTATTAGTAACTTTTGTTAATGTCAACGATTATAATGCAAATAGTAAAGTTTTAAGGATTTTTTTGAAGATTCATGGTTGGAGTAACTACCCATCAAATCCTTATTTTGAGGTTTTGCTCCCTTTAAAATGAGGTATTGGATTGGAGATGTTCTTAGAATCATAAGAGTTCAGTCTTTCGCTCTCAAGTATTTTATGTTTCAGTTTCGATTAAATTACTTTAAAATACATTAGAACAATTTTACTGACAATATCTAATAAAAAATTGATGTAAAATTGGAGAAATTTATTTATTTGAGAATGTTGTAACTTGTAAGGCATTACTATTAGTGGTATCTCACAAAAGTATTTTATGCAAGCAAATAATTAGAAAATATGAAAGCGAAAGAATAATATATGAGAACTGTTTCTCATTCGAAAAACTTTTAAATAATGAGAGATTATTTCTCCATTTGTTATTTTCTTGATGTATATATTTTTAAAAAAATTTATGTACAATTATATAATCAAATAATATTTTAATTTTATATAATAAAGTTAACAACATATTTGTTCTATATCTTAAAATTTTCATTATATAACAAAATTAGTTTAAAATATTAATATTTGTATAATTTTAAATATATTATTATCAATGAAGAAGTTCTTAATTAATAATACGAACACAAAAAAAAGACAAAAAATGACATGATGGAAGAGCAATTTAGAAGTTTTTACTATTTAACAAAATGACAAATGAGTGACGCTATTACGAAATGTATCCCGAAAATTAATTTTATTGATGTCGATACATTAAAGAGAAAATAATTGAATTTATTAGCTTGAGTTTTGAATAGTTTGATCATATTCGTACGTCATTGCTAGCTTTTTTTATCCTCCCCTCTCCTCTGCTATATATAAACTCGTCCGAGTACATAACTCGATGTATCGTCCTTCAAAAGCTATTAGAAGTGACACCAGGAAAAAAAGAAAACTGTGAAACATACATTTATAGCAATGACTATATTGCCTAAACTGGTCGAAGAACTAAAATCGGGGTTTTCTCCAATCCCGGTTATAGATATCTCTGACCCAGAGTCCAAACACGCCCTGGTAAAAGCCTGTGAAGACTTTGGGTTCTTCAAGGTGATCAACCATGGAGTACCCTCGGAGCTAGTATCTGTTTTGGAACACGAGGCTGTCAAGTTCTTCTCATTGCCCACGTCCTACAAAAACCAAGTCACAGGTTGGCCCTTTGGATACGGGAACGGAAAGATTGGTCGGAATGGTGACGTTGGTTGGGTTGAGTACTTGTTGATGAATGTCAATCTTGATATCGGTTCGGATCCGTTCCTTCCGGGTCTCTTGAATAACCGAGAAACTATAAGGTTGGAATCAACGTTGTTGTTTTCTTATCCCTAATTGTTTAGTTAACACCTTTCATTGTTATACTATGTTTCTTCACCTGGTCCATGCTTCTGTCTTTTTGTTACGTTCATCACATTCGTAGTTTTGAGATGCCGTTGTCCTTAAAACTTCACGGGACATTTGTCTCGTATAGATAGATTGGTTTAACTTTTCAAAAAAAAAACTTAAAAAAATTTAAAAAACAATTTAATAACAATATTTTTTTACTTTGAAATATTATTATAGTATCTAAAGGATGGACATGCCCCTGATTATTAAAAACAATTTTATTAACGTTCAGTTGCGGCAGGCCACGATGCATGTTTATTTATATTAAGCTGTTCGAAACAGTTTTATTAACGTTCATTTTTTTCACCGTTTCTAGTTTAAAAACTCACGCCCAAGTTTCGTTATGCAGGAACGCAGTGTTGGAGTACACAACATCAGTGAGGAAAATGACATGTGATGTTTTGGAGATGATTACTGATGGGTTAGGGATCAAACCGAGGAACACACTTAGCAAGCTTGTCTCTGATCAAAACAGTGACTCGAAATTCAGACTTAATCATTATCCACCATGCCCTCTCATCCACGAAAATATCGATGGTGCATGCAACAATGTGATCATAGGTTTTGGAGAACACACTGATCCTCAAATCTTATCTGTCTTAAGGTCTAACAACACTTCTGGTTTCCAAATCAATCTAACTAATGGCTCCTGGATATCTGTCCCTTCAGATCCGTCCTCCTTCTTCTTCAACGTCTGCGACTCTCTCCAGGTTTGATGAATCTTTCAATAAGTAAACCACCATGAGTTGGTTAATACTTAATAGTTAAGTATATTTCTTTGATGCTTTAAACCAATAAGATCTAAACCTTTTTCTGTGTGCTTATCTTGCAGGTGTTAACAAATGGGAGGTTCAAGAGCGTGAAGCATAGGGTTTTAACGAACAGCATGAAATCTAGGTTTTCTATGATTTACTTTGCTGGACCTCCGTTGACTCAGAGAATCTCTCCATTGACTTGTCTTATGAACAATGAGGACGAGAGTTTGTACGAAGAGTTCACTTGGTCTGAGTATAAAAGCTCTGCCTACAACTCTAGGTTGTCTGATAATAGGCTTCAGCCATTTGAAAGGAAACTGTTTCCGTTGAATGATTGACAGGTTATGTTCGTGATAGGTTGGTCTAAGTGTGCCATATATTATAAATGTGTATCTTTTAAGTTAATGTTAATTCAATTATTGGAAACATGTTACTGTTGTATGTTTCCTAGGGTCAATATCCCATTTTAAAAAGATTCCGTCTGTTTTTCCAACATTTAACTAGGGGTAGATAAAACTTCTTCCAATTCAATCTGAGAAATTTAGATATAAGTCATTCAAATCCAATATAAACAATCAATATCCATTTAAAATATAACAAATTACAAAAACTAAATATTTGAAAACGAATATCCGATCTAATATAAATATATATACGAAATAATAATTATTAAAAGTTATATATAAATTATCTAACTATTTTTATCCTTATAAAATGTATAGTGTTTTGCAAAATTAAAATTTTAACTAATTTTTAAAAGTTATTTTTATTTATATTAAAATGTTATTGTTACAATTCTACGAACAAATTGAAATCTGGTGGTGACTGAACAAATGTGAAACATGTTAATTTAGATGAAACATAGAAAACTATTGAATACTTTCAACTTTAAATGTCTACCGTATGTGTCTACCTTTGCATTTAACTATCTGACAGAATAATAGGCTTATTTGGGAAATAACCAAAAAAAAAAATTAGATTTTTAGAGAGAGATAGAAAAAAAAAGAGATGGTGAAATTTTAGTTAGATAGTGAATTTTGGTTTTTTGTTTAGCCATTGAATGCAATTTCTCTAGAATAATTTAGAGTGGTGTTTGAAAGACAAAACTCTTGAGGCTCAAATATCTAACTATTTTTTATCTTTATAAAATTTATAGTATTTTCACTAAATTAATTTCTAACTAACTTTTCAAAGTCATTTTTATTTTATAATAAAATATTATTGTTTACATATTTTTAAATTTTAATTACTTTTTATTTTGTTTGGAACAAATGCGCGCGAATCATGTTAATTTAGATGAAACATAGAGAACTATTGAATACTTTCAACTCTAAATGTCTACTGTGTGTGTCTACATTTGCATTTAACTATCTGATAGAATAATTTAGAGTGTTGTTTGAAAGACAAAAATGTTGAGGCTTAAATATACAAGGTAATAGTCTACGTTGTTGGATCGAACATGAAAGATGTTACTACATTCTATGACTAACAACTTTATAACAGTAACAAAGATGTCGACAAAGACACTACAACCGAAAATCTCAATACTAAACGTGGACTGTGGTCCGAGAAGTCGATTTGGGTACCAAAATGAAATGTAGATAGCGTGTCGTTTACTGACAGGTTGCGCCATTCTTTTAAAGGAAAGTGACTCGTCAGTCGTCACTGTTTCAGTGTTTTGTCAAATTCACATGCAAAGGACCAACTTGGATAATATCTCCAACAGGCTGTTTTTTTTTTTTGGGTAAAAACAGGCTGTGTTTTTCTTCTTAACGTTCGTAACTAAAAGCTTTCTATAAACAACTTCAAACATCATAAGCTCTTTGATATTTTGTAGCGGATATACGACAAAATAACGATAGTTATTGAAAGTTTTTTTTTTGTGTGTTGTTCAAAAACAAAATTGAAAGTTTTTTTAAAATATTTGTCTTTATCAAAGTCAAAAGAAAATAAACTTCTGTCTTACACTGTTGCTTGGAATTGGTACTTGATTTCTCAGAAGAAGAAAAATATGAAAGAGATATCAAATCGAACCAGAAGGCCGTCCTCTGCTGGCGTGAGAGGCCAAAAAGTTAAGTAAAGATGATTGCAGACGAATCAGCAGATTTTGGCAATTTCGAAAGGTGAAGCAGCAACACAGTCACTGTATAAAATATTCATTTCGTCACTAGAAAGAAACCTCTAAATAAATTATACAAGCAGCGAAATGCTTTCTCCATTGACTCATTCATCTAAACAAACCCCTCCAAGTATCTGAGTTCTGGACATTGTGAAATTAGAGGCCCATTTAGTTCCTCTTTTGTACATCAAATAAAAGAACCCGTAGGAAGCTAAAAGACCAAACACACACACACGAGTTGCTCGGATCCGAGATGTTGCAAATTTTGAGAAATGGGTTTGTTGCTACTTGCTAGTCATAAATCCATAATCCACTGATTATCTTTATAATTTATTTATCTAAACACTAAAAGGCTTAAACCCTTCACACTACTTTGGTCAACTCTCAACAACTTTTGACTTTCTCTTCTCATTCTTTTACTATCAAAACAGGCAAACAAACAAGTGATCTTTACTTACTACTTGTCTATGACCAAACAACACCCACGTGAGTTCCCAACTCTTTCTATTAAATCTGAAAATTACTGTGTTTTTTTTTTTTCTTCTTTCCTATAGGAACAAACATTTATATGAATGAAGTGAAAATACACGCATTGAGTTTCCATTACTACTAGGCCCCTACTTACTTATTGCCAAGTAACTTCAGTTGGTGCACTTGTGGTGGTCGTGGCATGAACCTCCGCCAAAGACACAGCCATAGCCATCATCATCTGCTCCTCAAAACTCTCTGGAGCAATCACCAGAGGAGGAGGTGGTGGAAGAGGAAAGTTGTGGAAGCTCTCGCTGCCGTTCATGTAAGAAGAGCTGCTCCCCGTTTCTCCCATCTCGGTGTTGCCATGGTAATAATTATGCTGCTGATGATGATGCTGATGATGGTGGTGGTGGTGTTCAATGTCATCTGTCTCTTGTTCTATGTCGTAGTAACTGTCGCAGTTGCCAGGAAGCATACTGTACGAAGAAACGTTGACGTTGTGATTGTGATTGGAGGATTCACCAACCATTTGCTGGCGTTGTTCAGCAAGTGCAGAGATTGCACAAGGAAGTCCACCAGATGATGAAGACGGCGTTGCTGGTTCTGCATAACTATGATCTTCTTCTGATACATACTGCCTAAAAGGTGTCACTTCTCCACCACCTGAATCTCTCCGCATCCCTGTTTCCTGTTTAGACAAATGTGAAAAAAAGACATGAGAGTTGTAAAAAGTTGTCATCAGAGAAGTAACTAAACAGAAAATTCTACCTGCATGGAGAGCCATATTGCTTCCATGACCATCAACTCTTCAAGGTCAGCTTCAGCCTCTTCGTCCCTGAAGAGTTTCCACACAAATCAGAAGTCAGATGTCTGAAAATGAGATTAAACTGAAGCTGGAGAGAAAGATAACAAACTCTCACAACTTCTACTTGTAACATAAAATCACAAAGGTACTCATGCTCAAAACAAGACCAAGTCTAATAAGTAATAACACTACTACATGCATACAACTAATACATTACTCCATAGAAGAACTTAAAAAAGAAAAAGACAGAACCTGTTTCCTCGAGAACGGCGGGAGCGCTGTCTAGCAACTGAGACGTTCTGTGATGAAGAAGTTTCAGCGTCTTCCATGGGATCATTATAAGATATTGCTGCAAACCAACAAGGCACATAAAATGAAAGCCTGTCAAAAACCATATATGTTACTAATTAGGAGATTTAGCTGAAAGAAATAAAGAACCTTACCTGAAGCAGCAGAACCGTATTCCATTTCACCAGTCACTGCGCTTGTGCTAGAGGAAAAGGATGATTCCATACGTTTCTGCATCTTCTCTTCATCATCCTCCATTTCTTTCTGCCTCATCCTTATTTTCGCTTCTATTACCCTTTGCTCTTCCTACATAAAAAGGATACATTACATATTATTCAACCAAAGCTTTATAGACAAACACAATGTTCTAAAAATCAGTCTAGGCGGCGGCGCCATTCCATTAACCGATTTTTTTTTAAAATCGGTCTAAACGCCAGCCTAATCAATAATCCTCTCTAAAGAGCCTAACTGGCGTTTCTTGAAACATTGGAGAAACGTTTACTAATGAATAATTTATTTATATCTTACAACTTGTTCCATGCCCTTTTCCTCCTTGGTCTTTACTCCACGGTACTCAACAGCATAGTTTGGTGTTTTACAAAAAGGACACCTCAAAATGTCAAGGAGCACATAAAACAAAGAGACCCATTCATCCAAACTAATAATAAAAGACAAGTCCCTGAAAGTTAACACACAAGATCAAGTTCTAAGGATACTGAGTGGGCCGAGCTGAGTTAGGATTCTTCATTTGCAAAAAACACTCTGCAACCAAAATCAAAACAGATTGCAATAATGTCAAATCGCCATGTAAATAGCATAAAGAAGCTTAAAACAAGCTGATGAAATAAATGTTCACCTGTACAGATGCTTTTCATGCAACATCTTGATCTATTGAGGCTAGGATAGTACTAAAAAAAACAAACATAACTAAGTTAGGTCCACAACAATGTCACTAGAAATGCAGAGACTTGATAAAATTCACTCAACAAACCAGGAAGCAAATGGGGCATTCCTCGAGCTCGTGGCAGCTCTCATCATCCCCAGGATAGCAAGGAGCAAGCTTAGACTCAACAATGAGTTTCCTAAGCTTCTTAATGTCGACATCTGTATTCACATACAAGCCTTGTGGCTTTGTGTATCTTTCTTCCACCACTTGCCTCTTCCTCCCCACCAGCTTATTACCCATCTCTCTCACAAAATGTTCTAATCTTTCTCCTACTTTAAGGGCAGAGACTATAAAAAACAGTTCCTTTCTACAATATCACAATGGAGAGACTAATCTAAAGGTACATGCTTTAAAACAATCTTCACCATTAAAGAGAGAATCTTTATTTAACAAAACACTAATTTCTTCAAACCATTTTAAAGGAATTAAAAAAAGCCCTAAATTTCGAATTTTTCAATTAAAAAGTACTAATTTTCAGACAATTCAATGAATTTAAACAGAAAAGGAGAAGAAGCCCTAATAAATCTGAAAAAAAATTTAAAAAACCTGAAAACTTGGAGAGGAACCAACAAACTGCAGAAGAGACGAGATCGAGAAGATGGGTAAACGATAAGAGACACGATCAGAACTTTTACTCTGTGGAGAGAGACAGAAGCAAAGATACAGTGTTTGTGTGTGTTTCTTATTTATATGAAACAGAGAAGAAGAAATAAAACAGAGGATTTTAAGACGAAGAAGTTATGTATCTGAAAAAAATTGTACTTTCTTGTTTTGTTGGCTTTTATCCTCCCTTCCTCTTCGATTCTATTTTGACGGAAAATCTCAAGAGAGAGAGAGAGAGAAGCGAAAGGGAACAGAGAACGATGGAGTGAGAGACGAGCCAAAGAATCCTCTGTTTGTTTTTTTTTTTACCTATACGCGCTAACTACTTCGCGCGTAACGTGCAGTTTCTTTTGAAACGACGTCGTGCAGTTTAGTTTTTTTGGTTTGTTGACCGGGAAAAGGATTAGAATATACGAATCTTGAGAAGACGGTTTTGTCTTAAGCACCCGAGTTCGGTCTAAATAATCTTTGTCCGTTTTATCCGTTTCTTAATTGTACGTTTGTTTGTCGCGTTGTCGTAACTAAAATCTAATATTCCTAATTTAATTTCAAATTAAATAATCGATATGGAAAAATAAAGTTAGTATTATCTTTGACGGTATTATTTGTACGAGGATTTACATTTTTTTTTTTTTGCTAACAAGTACGAGGATTTACTTCTTTTTAAAATCGAATTATTGTTCAAAGTTTGGTGATGTTTTAAAATTAGCTTGGTCGGCGTTGGTGTTACGTTTGATTGATAAAATGTTCTCCATGACAAAACTGCTTAGGGGATTATATTAGTTTCTAATAAGTTTTTTAGAGATTATAGTTTTTTTTGACGTATAAATTTTCTAATAATCGTTGAATCAACCCCTATGATTAACAACAATATGAGACGGATAAAATCGTGTGTGTTTGGGATGATATAAAATAAATGGTTCAACAAACGCAAAACCGGTTAAGGTTGGTAAGAGAGGGTCAACAATGGGTTTTGTTGCTATTTGCCTCAACCATTTACGCATTTACACGACCCTCTTTTCATATATAAACACAAAAAGAGTAGTTCACATTATTTGGTTGTTGTGAACTATAACATGTTGGAATTTAAAAATTGTAAAAGCTTGTTCAAAGAATATTATGGTACCATGATCTTTAAAATTGTTTTATTGGTTTCTCTACACATGAAAAGTATACATTAAATATAATCGTCTGTATAAGTTTTAAACTCAAATTATAGAAATTCCATTTTAGCACATCAACAAACGCAACTCTTTTGGGCTTAATGGGCTATTAAACAACAAGCCTAAGCTGTAAGCCTGTAACCCCGTTCAATTTTTTTTTAAATGAGCCGTATTATAATTGATCAATTCATACTATCCTTTCCAAAATAAAATCTTCGCAACTGGACCTAATCTCAAGCGTGACGATCCACTTAAGGAGATGATTACCATTATTTTGGATGAAGCATATATTTGAATTTGAGAAGAAAAAGAAGAAGATTAAACTATGAGTAATTCTTGGGTTCACCCCCTAGGGTGAACCTCTAGGTTCACCAACCAATAATGTTTGATTATTTGATACTAGGTGTCTTGCCCGCATATGCGGGCTTAATCGTTTAACAAATATTTATTAGTTTATTTTTTATTAATTCAAAAACCATCATAATAACTTATTATTTATGTTTTCAAAAAAATTAAATCAAACATATATATATATATATGACAAAAATCTAATTAAATATGTATGTTTAATTAAAATTTATTAAAGATAACATTGACTTTAACCACTGAATTTATTATAATTGTTTTATAGTTTATTTTTAAATTTTATAATTGAAAAATATGTTTTAAGATAACAACACAATATATAAGACTTATCTTGTTTTTAAAAAAGTTAATATTATTAATAAAAATTCGTTTTTGGTTATATAATTAATTATATATAAAATTCATTAAGGGTATTATAGATATTAACCGCTCTAACTTTTAACGTGAGAGCTCGATTCCAAAAATTTACTTCGCAAATAATAGTATAATATAATAAATTAATTAAAATTTATTAAAGATAACATTGACTTTAACCACTGAATTTATTATAATTGTTTTATAGTTTATTTTTAAATTTTATAATTAAAAAATATATTTTAAGATAACAACACAATATATAAGACTTATCTTATTTTCCAAAAAGTTAATATTATTAATTAAAATTCGTTTTTGATTATATAATTAATTATTTAGAAAATTCATTAAGGGTATTATAGATATTAACCGCTCTAACTTTTAACGTGAGAGCTCGATTCCAAAAATTTACTTCGCAAATAATAGTATAGATTTGATATCTTTTAAAAAAGGAAACAACATTGAATTTCCAAATAAGATTATCTTTTTAAAATAAAACAATAAAAATACATAAAAATAGTTACAAAAAATAAATAAATAAATATTTTTAAGTCTTTAGCAAAATACTAAACCATATACCCTAAATCTTAAACCCTAAACCTTAAACTTTGGATAAACTCTAAACATTTGAAAATCTTAAACCCTAAATCATACATTAAAAACTAAATTTTAATAACACTAAACCCTAAATCCTAATCACTAAACCCTAAACCCTTGGGTAAACTTTGAACCCTTGGATAAATCATAAACTCTAGAGTTTAATTTTAAATATTTTTGATTTACAGTTTATGATTTATCCAAGAGTTCAGGGTTTATCCAAGGGTTTAGGGTTTAGTAATTAGGATTTAGGGTTTAGTGTTATTAAAATTTAGTTTTTAATGTATGATTTAGGGTTTAAGATTTTCAAACGTTTAGAGTTTATCCAAAGTTTAAGGTTTAGGGTTTAGGGTTTAAGATTTAGGGTATAGGGTTTAGTATTTTGCTAAAGACTTAAAAATATTTATTTATTTATTTTTTGTAACTATTTTTATGTATTTTTATTGTTTTATTTTAAAAAGATAATCTTATTTGGAAATTTAATGTTGTTTCCTTTTTTAAAAGATATCAAATATCAAATACTCAAACACTATTGGTTGGTGAACCTCTAGGGGGTGAACCCAATAATTACTCTTAAACTATTAACATAGAATTCAGTTTCAATGACTCAACTTTCAGACCATAGCTTATACAATTCCTCCATGGGAGGCATCTCCTTGAAAAACCTATCAAACTCCGTCGTCGTCTCCGCTCCTCCGCCGTCGTAGGGTCGTCTGGAATCTTCACCGATTCTGTTACCTCCACCGTAACAACGGTCGTCGGAAGTGGATGGACACTCGAAAGGACCGGCGGCGACTATGGCATCTTTACCTGTGAGTTCTTGAACAACATTTTTGAAGCTACGAGCATCTGTTTCAACGTACTGTGTGTTAATGAACACAACTTTCATTGGCTCCGACTTCATCTTTCCTCTCTCAGACATTATTAAATTGATCAATTTAAAGGAAAACAAAAACAAAATCTGAGAGTTATTAGTGTTGATGACGATGATGATCAATTAAGTTTTGGCTCTCCAGATGTTTGTGATTTTATATGCCTACTTGTTTGTAAATATATAGAGAGATATGTGAACCATAATCATATGACAAATCTATCTTTGTGGGGCGGGCACTGGAGTGAGTCAATTATTCAAAAACAAATTTATTATCCTATCCGGTCCTACATGAAATATAAATAACGAACTAGTTTAAAAAAAAAAATATTATGCCATGATGAATTCTCGTCCGATATATGTCATTTGTCGTAGTAGTTGAATTTCCTAATTATTTTATTGGTCGAACGATGTTTAGTGATTTTTATCTAGTTCTAGAAATGCTTACGATTGAGGGTTTTCTGACTATATGGACTTCAAATTTTTATACTGCTGTTATTTATAAATGAAATGACTAATACAAATTTTCTATAAGAGTTTAACAGCTACACTAGTCAAGAAACAATCTAACGAAAACAACAGAAAAGTGTGCATATAACTTAATCGGTCCAGACAAAAGTCTTGATTAGTATTGAAACATAGTATTAAATCCTTAAACGAAAAAGTTTTGTTGGGTGAATAGAATTAAGTATGTATAGTATATGTATATAGCATATTTACAAAATATGCATGAAAGGACAATCTATATCAAATACCAATCGTAATCACATGGCTTCCAGTTTTGCAAAAATACAAACTCTTTCATCGTTGAGACATATTGACCGTTAACATAACGCAGCAGTCCAGCACTCCAGCAGCCTTCACGGACCAAACATTTAATTTTCATATCACTATTACTATCTAAAAATATTAACTTTACCAGAAATCATATTTTTTAGTCGGGTCAAAGCACACCTTCTTTGATGAAACCATATAACATCACGAATGCAGCCTTAGAAAAAAAATTATAGAAATCTTAGAAAGTATTTGCACGTGTTTAGAATTTGCACGTTTCCATACACTATTTTGCCAAAACAAATTAAAATTTTCTTTGATAATTATGCTTCTAGAAAATATTAACTTATTAATTATAAAAATTAACTAATTATGTGTCTCAATGATTTTTTTTATATATTTACTGTTTTGGAACAAGAAAAAATAGTATATGAAACATAGCATAATGAGGTTAAATTATTATTTTTGAAAACTGGCCTTATAATGAAGGTAAATTACTATATAATTGTACTGGATCGAAATAATCCAAACTATTATGAGGTCACTTTTGATGATTATATGCACAACGCATCTTGAGTTTACCAATTCATAACTCGATAACCATAGACACCTTTGTAACAGAGATTATAAATTCCACGATGGCCCAAGAAGTCAAGGATAAGTTACATACGAATACGATGTTTCAGGGAGAGTTTCAACGTCCTCTATTCATTTCCCTTATATTTTTGACTCATATTCATTCGCCAAATTATTTTCGCAAAATGTAAATTTGTTACCGTTTGTACGGGTTGTACCTTTGCGATGACGCTAATTACGTGTATAACGATGCAAAAAACTAAACTGAGATATAACATATCCATTTTATCATTTTTCTTTCCTATTTAAAACCACTGCATGAATATATGGGATCATTTTTTCAGGACATTAATCAGTCAATTATTATTTCGACAGAAAAACATTATTATAGTTTTAATATCACAATTATCGTAATATATTTTCAGCAACCCATGAACATCAGTACATCAGCACATACAAAGGCAAAGTCAAGATTGGCTATACCAGATCAGAGTAAGAATTTGACTAAAAATCTTGACTAACCTGCATGTTTTCTTTTTGATTTGATCCCCTTTTAGGATTGTATTAAATACTTTGATAATTTTCACAAAAAAAAAATTAGATTGTTTCATTTATAAGCTTTTCATCAACATATTTTTAATATTTAAATATATTTAAATTAGATCATTAAAATTACAAAATATAACTACTCATAGATATATATGTGTGTTAAGAATATTCAAGATTTTTAAAAAAAAAAAAATCAGATGAAGAAATAATCTTTTTTTTCCTTTTCTATTATTTTTAATGTCCATTAAAACTAGTAATAGAGATGCAACAGTGATCAATGGATAACCATCGTCATATTTTGCTTTATAATTGAAAACAGATCCAAAGTAATGATTTTTGTTTACATCTAAACCATATTTCCCAAATTAAAGCATCCAAGCCCCAACACAACCAGCCCTATGATTCAATGTTTTGATGTCTTCAATTCCAATATTTAATACGTTGGGATATTTTTCCATTGTGCTAACATGTTTTTGGCAAGTGTTTTCCAAATTTGGCATGTTGTTTTATAAGCCGTAACTTAAATTCTTGCAAATTTGATATTTAATTTCAATCAACAATTAATCAACCAAGATTGGAACAATTTACCATATATATATACTGATATCTGTTTCAAAAAGGAAATTGCAAATAACTCATTATAGTGAATCATAAGCAAACATTAGAAAGAAATCAATTATTTGGTAGAGTTAAAGAAACAAATTAATTTGTATGGTTAATTTAGAAACAAATAAATTTGCATATAACTGAAATCAAGCCAGTCGTATATCTTCTAACCAAAATCCGGTAACGCAAATCAAGCCACTGATACAGCCAATTCTTACATTAGTATCTAGAGATCCACTGACCATTAGTAGTAGTATATAACCATCATCAAACTCTTTTATTTACATGTGTCAAAAGTCAAAGACCAACAAGTACCTTAAAGAACAAGAAGGAAGAAATGGCTAACACCGTTTGTTGTCTCACGTTAATTTTGTTCATCGCTTCTCTAGCAAGTGGCGTTTCAGCCGCTGCTTCCGCCGGAAGAATGATATTCGACGTCCGAAGCTACGGTGCTCGTGGTGACGGCAAAACAGATAACGCCATCGTACTAAATATTCTCATTTCTTAATTCAAAATTAGTGGATGGTATTGTTGATTAACTATTAACACTCGTTTGATTTATTGTTTTAGGCGTTTACAAGGGCGTGGAAAGATGCGTGCCAATGGAAAGGAAGCGCTAGAGTGTTCGTACCACTCGGAACGTTCTACCTCGGCGGTGTAACATTCGCGGGACCATGCCAAAATCGCATTAGTTTCATCATCAAAGGAACTTTGTTAGCACCTAAAGATGCTAACGCAATCAAACAAGACACGTGGATTATTTTCAGGTACGTAGACTATCTCACGGTCTCGGGCGGCGGCACTCTTGACGGCCAAGGAACCAGCGCGTGGCGACTCAACGACTGCACCAGAAACCCTAACTGCCGCCCTCTACCGATGAACATTGCTTTCCAGTTCGTGAGATTCTCGAGAATCAGCCGCATCAAATCTATCAACAGCAAAATGGGCCACCTCAACTTCTTCGCCGTGGAATATTTTGAGATTACACGTGTCAGTATTAGGGCTCCTGAAGATAGCCCTAACACCGACGGGATCAAGATTGGCTCGTCGCACCACATGAAGATTCACGACGTCTTCATTGGAACCGGCGACGACTGCATCGCGATCTTGTCAGGAACCACCAACTTGGATATCTATAGTGTCAAGTGCGGACCGGGTCATGGGATCAGCGTTGGAAGCCTTGGGAGGTTTAAAGATGAGAAGAGCGTTTATGAAATATCAGTTAGGGACTTGGTCTTTACCGGTACGAGCAATGGGGTTCGTATCAAGACATGGGCTCCTTCGGCGTCACGGAACACTGTTTCGAATTTTACTTTCCAGAATCTCCAGATGATCAATGTCGGAAACCCAATCATCATAGATCAACAGTACTGTCCAAACAACCAGTGTAGCAAAAATGTAACTTCCGCGACAAGAAACCATTTTTTTAGTTTTTTTATTCAAGATTATCTAATTTGTTTTTGTCTTTGTTTGCATGCAGTCTCATTCTCAGGTTCAGATAGAAAACGTGAAGTTCAATAACATTTGGGGGACTTCGACGGACAAAGTGGCCGTGAAGTTGCAATGTAGCCAGACGGCTCCTTGCAAAGACGTTGAGCTAGCCGGAATTAACTTGGTGCACCGTGGAATTGACGGTCCAGCCACCGCGTTGTGTGAGAATGTTTCTGGCTGGACTCGTGGCAAGATTTCACCTCCTTCTTGCATTTGATTGTCATTATTTTATTTTGTTATATTTTTCATTGTAACTTTTCTAGTTCTGTCAATTTCAATATGTAACACTTTGATTATGGCATTCGTGACCTTGAGAGTCAGAGAAATGGACTTCATCTTGTCTTCTCTAAAGCTTCTTTCCAACGCCGCTAAATCTGAATTGACAAACATTTATTTTCACCGAACTCAAGCAACAGTTTACTACCTTGGAATATAAAAGCCACCACTAATCAGGGTATGTGCCTTCAAGCTGCATCGACAAAACAGAGTATATCTGATGGGTAGATTATTTCAACACACAAACTTACACTAACTACTACTATAGTTTCAACATCCCATACCAAATATTTACACTAAGTAGTTACTACTATTTTTGAAACACAACTTTCATTAAAACTTAACTTCAAGGACTACAAAGGAAAGAGGGAATTAGACATCCTCTTGAAGACAAATCATAAACTAAAATGGAAAATGATATCAAACCGGATAAGTCTCCATATGAAGTTGACAGCGAATTCAAAACAAAGTCTGAATGCGTTGAAGAAGCTACAACAAAGTCGGATAGCTGAGAAATAGTCACAAGTGACGTTGAAGGACAACCCTCACCAACGAGAAAAACCGAAGTAGTCTCGATTGCACTTTCTGGCCCCGTACAGACCGCTACGCAAAGTAACAAACCGGTGAGTAAGTTGAAACAAGGACTCAGCAGAGAATCCGAGAGAGCATCTCCGTTCATAGAAGGGAGGCATAGTTGTGAAAAACTCTCTTCGTTTGAGGAGGATGATGAAACCCATACCAGAGTTGGTGAACCCGCATAAAAATTCTTCCAAAAGAGATGATATTGTAATAATCTCAGCTTATTGATCTCGAAGAATCCATCGAACATCTTTAACATGACCAAAAAGGCCATACCCACAACTATATATCGCATGTTTTGATTTGAAAATATGGGCTTTAGGTTCTTGGTAATCACCTTAATAGCTTCAAGAAAAGAATTGGGCCAGGCCCACTTAGGTACATATCTCTTTGGTTCTGAAGCAGTCGCCGGCAAAGTTCGAGACGTCGTTGATCGAAATTGAAGGTCGGAGATGGTGCAGTAGACGTCGACTGAGAGATAGATGGTACTCACCGGCGGAGAGACGAGCTCACCGGAGCAAGCTGAGTGACCATCGAACCCAGATGTAGAGAGAGACGTTCGGTGATGATATGCAGATCCTCCGTTGAGGAAGGGGCACGCAAGGGGAAATGGCAGCTCACTAGGAGGAGAGGAAGGTGAAGATCTTCCTATGAGATTCAGATCTGAGCTTGAGTTGCCTTGCACTCTGGAGCCATATGAGTAGAAAGGAGCGACATGCGGTAGTTTTGCTGTCTCACTTCCCGGAAATGGAAAGCAAGAGCTTGAGCGTTGAGAGCTTAGCTCCATGATAAGTTGAAGAACGTGGCTAAGGTCGACAGTATAGCTTTTCCGTCGACAGCTAGAGTGGAGTTCACCGGGAAACGTTCCCGTGAACCGGAGAACAACGGTGGCGAGAGAATCCTCTCGACTCATCGCTGGAGAGCAGACCGAGCAAGTAGGAAGAGCCGTCGGGAGGACTACATTGAAGACGAGGAGCCGAAGCTTATGTCTCCGACAAAGGCTCCGTCGGGTATCCCCTTCTTCGGTTTGCAAAAGGCTACGACTCCGTAGCATCTGAAATTTGAAGTGAGCAGCAAACAGTGGAATGAAGGCAGAAGACAGCGTCGGCGAGAGAGACCAGCGCCGGCGGGAAAACGCGTCGCCGGCGCCGGAAGACATTGAAATTCGGTGTACCTCGAGCCCCGTGCCTGGGAGCGTTTTTTTAATTGGTATCTATAAAATTTTAATTATAAGTAGTTACTACTATAGTTTCAAGTTTCAACACACAAACTTATAATATGACACAATGAAACTACCTCATGCTATATAAGGTTTTAACTGATAACTGATAAGTTTAACAGTTATTCATTAAAATACCTAGAAATTAAACACAGTGAAACCAACTTCTTACACTATAAGCTATGGTTTCAAGTTTCAACACAAATGTTTATTTTTCACACAAAAAAATATGTTTGATTTTTACTGTTTAATTTTTTGACAAAGAAGTTTCACTTTGTCTCGACTGCCGACGGAAAAAACAAAAACTTTTACACGACTAATTACCAAACAATTTTAAATGGAATATAGCTCCATTATTCTCTTTTCTTTGCTGCAAATTAATTAACGTGTACGTATCACATAATGTGTGAACCACATATTTGCTTTGCTTTTCAGTGCTTCACCCACCACTTTCTATACATTTTCTGTATTTTGCTATTTTCTATGTATTCAAAGTTAATTCAGGGTGGTTGTCAAAAAAAAAAGAGTTAATTCAGGGTGAATTATGTGAATACAAGTAATACTTAATCTACATATACATTCACCTTACATCACGTACAATCAGAACATATAAACTAATCTGATTGTAATTGGATACCTAACTGATTGTTTATCAGTTATATATATACGTGTAGTAACTGCAGCTAGGATCAAGTATATTTGATACCCTAATGACGAATATTTACATCAATTGCAAGGAGTATTAATGTTGACAACAAAATATACTAATGAATATTAGGATCAAAATTATTTTGCATGATATATAATGCATAATATTTACATTAATACTACAGAATATAGTTAGTTGTACCATTTTTATTCGCTTATACAGCATTGGTAACATTCGGATCGGTCCAATCCAATCATGAACTGGCTTGTACATATTATGGTTGGTTTGGAGGCACTGATAAGATTCTTTTTATTAAAAAAACTTTAACTTAGGGTTTTTGATTCTCGATTGTGAAAAAATGAAAAAAAAAAACATTTTAGTTTAATTAATAGCTAAAAGATTTTTGTAAATAATGTGGTTGAAGCAAGACAAAACTAGTCCAAAATTTTGTTGAAACCCAAACATAATTAATATATTTTTCCACAACATAACTAATATGATAAAATCATAATTTTATAACTTTTTTTTATTGACACTTAATTTTCAAACATACTAAACTGAATTTGTTTTTAGCGACTATTTGCGTATGTGTAATGTATTATTAATTTATGATCGTTCCATAAGGGGATCTTATAATTGTGAGTCCATCAGTCCATGTGAGTAGTTTCAACCTAGAAAGTGATGGACATTATCACCTATAGCACACATGAGAGAACGGGAATTTTCACGTTTTGAATTACACCACCCTCTCATGCCTAACGAGTATCTTTATGCATGGACCCATTACTCCTTTACTTGTCTCATCATATCTTAGTTACATACTAATCATATGCTAAAGTCATTTGTATTTGTACGTATCTGTATAGTTAGATTATGGTTATAGATGCAGCGCTCAGCTAGTACATATATTTAAAGCTACTAATTAATCATTGGACGAAGACCGACCAACATGTTACTTTAGTTATGCGATAATTTATTTCCATCAATGTGAATACAAATAATATATATAAACTATATTCAGTATCATCAACTGATTAAAGAGATCATATGAAACCATTTACGTATAGCATATGCTTAATCCAATAAATGAGGTAGACAGTGCCCTTCATTGATCAGAAGATCTGATACGTAGCCGACTTTTCATTTAAATAAGTTGCTAATTATGAAATTATTTGGTTTCTTGTATGATACACTTAATTATTGAATAGTTTAAACTATTTGTTAACTAAACTACTACGGTTTATGATCCGAACTCGATTATTATATCAAAAACATCGCTAGAACGCATGTCTCGGAGAATTTTATAATCTCAGTGAAAGCAATTTGCAGCCAAAGATCTGTGAGATCATAAAGGTTTTGGCAGTTTTTTCAGGTAAAGTCGGTTGGTCAAACTCTCGAATGCTTCCACAATTCCATGCTATAGGCCTATAGCCTATAGCCTATATGACATATTGATATAGTGTATATTAATTTGTATACACTCTTTTTGGTAGTGTATATTAATTTATATACACACTTTTTGGTAGTGTATTACAATAATATCTCCCTATCGATCCATGTATTTTTCATATGGGATACATGCTGCTTTTTGTACATGTTATCACATGATTGACATAGAAATTCGATTGCTATTATATAATTGGCAATTTAGTTTTATTAAAGCAGTCATTTCAAGCCAAAATCCATTATATAGTCTCAAATAAGTATATAATTTTGGGCATTATATCCAAAGTTTCTCAACAAGGTTTAGTAGGTTCAGATAAGTTAACAAATAACAAGCAACGACCATGTTACTCCTAATAATGGTCTTGCGAGCTAATCATAAAGTGAGTTTGTTGCTAGTTGAATTAATTAATGGTGATTGTTGGACCAACCGTATCCTACCTTTCAATGGATTTCAGTAAATTTATAGGCACTATTCATCTATATGACCAAGATTTTAAGTTATAATACTTTTTGTCATTTGTATATATTTGGTTTATGCATGTGCTGCTTCCATGTGGGCACATGAATTGGACTATATTGCATATTATATATACGTAACATATTGTAATTCTATACGATTAATTCTCATACATTATAGTTCAAACGTCAAACTCTTCTGGTTAGGGAAAACAATATATATATATATATATATATATATATATATATGTGGTTTATATATGCGTAATTTTCGAAGTATAGCCATAAAAAAACAATCCATTTTGGTGCTCGAGGTGGTAAGCATTACGACGCGTAATCTTTAAATTATAAGATAAAACTTTCGATTCAAAACCTGGTATCCATTTTTCTTCGATTACATTATATGTTTCTCCATAAAATTCACGAATCGAATATTTTATTTTCCAACTCAACTCCCTTATTACAATAGGGAGTTAAGCTTATAAATCTGTTGTGAAAATGGGGCATCTAATCATACATGATATTTGTAATTCAAATAAATCATTTTAGTTTAGATAAATTGAATTGATTTTATCTCCCATCTATCTCAATACAACTCACTACGAAATTAACTATAACTCTATAGGAGTTACCGACCACGGCAGAGTTCTATCCATGTATGAATAGTAAAACGTAGGCACAAAACCAATCTTGATGACCTCTTGAAGCTAATAAACCATTTGTTTGCACATTGTGTTTAACGAATTCACGTAATATTGTTATAATATTACTTTTGCACACAAATAATGTCATAATCTCACTTAAGCAAGCAAGCCGCGTGAGGCACATTATACCTTTTTTAAAGTATATTATTTAGTGACCAGAATGATGTTTGGGCACCATATTTATGTAATCTCCAGTAAGAACGCAAAGATTTCTACAAAAATTTAGTTATATTATTTGCTTAGATTTATGGAAGTTTCAAGTCACAAAATGGGGAAGATGCAACTTAAAGTTGGATGTGAAGGCAACACCGCGTCTTAATTAAAAAGCCAATCCCCACTTCCATTAGCCGTGAAACACCAAACCTTATGGCTTTTTTTTTTTTTTTTTTGGACAAACCTCATTTTTATAGAATCTTACTCTCCAAAAATGGAGAAAGTCTTCACAGAACATGAACATGATAACATAGCTATCATGGCCAAAGAAACAACTATTACAAGGAAGCAAATGCAACAAATAAAGATAGGGGCAAACACCATGCTTAAACAACCAATGACGTAAAGTAGTCCTCTAAACTCAACGACCATCAAGCTGAAAAGTGAGACGAAGCCTTGGGAATTAAAGACCACAAAGAGTGATATGCATCCCGAGATTGAAACAGCAGCAAGTGCACAATTAACAATCCTTAACATGGCTAAACAGCCTTTGATTAGAACTTCAGTATTTGAAGTATCTCTAATCTCTAACAGTGAACTCCCTGCACCAAAACCACATAAAGTAGTTGATGAAACTGGGAGAAAAACAAGCTCCATAATGAAAGAACTTGGATAATAGACGTCCGATAAAACCCGATCCACGGGATGAATGGAAATGTAGGACATTAATCCATCAAGCTGCCATAGCTGAACACAAAAGGACTTAAATACCACAAAGGTATAACTGCATAAAACAGTAAAAGGACTGCATACTGCAGTAGAAGGCCGCACCAACGCGAGATATATACACGAACCATGAGAAAATCCAAGATACCAAACCAAAGATATCAACACATCAGTGAAGCATAAGTTTGAGAATCTCTGAGATAAACCTGCAGGAAGTAAACGCTTGGAGGCAAAGCTTGTGTCACCAACTGACACAAGAGAGACAACACCAACACTGATCACAAAATCCATATTCAACAAAAGAGATTCTAGATCTGGAGATTTGGAAATCTTTTGAGAAAAGGTTAAGGATGTGTTGAAGAGCAGATGGAGCAGGAGATGGAAGGGTGAGTCAGGTGGATCTGGCGGTTCTGGAGGAGAGGGAGCTTCAAGCGGCAAGTGAAGAGGTGTACACGGCGGCGGATCGGCAAGAGGACGGAGCTGCGGTGGAAAAGACGGAAGACGGAGCCGCGGCGGAGGAGACGGACACATCAACGGAGCCATGAGAGTGGTGAGCTGCTTCAAAGGGTAGAAAGCTGAGGGACCAAGCTGAAACTGCAGGGAGAAGCCATGGAAGCGGCACCTAGGGAACTGGGCCAGAGAGAGTTTCCCCGATCTCTTTTTACCTTATGGCTTTTTTAATCTCTAAATATCCACATGTTTATTATATATATGCATGCTCATTTTTATGATGTCCAATTAATAACATATACATACATATTTATTTTCTAACTGAATGAAGATTCACGTAGGTTCGTCGAAAGAGTTAAGTTGAACACGAGATACTTTCATATTACCTCACACCTAAAGTTTTAGAAAGTGAAATTATAAAAATACTACAAGCACTTAGAAGTTAAAAACTAACGATTGCTATAATTTATAGGCGTAATTCATAAACAAGGAGTTAACATATAAAAATTTCGTTCTTTCATTTTTGTTGTTGAACTGATAAATTATTTGAACACCTGAATTTAATATACCCACAAAGATATAATCCTTAGTATATATGATTTGATGAATCTAATGTCTTAAAAACTTATGAAATTTCATTTGAATAAGGACAAATTAATATTAAACAAAAATCATATTTCTTTCTGTGACAAACAACCAGCAAAATCAGGATCATCAGATCATAAACACAAGACACATGTAAGAATGACAAAGCAAAGAGGCAATAGTACCCTTCTCTCTTCCTTGCATATATATATAAAACCTCATCTCCCTTGTTTTAGCAATATACTCACTCACATCTCTCTCTCTCTCTCTCTAGCACACAAACACAAAGAATATGGACAAAACACAAACTTGGTCTTGAAGAAAACCCCAAAACGCAGCGTTTTATCAGAAAAACCAAAGAATCAGTCGATCATGGCTTCTACTTCTACTACCTTACTTCCTTCTACTCCAACCCAGTTTCTTGATCGTTCTTTAAGACACAATCTTCAATCTCTATCATTCTCCTCTTCGCCAACACTCGGAAACAAGAAACTAAACCCCTGTTCTGTTTCCTCCTCCAACAACAAAACCTTCTCCATCTCGTCTTCTCTCCAGTCTCCGGCGACATATCAACCACCGTCTTGGAAGAAACTATGCAACGACGTCGCCTCCTTGATCACCAAAACAACGAGTCACAACCCGATACAGAGAACCGCCGCTACGATCTTAGACGCGGTGGAGAACGCCATGGTCTCCCACGAGCGCCGCCGTCATCCGCTCCCTAAAACGGCGGACCCCGCCGTGCAAATTGCCGGAAACTTCTTCCCGGTCCCGGAGCAGCCGGTTAAGCACAACCTTCCGGTGACGGGAACAGTGCCAGAGTGTATCCAAGGAGTCTACGTCAGAAACGGAGCTAATCCGCTTCACAAACCGATCTCCGGCCACCATTTATTCGACGGAGACGGTATGATTCACGCGGTCCGGTTTAATAACGGTTCGGTTAGTTATTCATGCCGGTTTACCGAAACAAACCGGTTTGTTCAAGAGCGAGAACTGGGCCGGTCTGTTTTCCCCAAAGCGATAGGAGAGCTTCACGGACACTTGGGGATCGCTAAGCTAATACTATTTAACGCACGTGGGCTATTCGGTTTACTCGACCCGACCCAAGGACTCGGCGTGGCTAACGCCGGTTTAGTCTATTTCAACGGTCATCTCTTAGCAATGTCCGAAGACGATTTACCGTACCACGTAAAAGTCACCCAAACCGGAGATTTAGAAACCTCGGGCCGGTACGATTTCGACGGTCAGCTAAAATCGACAATGATCGCCCACCCGAAACTCGACCCGGAAACCCGCGAGCTATTCGCTCTCAGCTACGACGTCGTTTCGAAGCCTTACTTAAAATACTTCAGATTCTCATCGGACGGTCAAAAATCCCCCGACGTCGAGATCCCGCTCGACCAACCGACAATGATCCACGACTTCGCGATCACCGAGAACTTCGTCGTGGTCCCCGACCAGCAAGTGGTGTTCAGGCTACCGGAGATGATCCGCGGCGGCTCCCCGGTGGTTTACGACAAAAACAAGAAATCAAGATTCGGTGTTTTGGACAAATACGCTGAAGACGCTTCGTCGATGCGGTGGATCGAAGTGGAAGACTGCTTCTGTTTCCATCTCTGGAACGCTTGGGAAGAGGCGGAGACAGACGAGGTTGTCGTGATCGGGTCATGCATGACGCCACCCGACTCGATATTCAACGAACACGACGAAACACTTCAGAGTGTTTTGTCGGAGATAAGACTAAACCTGAGAACAGGGGAGTCCACGCGTCGGCCGGTTATCTCCGAGGAATTAAATCTCGAAGCCGGTATGGTAAACCGGAATCTTTTAGGTAGGAAAACCCGGTTTGCGTACCTTGCTTTAACCGAACCGTGGCCTAAAGTGTCCGGTTTCGCGAAAGTGGACTTATCGACAGGAGAGGTTCAGAAATATATATACGGTGACGGGAAATATGGAGGAGAGCCTCTGTTTATGCCAGAGGGTTCCAGTTACGCCGGAGAGGGCGGTGGTTACGTTATGGTGTTTGTTCACGACGAGGAGAATGTGAGATCTGAACTACAAATCATAAATGCAGGTAGTCTGAAGCTTGAAGCTACGGTTACGCTTCCATCGAGAGTTCCTTATGGTTTCCACGGAACTTTTATCAGTAATGAAGATTTATTGAAGCAAGCTTTGTGTTAATCTCAGATTAACATTTTAGGTTTTTTAAGAAAATATTATAAATGTTATATAGTCTATGAGAATTGTTGCCTGAGGGATTGTTGTGCATTAGTCCCCGGGGTCGAATCTCTTGATTTTTTTTTTGTGTGGATGTGTATAATTAATATTTAAACCAATTAGAGAATTAATTACAAGCTGAAGCTGACACAAAAGAGTTGAATGACATTTGAGTATAAATTTGAGCATAATTTACCCAAGAAGATGATTATGGTTATGAAATAATTAAAAGGTGGGGAACATTGTTTTGTGCAGACCGACTAAAATGATTTATAAAAAGTTTGTGTAATTATGTGATATTATAAACTAAGAAAATATCAGGTAAAATAGTGTGTTATTTAGCAAAATGGCAATTTTGTACTATGCCTTAAACATGCATGCAGTGCATGGCAGGCCTACTCTTATTTCTCTGTTCATCAATACTATTAAAACAGAAGGCCCTTTTTTGAGACACCCTTCTGTTTCAATAATATTTACAAGATTGTGCCACTGAAATATTTTAAGCTATGTTTTTAATTTAATTCTGTATTTTTGCCGAAATTTCTTTTATTTAAACAGCAAAAAATCTTTTTATTTATAAAACAACACCTACTTTTAATGTGGAGAAGTCTTCCTATCGAAACAACATAACGTATCATTACATATCAACTGCTATGATTAAAAAAAACTTCAACTGCTATAACCCACTATAACACACTGATTTTCTTTTCTTAGACAGTATATGTACCAAATCGTTGTATATTGATAATAATGTTCCATCGATACCGAAGCTTCAACGTTTAACTTTTTTTCTGCAAGCTTCCAAATAAAAACAATACATTTTGTTAATATTATTGTATCAACCAATCATCACTTCCAATCAATGTTTTGGTTACAAACGATTGCACTAGAAAACATACAAGTTGCATTATTCGAAATCATGAATATCTAACATTTTAATAGTATAGATTCGTTTTTGTATATTTGTAAGCTTTCATTTTTATATTTACTGTTAGATACAAATGAACCCATAAAACCAAAATCCTTTTTTATACTTTATATTTTAAAAATATTTTGTTAATCAACAACGAAGTATATGCCAAGTAAAAAATCAATCCGCAATCTTCCAATTTCAAACTCGAAATATAAAACCACGAAATTCAAAAAAAAAAGTTAAACTCCAATATCAATAAAAGTTTCAAATTATTAAGTTAATCAATAACTAAGTATATGCCAAGTAATATTCTTTATTCACCAATTACCAATTAGTAACTAAACCTTAAACATACTGCCGAAATATCCTCCCTCCTAACGAGGTTTATGCCAAATAAAACTATTCACTTAGTTTAGTAACAGAATATATCTTATTATTCACCTACCGATACATACTCTCTCCTAACTAAAATATTCCAAAGTGATTTAAATTGTTATTATGTGATTGAAAAACACAATAAAAATAATCCGAATATTCTAACAGAACCTATCTATTCATAGCTATATATACTACGAAGGTCAAACAGTCATCCACACAAACAGAATTTCTTTTTGGTTTACGAGAATGAAAGGAATGCAGAAAATTTTGTACCTTTTAGAGTTGAAACCTTACAGAACCAACTGGTACATCCAAGTGAAAGCAATCCACACCTGGAAGAAATTCAACCCAAAATTTGGTGAACTGGAATCATTTTCAGTGACAAGAAGGTTAACTGAACAAATACATAGACTAATTAATCATATTGTTTCGTAAACCTCTTGATTTTAAAGACTTTAACGTGTCTTATGTCTTTGTATTGCAGGGTGAAAAAATCAACGTAACATATAAACAAAGCTATTTGATAGGTTTGGGGAGTAAATGATGTGTTGGTGAGTGGAGACTATTGCGAACTTTTCTGTAAGTGCAACATCTGACCAAAAAGAATACTTATCTTTAGTTTTTGATACTTAATTCTTTCTCTGTCTTAGTTGTCTTGAAGCAAAGTTAAGAGAGAGATCCTATTGAACAATTAACAAAAGTTTCGTTAGAAAATAACATATAGAGTCACTGAAGAAGAAAATACTAAAAGCTCAAAATGATAATGAAGGACGGTATGTTATATATAGGAGAATACTAGCATGTACTGTGCGAGACTTTATGCTTGCTCTATATGAAAGTATTTTTATCCAAATAATTATATTCTTATGAAATAAGATCCTATATAAACAGCAATTTCATTAGAAAATATGTACTATATCATTGAAAGCATCGCCATCATATATTCTCAATCTAAACATAATGATTAGACTAAACAATATAATTTTCTTTTTCAGAATAAAATCAACCCGAAGGAAAATTTTTCATAACACATCATTGCTTTTGTTGTTCTACCAAAAAATAAATCAAACAATAGCTCTACTACTCTTTTCCGAACAAACATAATAATAACTACCTTTTCTTATGTCTTTATAGTCTTTTTTTACATAATAAGTTCTTCAGTTCACAATTTTTGTCATACATCTCAAAATTACGAACTTATTAAAAGAAGAAACCAAATTTGTAATTTATTTTAAACCATTTCTATATCTAAACCTTACTCTCATGTTGTCCGATCTAAAAAATTCCTTCGTTATCTGAAGTTAACACAAGCTGCCTAACGGATCTGGACCGATCGATAATACTATTTTGTTAACACGATCTGGTATATTTTGCATGTCAATACATAAACCGATTAATAGGTTGAACCAAAATTTAAGAAACTAGAAATCTTTAAACTAAACAAAAACTTACCGATTGTGAGGTGGATGAATGTTTGAATGATCTCTATCTTGGAAGATTTGCTTCCTAAAACGATCGTCAATTCTAGATTTGGAGGATTGATGAAGACGAGCTGTCGGCGGAGATCCCGACTTCCATTTTTTCTTGGTTAAATTGAACAGTCAGTAAACAATTTGGTCTTTTTTATTCAAAGCTAATGTAGATATTTTATGTATTTGGACCATATTTAATTGTTATCGGAAGCCCACTTTAATCATTTTAAAATTGTTTTATTAAATTGACTTCTTTGCTTAGTCCATTTTGACTTTATTATATAGTTTGGAGTTTGGAAAATCACATTATTTAAAAATATTTGATTTTCTTTGATTTTCTATTAAAAATGGTAACTGATTTTGAATATATTTAAACTAAAAATAAAATCAAACAAAATAGGATATATTTCAACAATCAATATATTTAAGATCTTCCAAATCTTAACAATTATTACATAATTTTAAGCGCCACTTAAATATTTTCCATTATTTCCGATAGCCTTATATACATATTATATATATATATATATATATATATTTACTAACCTACATTAACTATTTGTCTAATTTTATTTAAGTATATTCTTGCAAATCAATATTATTAAACTAAGATCGATAATTGGACCATAATTAATAGCAATTTTTTAATTAATATCAACTTTCTTACATTATTAAAAGTAATATTCAATTTACTATTTCCAAGGAAACAAACCAATATCTATCCGACTCTCATAATAAAATAAAAACTAGGAAATAAACATCCAAATATATTTTGACTATTTAAAAAATACACATCCTTAAACCAAAGAAACCGTTTATCCATATATATTTTGATTATTTGAAAATATATTGTTCAGAATCGGCTTATATTGGTTCGGGTTCAGATATATCTGAAATTAAATAAAAGTTTTAAAGCAATAATATAAGAAATCAATACTATTAAAACAGAAGGCCCTTTTTTGAGGCCACCTTGAAGTTTTAAAGTATTTACAACTCCATGCCACTGAAATATTTTTAACCTATGATTTTCATTAAATGTTTCTATTTTTCCAGAAATTGCAGATATTAACCATCTAAAAGATTTTATTCTTTAGAATCTTTTTCCACTTCTTTAGTTAATTTACCATCTAAAAGATTTTAATATATTTTCTTTAAATGAATATATCTGATTTTTTAAATCTATACGTTTAAGAAAAGTGTGCAATTTGAGAAAGTTTAAAGCTACGTAGATGGTGACTAGGGTTTAAGAAAATTGTGCAATTTTGGTTTAAGGAAAGTGTTTGATATGTTGTTAAAAAATATGTTTTTCCTTAATCATAGTAAATTAGTTTTAATTTAATAACATAAGAAAATTGTGTCTTATTTTATTTGAATTCTATCAATTTAAAATTATACATTACATAAAAATATAGCTACATATTTTCACTATATCAAAACAATATTGCACATGTTGAAGTTAAATCTCCCGTGAAATAGATAAACATTGATGATTTGATATGTTAATATAACACGAAACAAATCCCGCGCTTTCAAAGCGCGGGTCAAAATCTAGTTTTTCTTGTTTTCTTCCAATTATTAACTTTTTTTCTTGTTTTGTTGCAGATTGTCACCTAGTTACAAACTTACAATTGAAATGTTGTTTTTCTTTCTTATTAGTAGACCGGTAAAAGAATTAAAGTGTATCATGAAAATGTTGAAGCACCTTCGATTGTTAGTGTGACATCTAGCTGTTTGTTTTCATAGGCAAAATATTGCAAACGATGTTCTTGAATCGGCTAAACAACGATTTTTTGTTGGAGGTCAAACAAAGAAAATACAATGTATACATGGATTTATTTCAAAAACAAAAATGCCAAAAAAATGGATTATTTGATGGATTACGTCATTTATAGATTTACCTTGATGTTGTTGCGCTATCTAAGTTTAGCATGCTGGATACATCTCATACTTTTGACTTGTATTAAAAGAATACTTAATGGTATTTTCATTGTTACAAAAAAAAAATGGTATTTTCCATTTTCACTAAAAACATTTTTTCTTACGATCTTTTGTTCTACTCTTATTGGTTCTAATGTAGGCGTACGTCAACACTGACATTTGACACAGGCCAATCGATTGATTCTTCTCTTTGAACATGTATTACATCTCATAGCCACTCTTTTTATTGGGCATATTTAAATTCATTATCTATAGTATTTCATATCTACAAACTATGCCTATAGATTGGATTGGGTTCAGATTCTGTTATGGATGTTTAACCAGTCCGTAAACCATCTATTTATTGCATATCCGATTCGTACAAATCGAAATCATAATAAAAAAATTAGTCGAACAAACCTATCAACAATATCATACATATGTATTGCATATATTTTTTTTTTATGAAATGTTAAATTTATTGATCAACTTTTAAAAAGATATTATGTACATCTATAAGGCTTTTACTAACTGAAACCTTATTAAAGAATCAACAAATTTGGAAAACGTATGAAAAAAGTATAGATCACTCCTTTGCAAAAGCTCCAAGTCCGTAGGTCACTCGCGGTGGGGATGAGCTTCAAACCATCTGCACATAATTCCTTTCAGCTTCGGCTTGAGGAAATAATGGGTAGATGATAACCTGTTCCGGACTGCCTTATCAATCAGCTTTGCTAGTTGCTCCACAGACTTTGCTCGGTTACTATGCTTCCTATCATTTCGCTCTATCCAGATGAAGTAAACGGAAACCTGAAAGACAAGTCGCAGGAGTATGAACGTGAGCCGGTCATACGTTCCATTCTGCAGACGCTCAAGCGTGGTGTCCCAGTCCGGGTCGGGGTCGATACCAAACAGATTTCCAACAACCTTCAGCCAGAGAGTAAATGTAAATGGGCAAGTAAAGAAGAGATAGTCTCTTGTCTCATCTGGCTCACCACAGTAAAGACATCTTTGCGGTTGACCCCACTGGCTTGTACGGTGGCCTGTCGACAGTCTATCACGAATTGCAAGTCAGGTGATAAAAGCATATCTCGGAACTCCTTGTGAGAACCATACTATCTTGCTCCACTGAACTCTACTTCTTGAACTTCTGATTTGGTGCCGAGAATACGCTGATGTTGTCTCGGAATTTGACGCTTTAAAGATATTATACTCCGTAATATATCATGCATAAGAAAATTCAGTAACGACTTTGTAGATATAGAAGCTAAATGCCACGGTGTACAGACTGTGAGCTCATTCGATGCTTCTAGATATCGTAGAGAGAGAGTTCTAGATACATGTTCTAACAATTTAGAAATGGAAATATCTATTGTTCCTATCTATTCTTCTCCATTTGTGTGTGTTTCTTTGTTTGGTCAACTATGTATGTATCATGTTATGATACTATACGTGTCCTCAGATATCGAAGGCAACGCAAGCAAATCTAGGTTACTTCTCACCCTATTTTCTTCTTCATGAAATTGTATATGTATTTATAATTCAATTATTCACATTATCAAACATGATCGGTGTGAAGTCCAATATTTTCGGAAAAGCGCACACACACACTTTTGCTAATCTGTGTATATTTGGCTCCCCAAATTTAGCCAAACTGGTTTGTTAGTGTTACTTGTAATATAGTTAGCTATACATATTAGGAACAGAAGAAACAAAGTTTAGTTTGGCCGTAGGAGTATTGAAAGGGCAGGTATGGTTTGTTCCAAGTTTGTTGGGGGTCCTGAACGCGTTTTGGTCTGACGCCTATGTGTCCTGACGTTTGTTTCTTTTTAATTAAGAAAACTTCCTTGCAGCTATTACATTATCATAATAATACTAAGATCGAATTGAGTACTATTTAAAAGTTTTTACAATGAATAAATAACACTCTGGCAAAAGAGGTGGACTTTGTGATATATTTATATAAATTTATAGATGAATATTTGAGAATAGTGATATAAAACTTATTTAAACGCCAAACACGATACTATTCAGAAAAGGCGTTTCAAATGTGTTCATGAAATATTAAATTTTATAATTATAAATATAGACTTATATTTAACTACATTGTAAGTTTTAAAGGTCGGGCATGAAATTTTTGAAGTAGGACTTAAGTTTTTTTTTGTGATAAATTTTTTTTGGTTAACGTTATGATCGGATATATGGTCCAGTAAAATCAATGGTGCAAAATGCGTTTTCCATGTCAAATACTTACTATTTGCAATATCGCTGAGTAGGTAAGGGGACATGATTTTCTTGTATGTGTCTTCGTGAAATTTGTATCCATAAACTAATAAATCAAGGGGAACAGTTTTCCTCATTGCAGGAATAAGTTTTGTCTTTTCCAATTGAAGAAGAAAACATAAAAATAAAGTTAACTATTACAAATGATGAGACTTAACATTAACAACCTTCCCTGAGCTGCTTTAACAACCTCACAACCATAGCATTGCGAATTGAACTATGGTAACAAACTTCAAAAATTAAGACGGAAGAGATGTTGATTTTTTTGTTACAAACACTACAAGAATTCATTGAAATAGCTACGGAATGGCAAAGCCATTTCCGTAACCAATATTGTTAGCTACAAGGGCTACGGCTGTGGCCGGGAGGACGTAATCTAGTTAACGAGGACCATGGTTAAACACGATGATACTGGCTGCTCCTGTTTGTACAGCCATCCTAGCTGCAGACAAAGAAAGTAACACACACATGAAACTAGTGAAGAAATGAAGATATAGTTTTATGTTAGAGTAAATTAGCTCAATATCCAAAAAGAAGTGAGATACCATAGAGTTGTGGGAAAATGGTGATGATGGGGGGAAAAAAATTGGGGGGAAATAGGGTATAGAGTGCAAATAGGGTATATGTTGAGTGTAGGGAATACAAATTCTCTTTATGTTATTGAGCTTAGGGTTTTGCTCACCGTCTTCAGCTGTGAGCACACCTTTCACCAGAAGTGGCAGGTTTGTGATTTTCTGAAGCCATTTCACATCCTATATCATGTATCGCAAAGAGATCAATCACAGAATTTTTTTTTTTTTTTTTTTTTTATTGATTTGAATTTTGCTTTACCTTCCAGCTCAAGGTACGATCAATTTGTCCAGCTACGTAGGATGCAAGTCCTGAGTCATTTGCCTGAAAAATACACCATTATAATGTTTAGGAAAGTGCAAAATCATTTTGTAAATTACATATATGATCAAAGATCGATGTTAATACCATATCCATCTTGCCTAGGTCAAGACCTTCAAAATTCTTCGAAGTCAAGTAAGGTGGCTAGGTCCTGTTCTTAATATCAGATTCTCTGTGACTAAGCCTTGGTGTATCAACAGTGAGAGCTATTGCTTTAAATCCAGCACTCTCAGCTCTTCTCACAAGCTGAGCAACCACATTCATGAGCGAGTAATTATAACGTGCCATGGAGCTTACATATAGTTGGAAAAATCTGATTCCGGGTCCTGTTGAACCAACCTCTTCAACGCTGGAAGTAGCCCATGAAGATAGTGTCTGCAACAAGAGCTTTGTGATGCTGCAACCTTCTTGTTAATGAAAGGAGAAGAAAGGTTCAGAGACAAACCATGATAGTTCCAGGCTTCCAGCAGCAGAGGCAGCTCTAGCCGTAGCATACTCACATGAACATTACAATAATGTCATAGACGAGATACCAGCATGCTCTGGCCTCTGTGTTGGATTACTTACCTTCTGGATGCGCCATCTTCGGCATAGCAGTTGGTGCAACCATAGTGGACATAGATATCTTGAACCCCAAGACTGTTGTAGCATATCGATCTTGCTTAATTCCGAGGCCGAAACCTTCATTACAATAGATAGAGACAAGGTTTTGTTTGGTCAGAGAACAAGACCATGTTTGCTTCTCGAGACGAATCCGGTTTACACGAAGATTCCGGTTCTCATCCACAACGGTAAACCGGTCTGTGGAACAAGAGCCTGTTGTCACTTCATACGTACTCACCAAAAACATTGTATGTTTCCTCTCAGCAGATAGCATTGTCTTTTAGTCCACCAAACACATATCGAATGTTATATAACATAGACCGATTATTGTAGTAGGGGGCCATGTTTCAATCATGAAAGTAGCTAGTGGCCCAAACATAAGAAGGAATTTATTTTTTGTTGCTAAATAAAAGTAAAAAAAAAAACAACTATAAATTATTGAATTTGTTGGGTTTATTGAATTTGTTGGGTTCTCAACTACTCTTGGGATGACAACTTAAGCACTATCTAACAACTCTTACATGTTGATTCTAACATAAAAGATGCAAAGGGTGATGACGCATGGAACTGACCCAAGAAAGATAGTGCGTTTAAGACTTAAAAAATTTTATGCTCAGTTCGCACACTTTGAGGCTTTGAGTGAAAACTAATTAAGAACATTAGCAATGGTGTGAAAATCTATACTATATTAAAAGTTGCATATCGTGAGCAATTAGGCTGTCCACATCATCAAAAATAATCGACCAATCAGCTCATTTCGTTTTTACACATCAGATGGGCTTCAGTCACATCTAGGCTTCACGTTTTTCTTTCATTTACAGTGGGCTGTGTACGACAAACATTTACTTTCATAGTATCTATAATAATATATAATAACTCTACCACATGATATCTATATATACTATATTAAAAGTTGCATATCGTGAGCAATTAGGCTGTCCACATCATCAAAAATAATCGACCAATCAGCTCATTTCGTTTTTACACATCAAATGGGCTTCAGTCACATCTAGGCTTCACGTTTTTCTTTCATTTACAGTGGGCTGTGTACGACAAACATTTACTTTCATAGTATCTATAATAATATATAATAACTCTACCACATGATACTTATGTAATATTGACTGTGACATATCTACAAACCTATGCATATTGTAAATTGACTGCATTTAATATAATACAAATATTCTAATGTAGTCTGATAATTTGATATCATCTTTCTTCTTTCTGTCAAAATTATTTGTTTATGTTAACATCAAATAACTATGTTGGAGAAATATGTGATGTGATATGATTATAGTGTAAATCTATACACTACAAAACCGTATAGTATCAAAACTATAGAATATAATATATTACGTAATTCTTGAATAACTAGAATCTAAAGTTGTTATCACTTAAACTTATACCGAACCAAGATAGTTAAAAGTATACACAATTTTATTTTTATATACTTGCAAAAATAAGAAAAAAATCAAATTATTTTTAATAATATTAACCTAATTAAATCTTAAAAGCAATGTGAAACAATTCGAAAGACTTATATTTTTAAAAAAGGATTTCAAAATCGTTGTTGTACACGTCTATGCTTAAAATAATTACTCTTATGAATATATTTTCAGTCTATTAATGGTTATATGTGCAAATGCAACTTGACACCCATTAACATTTATTTTAAAATTTAAAATCACAAATATAAAATCGTACATAAGTTTAGAAATATATTTACAAATTTAAATAAAGGCAATAAATAATGATTTTATAGAAAGAACTGTATTTTAGTATTTTTTTTTAATTAATGATTCCAAACATCTATCATAAAAGTAATTTATACATGTGTATTGATTTTATAAAAAGAACTGTATTTTAGTTATTTTTTTATTTACTACATATAATAGAAGCTGGAGTTCTCATATATTATTAAAAAGTTAACTAACTATACTATTAGAAGTTTTGTAGGTATGACAACTATAATATCGTATGAATTTCTTCTTCTTTGTATGAATGATAGGTGTTTTGCTTGCACTCGCGGGCCTAATAATTTTCAAATAGTATATACATATATTATCAATTCAAAAACCATT
The DNA here is from genome assembly GCF_020379485.1 of Brassica napus. Classification (NCBI taxonomy): domain Eukaryota; kingdom Viridiplantae; phylum Streptophyta; class Magnoliopsida; order Brassicales; family Brassicaceae; genus Brassica; species Brassica napus. The sequence goes on along the minus strand of NC_063440.1, from coordinate 27,496,280 downwards.
AAAATAAATTATTTTTATTTTTAAGAAATATTTAATAATTAGCTAAATACTAATTTTTAATATATGATAAACTTTTTTAAATAATTTTCTGCACTATCTATTACTGTATTAATTTTTTTTTTAAACTCACATATTATGAATACATTATTTATTAACCGTCTATAGATATTTTACAAAGTTCTCTGAGTGGCTTCTCAAAGTCGGAGAAGGTCGTCCAGAATCAGGACAAGAAGATGAGGATGATGCCTACCATGACCAAATGATAATCGTCGACAATTCATTGGTCCAAAAGACTAAGGATGAGTCATTAAAACAAGTTCTCGATTCTGCGTTTGGTGATGTCAACAAAATAAAGGCCTCCCAGAGTTCCTACACTGATAAAGCTATACTTACACCCTGAAATGATACATTCGATGAAATCAATGCATATACAATCTCCAAAACCGACGGGGAGTCAAGAGACTACTACAGTTACGATAGCTTTGAGGTTTCGGAAACTCAATCTAATCAAAATGATACTTTATACGCGATTGAGTATCTCAATTCCATGGAGTTTCCAGGATTGCCTTCTCATAAACTCACTCTCAAAGTTGGGGCCCCGATAATGCTTCCGCGAAACATAAATCATAAAAAATGATTATGTAATGGTACCCGTATGATCCTAACCCATATAGGCGAAAGAATGCTTAAGGCAAATATAATATCTGGCTCACACATTGGAAAAGAAGTTTTTATCCCAAGAATTGTCCTCTTGCATGGTGAAACAAAGCTACCGTTTACTTTACGTCAACGACAATTCCCTATCAGATTGTGTTATGCAATGACTATCAACAAAAGCCAGGGGCAAAGCTTAAAAGAGGTTATCATAGATCTACCTAGACCGGTCTTCGCACATGGTCAACTCTATGCGGCCCTCTCACATGTAACAAGCAAAGCAGGACTAAAAATCATCAAAGGCGAAGACTCACACAAACAAAAAGTGAAGAACATAGTCTACAAAGAAATTTTCAACCGCCTTTGTTCATATGACAGTAAGTAAAATTTAAACTCAGAATCTCATTGAAAGTTTCTTTAGGGGTTATCTATCTAATAATTCACATTTATCTCCTATGCAGTACTCGAGCTATCAACAGAAATGAATCAGTGTTAAAACTCATTCCCTTATGATGAATATCTCGCTACTTTCAAGTACGTCTCCCTATTCTATTAGTTAAGTAAATTGATTCATGTTACTAAGTTATGTTCATTGATTTATTTCAAAATAAATTTCAGGCTCTCTAACTGAAGAAATTCTCATCACATCTGCCACCCTCTCCGTAAAAAATTATACCATTTTATTTATAATTTCTGCTTCTTTGTTTTAAGACTTTAGCATTTGCTCTTAATCTAACAATACTAAAAGGAAGATATCAAGACTTCTAAGCGCGTCCACGTCACCAAAAAAAATCAGCCAATAATATTGCAACAATCATCCATGTCATCCGTCATCTTCGATTTATTTTGTTTTGGGCTTCGTTTGTTTTGGCCTGTTTGTTCTGTATCTTATAGCCCACTTCGTACTGCAACTGATTACATCGTAACTCTAACTTCGTTCTTCTTTTACCTTTCGACTTCCACATCTTCTATTACTCTTCTCTCCAAACCGTTTCAACGAGTAACTTCACATTTCTCTAATCAAACCTTTGATGTTGATTTAGAAACCACTTCCTGATTCCAACACACGAAGGAGGTGGTTCAGCCCTTCAGCTATCAACACGTGTTTACTGCTCTCCACCGTTGAGATTCTTGAAATCACGGCTACAACCTTCTCCTTCATGCTCAAACTACACGAATCGAGCAACCGAACCTGAACGAGAACAACACCTTGAACTATGGATATCATCACGTTCTTATCATCTTCCCGAAGCAAAGATTCAATCGCCGAGTTCTTCGACTTCGGTTCACCGATCTGTAATCGGATAACTAGATTCCTCGCCGCAGCTTCCTTCTTTGACGAAATCGAAACGATTTCGTTGAGAAGACTGCTTTTTCGATTTCGTTGAGAAGACTGCTTTTGATCAGAACATCAGCGTCCTTCACGTGGCGATCGAGTCGAGCCATGACCGAGTCGACGTCGCTCTGCGTATTGAGATTTCTCTCAGATAAACTCGGACCCTCGCACCTAGCCGCGACGGAGGAGGCGTTGTGGAGCGTCTCTCGAGCGGAGAGGAGGAGATCCAGAGCTAGCTGGTTGGAAGAAGAAGAGGCGGGAATATCAGAGAGGTGAGTGTTGAGATCGGCGAGTTTGACGCGGATCGAGGACCATTTGGATTTGAAGCTGAGAAGGTTTGGGATGCGGTCGAGGATAGAGGAGATGAGCTCCGTTAAGCTACAGTCACCATCGTTATCCAACGGCATTGGAGAGAGAGAGAGAGAGAGAGAGCTGAATTTGGCCTGACAGGTAAAAGTAAAACCAACATCATGCCTTTTATGTTTTTTCTCTTTACAGATTCTGAATTTTGTTTGTGTATGTTTCCATTTACAGTTTATGTTCTCTCTTCGGGTTTCATTTGCCATAATGGCGACTCATTGATTTCTCTTGCTAGAAACATCAAGGGAAAGCCCTTTTAGATTCTTATGTTCATATCATACTTACCTCTCTTTCTCAGATATCATCAGCAAAATATTAGAGACATTGGACTACTTGGACAACCTCAGCAAAAGGGAGCTTCTGACAGGACAAGGTGACACAACAACCTTTGAATCTGAGTTGAGGATCATGCAAACATTGATGGTGAAGAACAAGTATTGTCGGTTAATTCATATAAAAATGTTACTTTTGATTTCAGATGGACCAGACTTACCTTGGAAGTAGTTCTTAACGATGGACAACAAAAAACATATGTTATTGGAAAAGAAGGACTTCCAGATACGGTAAAGAATCATACAACGTTTTGTTTCTTTTCATTAGTAAGATATAAGTTTGTTTGATAATACAATTGTTTCTTATTAATTTCGAACCTGGTTGGTTGGTTACAAGCGATTAGTTTTGTATATATGTGTTTGGTTGAGGTTCCATTGTTTATTTTGATGGAGAGCTTTTGGCAAAGTTTGTATTTTTAATTCATGAATTTGTTTTTAGTTTATGATCTTATTTATGGTTGATACAGACTACGGGTTTCTTTCTTTTTGGTAAAACAGCTTCCCAGACTTGAGATCAATGTATTGTTTTACTATATCCATGTATGTATTTTGGAGATTTCCTTTAGATCATTCACTATGGTTTTAAACTGTGTTTACATGTTATTTTTTTGGATCAGAAAGAATTTGCTCAAAGGTTTGAGAGAGTAAGGTCTCTGGATCTACATCATACAGAACCATGGTAATTTAAGCATTTCACTTTTCTCTCATGCAGCTTAGTTGTAGTGACTGAAAGAAAAAAATATGACCATTTGGTATCCTTAATTTTGTGGAGTAGCACCACTTTCATTGTTTTATAACTTTACCTTTAGTTTCTGCTACTCAGGATGGAAACTGCTATCACATTATTTTGCAGGTTTCTAACTAGCAAGTTTCTTCTGGAATTTTGTGTATTTGGAACTACGGACATATGTGGGTGAATAATTTTATTTTGTTTATCTGTTTTCATATGCACATGGTAACCAAACGTGCAATTGAAAGATTATTTTCTTTATGTATTCTATGAGGTTCACAGACTTCTCATAGATTTGTAGGATGCTTTTTATGTTTTATGGACCTTAGTATAATTTGGATCTTGCTTGATAATCCTCAGGTGATTGCTAAGTCTTTTGAGGTGGCCGAATTACTAAGTATCTGATCTTTCTTTCTTCTGTTTTAGTAAAAATGTTTTAGTTTTATTACCTTTTTGCTGTATGTTTTATTTTTTCATTAATATCACATGCTAATAGAGTTTCAACATACAGAAGTAATGGCCACATTTTCAAATTTTGTAGGAATCTGATAAATAGTAAATTATTAACGATACAAGATTTTGTTTGTGTCACTGTGATACTTCTTTTGTCTGAACCAACGACATGAAAATGGCTTCAAGAACAAAAAAAACACCAGCCAAAAGGTGTTAATTGTCCAACCAATAAAAAACAGAAAATCAGTTAAGTTAATGGTAAAACAAGTGGATATTTGTTGCTACCGTTTAGGATATTTCTCAATCCCAACTACATACCACAAAAGAATCATTCCCAAAAACCTAAGATGAAGACGTGATTTAGTCATCGATGGTTCTAAAGTGTTACTCGGTGCAAGATGATTTAAGATATCTAATATTCTTAAGATTTATATGTTCATATAAATCTATCTCACTTCCTTTTTGTCCTCAGAAACCGTGCTCTAAGAACCCGTTCGAATATTTTTACATATCGGGTCAAATTATGGTATTTTTTATTTTAGTTTTGTTATTTTGGAATGGGTTCAGATATTTAGAATTAGACAAAAAAAATTAAATTCTTCATTCCTCAAATTTTTGTACTAAAATTTTTACCATTAACTTAACTGATTTGCTGTTTTTTATTGGTTGGACAATTAACAGATTTGGAGATAAAATTTTAAAATTGAAAAATGCTTGACATGCATTTCAAGTGAGAAGTAAATCATTTTGTCCGTAATTATATTCATATTATCTTTTTTTTTGTCAACTTTTTTTTTGTCAACAATATTCATATTATCTAATTTCTGAACCATATACAACATAAATATAAATATTTTGAATAATATAAGAGAACTAAATTAGAAGGGTTAAGTATACATAATCTTCGAATATCTATTCGGGTTTGAATATTATCTATTCAGATACGGATATCCAGTCTCTCCTAACTTAATATCCATTTGGGTATTTTGCCACTTCAGTCGGATTTTCGGTTTGAATTTTTCGAATCAGATTCAGGTATGAATTCAGATATTAGATAAAATGTCCATGCCTAATCCGCGCGTAGCGCGGAAAAACGATCTAGTAATAATAATAACTTTACTCTGCTTCTAAACATGATTTATAACAAACTTAAATATTAAAACTGATCTACCAGCTGTTTTTAAATTTACATTACTGCTTCCTATGTCAATTAAAATAAACATTGTATCATTAAGTTCTAATAGCCATCGATAATACCTTTTTTTTCATTCAATGATTATTTTAATCCAAACACTATTTTATATTAAAACATGATTTACACAAAAATATATTAAACTAATATAATATTCTATTTTAATATTTTCATAGAAAATAACCCGGGCGTAGCCCGGGAACTGCCCTAATCTCTTTAAAATGAAAATAATATTATTTATTGATATCTTACTTATTTTAAGTAATTCAATAAATAAGGTGGGTTTTTTTTGTCATAAGAATTTTGAAATAAGAAACTCTTTTGCTCGCTCATATTTTTTATTATTTTTTATTTTAATAGTGAAAAACTATCAATAATGATATCTAAGTTATCTTTTTATAGTTACAATGAAAAAAATAGTTCATAAAAATAGAAAAAGTTGATCCATCACCAAAACTTTTGCAACCTTGATTTATCAGTCTGCATTTTCTTTTTCAAATGATACTTATAAAACTATTCTGTAAATATATGTATGATTTTTGCTGACCAGCTGCATATCAAAACGAGACACTATCACATGGCACTTACATATCTTAACACGCCACTAGCAGTATTATATAATATACGAGACAACTAATGAAAGAAATAAAACAAAAACCACTCTCTTTGAGCTTCATCGATCGCAACAATGGGGGATGAAGTAATTCTTCTCAACTTCTGGCCAAGTATGTTTGGAATGAGAACGACGATTGCGTTGGAAGAGAAAGGAGTCAAGTACGAGTATAGAGAAGAAGAGGATGTGATCAACAACAAAACTCCCTTGCTTCTTGAGATGAATCCGGTTCACAAGAAAATCCCGGTTCTCATACACAACGGTAAACCGGTCTGCGAATCTATCATACAAGTTCAGTACATCGACGAGATCTGGCCCGACAAGAACCCATTCCTCCCTAAAGATCCTTACCAGAGAGCTCAAGCTTTATTTTGGGCTGATTTCATCGAGAAGAAGGTAAATATTCACATTGGTCTCAAATTTTAAAGAGTTATTATATACAAAGGTCGTATGATTTCCAAATTTTAGAAAAATATTTTATTAAAATTAACTTTAAAATGTTTATATCCCCATAAATCTCAATCCGATCATGCTTCTAGGATTTTGCTTGTAACTCGTTTATGTGAGTATGTAATGTTGCTTGTGCCACACGGAACAGTTGTGTGTATGTGGGAGGAGGGTTTGGACAACGAGAGGTGAGGAGCTAGAAGCAGCCAATAAGGAGTTTCTTGAACTACTCAAGATTCTTCAGACAGAGCTTGGAGATAAACCTTACTTTGGTGGTAATAAATTCGGGTTTGTAGACATTGTCCTGATTGGATTCTATTGTTGGTTTCCTGCATACGAGAAGTTTGGTAACTATAGCATGGAATCAGAGTGTTCGGAACTGATGGCTTGGGGTAAAAGGTGCATGCAGAGAGAGAGTGTAGCTAAGTCTTTGCCTGATCCAGAGAGAGTAATTGGATACGTTTTACATCTTAAGAAGCTATTTGGGCTCGAGTAAGATAGAAATCTATTTTTTTTGGGTCAAAAAGATAGAAATCTATTTAATTGCATTTTCTGTTCTGTTTAGCTCTCTTGTGTGTGTTGTGTTTTCTTGTTCCTAATAAAGCAGAGAGTCTCTAAAGTAAGATGATTTGTTTCTGTTGAATTAGATGTTTGATCTCAATTCTTAGAACACTGTAATGTTTTGTGACCTGCCCCATGTTCCATGTAGTCTGAATGCACCACTACAGTATTAATATACGATATATTATAAAGTTACTACAAACTAATGAAACAAATTATATAAAAGAGAAATTAGGTAAGCTGTCAACAATATCATCTATATCAACAAAATGTCCATTATTATTTTTATTTTTTTTTTGTCAGCAACAACACAGTCTCATATAAAATATGTCCATTATTTTTAAAGTACAAAAAATGGATGATTGGTAGAGAACCTGCGAAAAAGCAACTCAATTTATTTTCTTAAACCATTTAAGGTTTAATAAAGTTTGAATAATACATGCTACCCTTTTAACCAACCCAACTCCTCCTACCACCTTCACCACACATTTGAAAAAAGAGAAATAGAGACTAGGAAGCTGCACAGATCTCAAAGATGGCTGAAGAGGTGATCCTTCTGAATTTCTGGCCGAGTATGTTCGGGATGAGGACTATGATTGCGTTGAAGGAGAAAGAAGTGAAGTATGAGCACAGAGAAGAAGATCTGATCAACAACAAGAGTGGCTTGCTTCTAGAGATGAATCCTATTTACAAGAAGATACCTGTTCTCATCCACAATGGTAAACCAATCTGTGAATCTGTCATACAGGTTCAGTACATAGACGAGATCTGGTCAGACAAGAACCCGTTACTTCCTAAAGATCCTTACCAGAGATCTCAAGCCTTGTTTTGGGCTGACTTCATTGACAAGAAGGTAACAACAATCTTTTCTAAGTCCAGAAAAAAATGAATTCTCAAAAAAAATTAATGGTTATTAAACGAAATACATATTTTGAAAAGTTTTTATTTGTTAGATTCTAGGGCTTTTTGCTTGTTACTCATAGGATGTTGCTTGTGCTGCAAGGAACAGTTGTATGTTTGTGGGAGAAAGACTTGGGCAACAAAGGGTGAGGAGCTAGAAGAAGCCAAAAAGGAGTTCATTGGAATACTAAAGACTCTTCAATCTGAGCTTGGAGATAAACCTTACTTTGGTGGCGATAGATTTGGGTTTTTAGACATTGTCCTGATTGGATTCTACAGCTGGTTTCCAGCGTACCAGAAGTTTGGTAACTTCAGCATCGAACCAGAGTGTTCTAAACTGATGGATTGGGGCAAGAGGTGTATGGAGAGGGAGAGCGTAGCTACTTCCTTGCCTGATCCTGAGAGAGTTGGTGGATTCATTTTACAACTTAAGAAGCTATATGGGATCGAGTAAGACAAGATCGTATCTCTGTTGTGGTTCAGCTCTTTTGTTGTGTTGTGTGTTTCTAATAATGTTGTTTTAAAACTCAGATGCTTTGTTTGCTTCTTTAAATCTTAACTTCAACGTTGACTTCTTTGAGATCTTGCAGATCCTTGATCATAAGTAAAATGACGTGAGCAGTGGCGTAAGCATTTTCTAAAACCTATTATAAAATTACAATTCTTGTTGAATTCAATAACATTATTTGAAAAAAAACAAAAAACATTATCTCTACAACAGCGAATAGCTTGCAAACATATTGAAGAAGAAGAATATATAAAATGATGAGAAATGGTCACAAAACATTTAGTCTGAAGTTTTTGATCATACAAGACTTGGCAACAATGGCTGATGAAGTGATCCTTCTAGATTACTGGGCGAGCCCATTTGGTATGAGAGCTAGGATCGCTCTGAGAGAGAAAGGAGTCAAGTTTGAGTGTAGAGAAGAGAATCTGAGAGACAAGAGTCCCTTGCTTCTCCAGATGAATCCGGTTCACACGAAGATCCCGGTTCTGATACATAACGGTAAACCGGTCTGTGAATCCATGAACGTGGTTCAGTACATCGACGAGGTTTGGCCAGAAAAAAACGCTATCCTCCCTTCTGATCCATACCAGAGAGCCCAAGCCAGGTTCTGGATCGATTTCATTGATACCAAGGTACAAAAATCCCTAGGACCCGTTACTTGTAGACTCATCATAGCTTCAAACTTTCAATGTTAGGTTAAGGTGTATATTTTCATTTTATTTTTATATTTAAATAGAATTTGCAATTTTCTCGATATACTAATATACAACAATTTTAATATTGTTTATGAAATTTACAACAATAAACATATGTTAGATAATAATTATTTTGAAATTTTGAAATTTCATATTAACGATTAATTTTAGTAAAACTATATTTGAATATAGTCAAATTGTTTTTTTTAATGATAACATTGGCTAATATTATTATTACTATACATTTCAATAAATTAATAAATATTCACCAATCATTGAAGATTAAATTTTAATACGATTTATATTTTATATATATATGATATTAGAAAAAAAACATAAAAAAATATTGTTATAATTTTGCTTATAGCTTTTAAAAACGTTGAACCGGCATTAATTGGTTAAACTCTTTGGAAACTGGATGATGCAGGTGTACGAGCCAGCTGACAAGATCTGGTCTACAACAGGCGGGGTACAAGAGACGGCCAAGAAAGACTTTATTGAAGCACTCAGGATCCTTGAAGCTGAGCTTGGAGATAAACCCTACTTTGGTGGAGATAACTTTGGATTCGTAGATATTGCCATGACTGGTTATTACAGCTGGTTCGAACCATTTGAGAAGTGCGCTAACTTCAGCATCGAATCAGAGTGTCCAACACTGATGGCTTCAGCCAAGAGGTGTTTGCAGAGAGAAAGCGTGGTTAACTCCATCCCTAACCCTGACGAGCTCTTTGCCTTAGCCCTTAAACTTAGGAAGGAGTATGGTGTCTGAATCTTCCAAATTTCACATTTGGTTTGTGGATTGATTCCACCTCACGTTTGTCTCTTTCCAACAAAGAATAATGGTTTCTTGCCATTCAAGAAAATTTGATAGTTGGGCTGAGCACGTCAAGTTTAGGTTAGCCTTTTGGTTTTGGGCTTGTGACAACTCATGACCCAAATTATAAGGCTTTGTTGTTCGTAACGGCTATCAATAACAAGAATCCTTCTGGTTCAAACAAACGGTGACTTGTCGACCACTACCACACAAAAAAAAAAACGTAATATATTGCATTCCTCGTGTCTCTATCATTATAATTTGAAGTTCAAACCAATTATCGTTTCGGAAAATAATAAATAAAACCATTTTTTACGTTAATGTCATTGAAGGCAAATATATTGTCAAACAAAGAGTACAAAAAAGAAGAAAAAAGAAAGATGAGGCCACGGAGCAGGGGAAGAGAGTACGTTACTACGTTTGTTTACATGGGGACTTGTACTATGATGCTTTAAATTATACTAATGAACCCCACATTTATGTGTTTGCCTTTATCCAATTACCTTTTTTTTTGTTCTACGATATCCACTTTGAAATAAATAGTGCACAAAAGCTTTATTCAACAAATAAACCAAAACAAACAATAGTTTTAAATTTCTTCATTCACATTAGCACACAACAATAATTTGAAAATCGATCAGCAGGAAGAAAATTAATCAACGGGATTGATCGGGTCAAACAATCTCATATATATCCAGAACAATGTAACATATTCCATGCATTACTATTTACGACTATGTACTTAGCAAAACAAAAATGTAAAAGATGAATGTGCTCTTATCCAAACTCCTCGGAAATATTAAAAAACTCCGCACAGTAATTACTGAAATAGCCAAATAGGTAATATTCCTGAAAAACTTAGAAAACTTATTAATATTTTCGATATAACGTTTCGAATTAAAAATAATTTAATTTATTGATTAATACGTTTCAGTTTACACATATATATACTTCCTGCGTAAGCTAACAGATACAGGCTTTACCTGTGCAAGAATATTTCAAACAATTTTTTTGTTCCAAAAAATATTTTTTAAACATAAAATTACGAATATTTCAAACATACTTGTCCTCCAAAAAGGATATTTCGCCAAACTAATGTCAGTAACTGCTAATCAGATATGTTGACAAAGAAAAATACTAATCAGATATAGAACCCAATTTTATCCCGGTTACATGTTAATCACTACTGCTAAGTACTAATCAGGCAAACATTAACAGTGTAACTAAACTTTGAGAGGCAAATTTGGAAAGAAAAAAACAAAAGGGCTAAAAGTCACGTGATAGCTGTCTGTCTCGTGCTAATCAGCCGTTAGATAAGTCGCATGCTGACTTGGATTGAGAGATTTCAGGTAGGGTGTGAAGTAGGGGATAAAACTCATGATTAAAGGCTGTACGAATGTCGTTTTCGGTAAATACTTTAGAGCCTTTTGACCAAAATGGGCGTTGAATAACCCGACCCGTTAACCCGAAACACTTGTATTATATTATTATTCATCCATTGCCTATTGGCCCATACACTGAAATAATTTTGTTTTTTAAATATAGTTTTTTTTCTAGTAAAATTATTTATTACTAGATTAATTTTCCAATTTTTGTTTGGATTTATATAATGTAGTTAAATGCTTGATTTATTTAAACAAATTACAATTGGACTAGAATAGAATATTTGTAGGTACATGTTCATTCATATAACAACACCCATTAAATATTTTGAAAGAGAATCCATAGATGCATACAGACAAATGATTTCCTTTTCATCTTATTCTAGAAAAATCCAATTAGAGAGCCTTAAGAGTCGTATAGCCTAATATCATATGCTTTTATAAACCAATTTGTTTTTCTTTTATAAATGTTAATATTAAAGAAAAAAACATTGTCTTCTCCATTATCTCTCTACCAAATCTGGAAGAGAAATAACAATAACGAAAAACGAAGAAGCTTATAATTAGAGAGAAGGATTCTGTTTTTTGTTGTTGTTGTTGTATATGATGATGGACAAGAGCTGTAACTCCTCCGGCGACTCAGCCTCCGTGACGAGTAGTACCGGCAACAATCATCACCTAAGGCAACTCAACAAGCTTTCTCATAAGATATCAAAACCAACATCAACCTCCTCCTCTTCCATCTCCGCCGCCGTGAATCAAGAAACTGATCACCAATTTCCTCCTCCGCCGCCGCCGCAACAGCAACCGCAGCATCAGATTAATCACGGCAATCTCCACCAGCACCAGCCACCTGTATACAACATCAACAAAAACGACTTCAGAGACGTGGTCCAAAAACTCACCGGCTCGCCGGCTCACGAGCGGATCTCCGCTCCGCCGCAGCAGCCGGTTCACCACCCCAAGGCGCAGCAGAGCTCGCGTCTCCACAGGATCCGTCCTCCTCCGCTGGCGCACGTTATCAACCGCCCTCCCGGCTTGTTAAACAACGCCGCGCTCGTCCCTCCTCCTAGCTGGAGCGGCGGATTCGTCGTCCCTAGACCGACGGCGCCGCTCTCTCCTCTCCCGCCGCTTCCTCCGGTCCACGCGGCGGCGGAATCGCCGGTGTCGTCGTACATGCGGTACCTTCAGAACTCGATGCTCGCGATGGATTCGAATCGGAGGGAGTTCTCTGGCTTGTCGCCTTTAGCTCCGTTGGTGTCGCCTCGATGGTATCAGCAGCAGCAGGAAAACGCTCCGCCGCCGCTAAACAGCGGTCGTCCTCCTCCTCCGGGAACAGTCTCGCAAGCTCCGCCGCAATCGTTGGGGTGTTTAAGTTCGCCTAAATCGCCGTACGGATTGCTATCGCCGAGCTTGCTTTTATCGCCGACGTCAGGTCAGTTAGGGTTTCCGGCATCGCCGACGACGGTACCGCCGCTTCCTAGCCCTAAATAGAAGAAGGGTCACTGATCAGAAGATTATGGAAAAACGGCGTCGTTTTGATCGCGCGACGAGAAGATTCACTTTGTTCTTTTTGTACATCATTAGTGGTGGATGAATTGTTTTCCTTCTTTTTTTTAAAGAAAAACTTGAATTACTTTTAAATCATGTTTTTTACTTTCTTGTATTCCCATGTTTGTTCATGTTAGAAGAAACAAAGATTAGGAAAAAAAAGGAAAGGAATACACTTTTGCAACTCTTTGTTGATCATATCTCTTCTTCTTATTAGATCAAATTGCATTAGCCATGTTCGTTTCTTCAACGCTGACTCCAGCGGTTGCGTCAAAAAATTAAGCTTTCAATGACAGAAACACACGCCACCGGTGAAGCACGATTCACTGATTTTCAGTCGCGGCGACAACTACTAGCTAATATCACAGACGCGGAAGAAATCAGCGTCTAAGTTTCTGCGTCTCCGACAATGTATTAGTGACTGCTTTGGGTTTTCTGCGTCTACGGCTTTGTTATTTTTGTCTCCGTCACAGAGCTTTTTTTTGACGCAGCCGCCGCCGGAAGCGGCTATGAAACGAACAGGGCTATTTCATAAACTTCTTGTTTTCTGATTCTCTATTCAAATCGAATGTTGGTTGATTCGTTCGTTGGTAGAAAAACTGTATTCGATAGTGGATAGCTATGCTATACCAATCACTTCACTGTTCCTTTGGTTGAATTTTTTTTGCGCCGATAAGCTTTAATTTTCCGTTGAAACTTCAACTCCGACTTGTATGAGAGTTCCTTTTTATTATTGTACACTAACGAGTGTGTACATAAATAGTCATTTTGAAAGTTGTTTTCACATGATCAAATTAGATAATTCATAAAGTAATACGCTTTAGACGGTCCAATAATCAATTAGCCACATTTTTAACAAAACTATCTACGCACAAGATTAGAGAGAGACAGCAAGCCTTTAATGATCTTCAAATTGATAAGAAAACACAAAGCAGGTTTACAGCAGACATTGAAATGGGATAACACAAACCAAGACAAAAAAAAATAAAAAGACAGAACAAAAAAAGAAAAGAAAATCAAGCAAAGAGATAAAAGATGATTGATGGTTCGACTCGCCAGAAATATGATGAATGAATAAAAAAGCCTTTTGGAGATAAAGCTAATTTGGCAAGCGAACGAACGACATCTTAAGGAAACATATGGACGAAACCCCTAGAAACTTAGCAGTTCAATCAAAAAGATTGTTACTACTGTTCCTCAGTCGGCTTTGGAGCTGATGATTCTTTGATCTCCTCCCCAGCATCATCATCCTGCATGTCGGATGTCCAGAGAGTGAGGTTGTCACGGAGAAGCTGCATGATCAAGGTGCTGTCTTTGTACGACTCTTCACCTAGAGTGTCCAACTCTGCTATCGCTTCATCAAAAGCCTTGATTTGATGATAACAACACATCAACGCCAAGAAATAAACAAACAGTTAAAAATCAACATCGCTAAGGCAAGTGTTTGATTATAGAGAGGTCAAATACCTGTTTGGCGAGGCTGCAGGCACGATCAGGAGAGTTAAGGATCTCGTAGTAGAACACAGAGAAGTTCAATGCCAGACCAAGACGGATCGGGTGAGTTGGAGCTAGCTCTGCATTTGCAATATCCTGTAAAAGAAAGTCATCACAACATATAACAAAAACATTTCTCAAAAATCTTTGATCACACCAATTACTCTACACTAGACCTAGACATTCGATTTTGGTTTAATTATTTTGTTTTTTGTTTTTGTTTTTTTAATTTATTTTGGATACAGAGATGCATAAACTGTATATATGAACCGTTCAGTTATTTATATATATCATCACGAATCACAGCTTAGATCTGTAACATAGTCAACCTCAAAGATCTTGTTCATCCCAATTACTATACACTAGGCCTAGACATTCAATTTTCGATTCAATTTTTTTTTTTTTGATTTAGAGATATAAGAACCGTTCAGCTATTTATACATAGTTATAAATCCAAGAATCACAGCTTAAACCAAGTCAATTACTCTACACTAGACCTATACATTCGGTTTTTGGTTCAGTTTTTTTAGTTTCTAAGTTCTTTCGAATATAGAGATATAAGAACCGTTTTAGTTTCTAAGTTCTTTCAGATATAAGAACCGTTTGGCTAATTATACACAGCTATAAATCCAAGAATCACAGCTTAGATCTGAAACCAAAGCAAGCTCAAAAATCTTGTCCATGCCAATTACTATACATTAGGCCTAGACATTCTATTCATTTTAAATTATTATTTCTTTCGGATATAGAAATAGAAGAACCGTTCGGCTATTTATACATAGCTATAAATCCAAGAATCACAGCTCAAAAAACAAATTACTCTACACAAGGCTTACACATTCGTTTTTTTTCGTTATTTCGGATATAAAAATATAGGAATCGTTCGGTTATTTATAATCAACAAATCTAATCAACAAATCACAGCATAGATCTGAGATTTACCTGAGCAGCCTTGTAAGCAGAGAGAGTATTCTCAGCAGCATCCTTCCTCTCCTGACCAGTCTTAAACTCAGCCAAGTACCTATGGTAATCCCCTTTCATCTTCAGATAAAACACCTTCGAATCACCCGAACCAGCCGCGGGGACGAGCCTATCGTCAAGCAGCTTGAGGATCCCGTCGCAGATCCCGGAGAGCTCCGTCTCGATCTTCGCCCTGTAGTCTCGGATCGCCTTGACGTGGTCGTCGTTGCCGCGGCTCTCCTCCTTCTGCTCGATCGAGGAGATGATTCGCCACGATGCGCGGCGCGCGCCGATCACGTTTTTGTACGCGACGGAGAGGAGGTTTCGCTCCTCGACGGTGAGCTCGTCGCCGTCGATGGCTGCGGAGACTTTCTCCATGAACTCCACCATCTCCTCGTAGCGCTCGGCTTGCTCCGCGAGCTTGGCCATGTACACGTACTCCTCACGCGCCGAAACCGCCATTTTTTTAGAGATCTGAGATCTGATTGTTTCTTTGAGGAGAGACGATGAATGAATGAATGAATGAATGAGTCTGTGTTGTTTAATGAGGGGGAACGCGATAAATGCGTTTTTAGAGGACGAGAGTGAAATCTGGAACCGAGATTGAATGTGGGCCGTTGGATTCGTTTCTGCTCTAATGCGGGAGGTCCCTGCTTTTTAAAAGGCTTTGTTTGAATTCTCTACCTCATTTTTTTTTACCGAAAAAATATACAAACAAAACTTGTATTTCATATGTTTACGAATAATATTTTTATATGTATTAATAAATTATATTTTGATTATAAATAATTATTTTCAAAAATTGTATATCAGTATTCAGTAGTAAGTAGAAATTATATATTCAGTTGCCCTTTGTTCTGGGCTTTTAGCTTTATGTTTAATGTTTTTTAGGTTGTTTGGGCTTGACCCATTAATAAAATAATAATAGATGGAAAAAAAAAAAGTGTAGAAATTGTATATTAATATATGGATTATTTTCCTCCACCCTATGGAATCACTGTGATATTGTGGGTTATGAGGTTGATAGAAATGATACAATAATGGAAGCAAGTTGGGTTAGCAAAAGATTGGAGACAGCTCATAGGAGGAGGAACACATGTGTTGTGAGCATGTCAGGGGGGGATCCAAAGGACTCTTTCTTGTCCAACTCATCTTTTCACGTTTTAAATTTAGTTTGCATAGTATTTCATGACGAATACTTCTATAAATCTATAGATTTTAATACACTACTACATAAGCGATTTCCACGAGATTTTCTTGAAATAATTTATTTGCTAGTTGTGATGATGTTTTGAAATAATAGTGTTCTGTAATCGAGTTCAAGTCAATGGTGTTTGGATTGCCTCACCCTAATCTCTCTTATTAAAACTAGACACGGTTTACTCGACAGCTCTTTGTGTGAGTGAATTTCCTAAAATAGAATAAGATTGGTTTTGTCCTTCACAGTTTGTTTATTATATATTCATCCAATACTTATCCATGAACCATGCATGATTATGTTCTTTCATATCTTACTTTCTTAAGTTGTTTCAACTTTATTTGTTTTTTTTTATGGAACATTGTGTTGATAATGGCTTTGGACAACCGAATATAGAGTTAATGTGATAGTATACGTTTCATGCCTCGGAAGAAAGCATGCTTGACAAGTCGGCATGGTTAAACGCTAGACGCGTCTCTTTACGCGATGACATCTAATACTTTGTTAGTGTTTCTCCAGTCTCTCACAAGGAATGCGTTGCACGTTACAAGTAATACATAGGCTTGATCTACTTGTTAAAATTTTACTCTGAATTTAACATTAATAGAATAGATATAAGACTTTTTTGGAGAGAAATAATAGTTGGAAATCTAAATACCACCACATTTGTCACGTGTCAAGTTCTCCATCGATCCTTAGTCACATAAACATACAAAATGAAGTCAGAAGCAGATTCCCAAGAAGATCAAATCACTTCCTAAAATTCCGTTGAAAGTACCTCCAAATGTTAGTTCCTTGCTGTTTAAGTATTTGGCAAGATATTCTCTCTTTAATTGGTTCTTCTGTGTTCTGAACAAGAACAGATAAGCTCTGTCTGTCTCGATTCCTCATCCCTCTCTCACATTATCTTATAGTTAGACACGTGGGTTTAATTTCTTTGTCTTTTTATTTAATAATATTGAGAAAATATATCATTTATAGAAACAGAGAAGCTATACTTATGTAGTTGTGTGTGTGTGTTGCAGAGTATGGAGAGGTATGATATAGTGAAGGATATAGGGTCTGGTAACTTCGGAGTAGCGAAGCTGGTCCGTGACAAGTTTTCAAAAGAGCTTTTCGCTGTTAAGTTCATCGAGAGAGGTCAAAAGGTCTTTCTCTCCTTTTACTCTCGTCCCACACTCTAATATGTGAGCTAGTTCAAAGGAGTATGCTAGTTCATAGGAGTATGCTTTAATAATAATATTAAGTTTTTCTGTCTTGTGTGTTATGAAGATTGATGAACATGTACAAAGAGAGATCATGAACCATAGGTCACTCAACCATCCCAATATAATAAGATTCAAGGAGGTATACACAATAACAATGTGTTATTTTCTTCTGTTGATTAATCTAATATTAATTCTCCATAAATTACATATTTATTATGAAAAAAATAGGTCTTATTGACGGCAACACATTTGGCTATAGTAATGGAATACGCCGCCGGAGGAGAACTCTTTGAAAGAATCTGCAGCTCCGGAAGATTCAGTGAAGACGAGGTCACTATTATATCATTATAAGCCATTATTTAATAATTAAAACATTGTTTAAGATAATGATTATGATTTTCTTTCAGGCAAGGTTTTTCTTTCAGCAACTGATCTCAGGAGTTAGTTACTGTCATAGCCTTGTAAGAGAATCACTTCAGTTACTGTCACAATCTTGCTTTGTCTTCTTTTTTTTTTGCAATGAAACTAAAACTTTTGTTTTCTTTATAAGCAAATTTGCCATAGAGATCTAAAGCTAGAGAACACACTCTTGGATGGAAGTGCAGCGCCACGTGTAAAGATATGCGATTTTGGATACTCAAAATCAGGAGTTCTTCACTCGCAACCAAAGACAACGGTAGGAACACCAGCTTACATTGCACCTGAAGTGCTTTCGGCAAAGTCGCTGATGTTTGGTCTTGTGGAGTCACGTTGTATGTAATGCTCGTTGGTGCTTACCCTTTTGAAGACCCTTCTGACCCTAAAGACTTCCGTAAAACCATGGGTCGGATTCTGAGGGCTCACTACTCTGTTCCTGACTACGTTTCAGATGAATGCAAACATCTTCTCTCTCGGATATTCATTGCTAACCCTGAGAAGGTAGACGTTGTTACTATCTCGTTTTCACATTTTCATTTGAAAGATGATTAATGTGTGTAATTGGGAGTGCAGAGGATAACAATGGAGGAGATCAAGAATCATTATTGGTTTCTCAAGAATTTGCCGGTGATGTCAGAAAGATCACCGAGGATGAACGATCAGCCGTCTCAGACAGAGGAAGAGATAGTGTGGATCATCCAGGAAGCTCGGAAGCCGATCGCCGGAGCTTCTGGACTCTCCGGTGCTGGTGGCTCAGGTGGAAGCAGCAGTGGTGCAGTTGGAAGTAGTATGGATCTTGATGACTTAGATATTGATTACGACGATATCGACACTGGTGATTTCGTTTTGTGACCATTTTTTTTCCAGTTACATTACCAAAACAAAGAGATTTCATTACAGCTTTCTTCTACACACAAACGTGATTATAAAGTTCTTTACAGCTTTGATTTATTTTAAACACAGTGGTTCAATGTCATAATTTAAAATTATATTTAAAAATATAAATTATTGGTTGGAAAGAGATCATCAGTACGAGTTAAGAAAACTCCAAGCAGTGAGCTCAACTTGTTCCCATGATTCAGCTGTTCGAAGTTCGTCCCAGATACTGAACATTGCACCCAACACATTATCTTCATGTAATATACAATAACACCTGCAAACCACCAATCAACAGTTACATTCCCATTTATATATATATACAACACAAGAAAAGCTTGAATGCTGAATTTTATTATGTTTATGAACTTACATTGTGCGGTAGGAAGGAGACAGCACTTTCTTCCTCATACTGTCTGCTGCTGCCGACTTACTTCTGATTAAAGGAAGGCCGTAGCTTTCTAGAAGCTTCTTGAAAAGATCAGTGTCCCCTCTAAACACGTCCAAGTGTATTGGTATCAAGTCGAAGATGGGATCCCCTGCAATTTTCCTTACTCTTTCAGTAAACTATCCAAATTTGCAGTTTTGATCCTATTCAGATTATAGATTTAGGATACCTATGGATAAATCGCTGAAGTCAAGAATATGACCGGGACGCCATGAACTGTGTTGACCATCTACTGAATCATCATCTGCGTATGGTTCCATGTGGATGTTGTCGTCCATGACGTCCGAGTGTATCCAGGTGCATGGCTTGGTTTCATCTCCAGCATCTGTGTCCTATGATCCACAAAAAAGGTTATGTTAATAAGGAGGTTGACTCTTGAAGCAACAGCTAGATAAGAGAAGTAACCTTGAAAACATGAAGCAAGTCTACAAAGAACTCATCAGGAATGTATTCGTCTATTTTGTTCATCAGAGCCTTAGGAATAGGATTTCCCCTGAAAGATTTGAACGAAGATATCTCACCAACATTGAGCTTTTTAAGACCAAAATCAAATGGAAACAGAGTCATTAGAAGTAATACCAGTTTTCCAGACGATTAGTGACGTCCTTCTTCTTATGGCACAGATCATCAACGAAGACTTTCCATTCTGGTGGAATCTTCAACTCTTCATGACCTTCATTTGCATTCAATAACTCAGGACGTGTGACTGGCGGATATGGCAGTTGATGAAGGTTTCGTAGCTGTTGTCCCAGAAAGGTAGCCAGGTTCTGAGCGTCGCTCCACGTCAGGTCATCTCTTCTGCAACAACAGCTTCAAGTTAATGATCATGCTTTTGGTTTAAAGATGGAGAAAGAAAGAAAGCACTCACAATTGGGCAAATATCTTCCCTTTGCATCTCTGTGTTATAATATACGGCCAAACATGTGAACTCAATGAACCAAAAGAATCGGGTGCTGGTGGCTTCCCCTTGTTTCTTTGTTGAAGTAGCGTTTTGTTCCAAATACCAAATGGGAATTCGCTGTTCAACATTGATGCATCGAAATTGAGACTGGAGCTAGTGAGAATGTCTGGGATTCTCTTCCCATCCCAAGGGACAACTTTGTAAGATCCGTTTTCGAAGTAGAGAATCCCGCTTGCTATAACCTCAGGGATATGGCTTTTCAAAGAAGAATTAGCCCGGCCAAGAATGTCATAAAACTCAAGCTGCAAAGAGTTTACAATTGTAACAGATGCACAAGCGATGCTAACATTATTCATTATTGTATAAAGATTTACTTACCTCAGTGCCAAGACCATACATAGACTGTTCCAGCCCTCCTTCCACAAAGAGTTTTACCGCATAGTCGGAAAACAGATAAACCTAATAGAAAAATAATAAGAGAATAAGAACAAATAGGTGAGAAGGTTTTCTAAGAGAGATAGTTAACTCACAGGATTGCTGCCAGTTCCGACTGGAAGCTTTTCATCTTCCGTAACAGACGGCAAGTTGTGGAAGGTGCATACTTCCTCTAGACATCGCAACCATTTCTCAGCGTTTAAAGCAATGCATGCTCCCTAATATGAAAGAACAAAGAAATGATGATGCAGAGAACTTATAAAGATATCTAAAGCTTCATCATAGTAGGAAACTATGAATCACCTTCCATATAAGATTCCTCAACTCCGGCTTGAGAACCCAAAGCTTAGATAGCCAGCCTCTCATTTCTCGTTGACCTACAGAGTTTCCCATAGACCACGGGAAGTTGTAATGGTCTCTTTCTTTATCAAGAAACTTCGACAAGAAATCGATATCATAAGAGAATCCATTCTTCCACATATTGTATCTCTTTGAGACTCCATTGGCATCCTCTTCGTGGTTCTCAGTCTCTTCCTCTCCGTTCATCCGTACCCTCTTCTCTTTCCTGGTGAGATCAGAATAGCTCAAAGTACTGTCGTCCTCACCGTGTGTTTCTTCTTCCTCCATCTCTTCGGAATTTTCATCATCAACAGCAAGAAGCCCAGCACGACACACCCCTTTGTGCTGATACCCAGGCGCCATGTCCAAACACACGAACCCAAAGTTTTCTTTGTTCACAAAATTCTGGGTGACAGCCACTGTTGGTTCAAGATTGAGGATGCAGTGCCACCAACCACTTGGAACATAAATCGTTTCGCCAGCTAGTAGTGTGCACTCAATCGGTTTGTCTTCGTCGGCTAGGAGTGGATAATAGTCTAACCACCACTGTGCATTGATCGAAAACTATTATCAGGATAACAGTAAAGATGAAACGAGAATGTTAGTACTTGAAAAGTTCGGCAATATACCTGCAGAGATGAGGGGGTGTCGATGCTGACGTCACCATCATCTTCATTTACATGGACTGTAACACCTAGAGGCACTTTTCCAGGGGGATACAACGCCCACCTATTTAAGCATACAATGAGATCATCCTCAATAGAAAAAAGAGAAGAGTAACGTCCAACAAAGTGCAAGGACTAGCGAGCTAGGTCACAGTCCCTTGGACCTATGAGACCTGATAACTACAAGTGTCTATTATCCTTCTAAGATAAAATCATGAAAACTTAGAAAACGATTAACTAAATGCAATATTTGATTAAAGTTCAAACAACAAACTTGGATGCTCCTGTTCAGTTCTACATTAATCTTCTAAATTGTATGTAGGGCTCTAATATGTCTAGTTGTCTACTACCAAACGAGTCTGCTAACAATTATAGAATAAAATATATATTCAAGTAAAAAAGGTGTTCACCTTTTCCGACCGCAAAGCAGGGTGTTCCAGGCGCTGGTAAGAGCTGGATCGACATGCCAAGATGCACCAGACCTCTCCGGACCAACTATAAGCCATCTGTATGGCGGACGGTTCTCTTTATCCAAGATCTCAAACCAATCTTCTTGAAACAAATAAGGCACGCTATAGTCTTTCAATAACTCGGGAGCAGCTTCTCCAAACTACACAAAATGTTGAATCCTTAAGAATATTTTCATTTCACTGATGTGTGAAGAAAGCTTTATATAAATGTACCCTGTCATCGAAAACATAAAGAGGATCTTCATCCCTCTGGGTTTTCATATACGAGATGTAGTCCTTGAACTTCATAGAAATCTTGTTGGGACTCCTCTGAGAGATTCTAAATGGGACTTCACCATATTTCTCTGACAACTGGTCGATTGTCCATGTCTTACTGGCTGGCCAAGAATCAGCAAGGCCAGAGAGCAAAACCTAAACCATAGACAGGAGCACAATGTTATCAGGACACAACCTTGCACGGATTTAAAGAAAAACTAGATCAGTAAATAAAATGATTGGAGGCATACAGGTTTCTTAGCGTCGTATTCCTTGGTGAACTCATCCAAGGAGATGTCTCTCCTACGTTCAACATTCCCATCATCAAAAGAGAAGCCGTCAAGAGATGCATTACACCTATAGAATCGTTTATACAAGTACAACGAATTGAATCCTGCACCATGAGTAGAGAGAACCACCATGATCATATTAGCAAGAGAATAGAAATAAAAAACGACTACTTTATGAATCAACAACAAAGACTCTACCATCAAAATGCAAAGGCTTCCTATCATTATCTTGAGTAACTCCTTCTCTGTATATCAGAAAAAACAACCAATCATTACAATATCTAAAGCCAATTCGAATGTTTCATTGAAAATAATAATAATTATTATTTTATTAATCTGGGTATCTCGAGAGCCTAAGGTCTAGACTAATCTGCAAAGGGAGATGCAGAGTGTCCAAGAGCCTATGGAAGGTTCAATTCGAATGTTTCATTGAAATAATAATTATTATTATTTGATTAATCTGGGGTATCCTGAGAGCCTATGGAAAGTCCAGACTAATCTGCAAAGGGAGGTGCAAAGTGTCCAAGAGCCTATGGAAGGTTCTTTCCATTCGAATGTTTCATTGAAAAAAAATATTATTATTATTATTTGATTAATCTTGCGTATCCCGAGAGCCTATGGAAGGTCCAGACTAATCCGCAAGGAGAGATACAGAGTGTAAATGAGAAATGTAACTCAGTTCCGTGCAGCAGGTGAATCGAACTGAAACGTGTCATCCCAGCCCCGTCCCCTTACCACCCGGACAAATTCAAAAGGTACTTACAGATGCAATGTGGTATTTTTCCAGGAGCCTTTATAGTCAAGAGGACCTTTTGCTCTCCTAAGGCACAAGCTCATCCACAGAGGCTCTTCGTTGCACAAAATGTACATAACACTACACATTCAAAAATTCGAATTCATCTCTACCTTAGCTCTTCAATTTTCTGATTATATATTGAAATCGATTCATAGAGTCTCAATCTAGAAAGAAAACCTGCTGACGCAAGCGAGGTGAGCGATGTCTCGAGGAGCAAGGTACTCGAGGAGAACGCATATCGTCTCGTCTGGGAGCACGCTGAGGCTGCCGAGCGCCTCCGGTCGCCGATCTCTCTGTCGAAACGCCGCCGTTTCGTCCATTTTGGTGCCTAATTCTCTCGTCGCGGTGGCGCGTGGTGATATGATTGGAGTCACCGTTGGTAAAATGACTTTCGCACGTTGTAACGCGTTTAATGGTATTCGAGAGTTTGGAATACGGTGTCGTTTTGGGCGAACGAATCTGATAAGAAGGGGAACAACATCGCGTTTAGCTTACGCGAAAATCGTTTTGTAATGGGATAAACGCGGTTCTTTTCCTTCCTTCCAGAAGAAACGAGAAAACGGCACGTAGTCTTTGGTTAATAAAGAACAGGAAACAACGCGTAGTGTCAATACTGGGCTAAAGCCCAAATCTGGATGGAGTGAGATTCCAAAATGAGCTTGTGATGTATAAAATTATGATCCACTAGATTTAGGTTAAGAGTAGCTGTAGACATTTTGTTGATGTAGCTGAATCTACTCTAACTGTAGAAATTAAATGAAAAAAATAAATGAAGTTCATACCACAATTTTTTTTTGCTTTAAAAAAATGAGAGAATTGGTAAAATAACCAGAACAAAAACAAAATTAGATTTTTAGAGCGAATGTAGAAAAAGATAGGAAAAAAAAAGAGAGAATGGAGGTTTTTTTTTTTTGGTTACACGGTGCAATTTCTTTTTAAAAAAAAGGTTTTTCAGTTATTTTTTTATTGTGGTTTTAGAAACTAGTCAAAACATGATTAGTAGTAATTTATATGGTCGTAAGTAAATACTAAATAGAACTTAAAGGTAAAACCATTCGGTACTTTTGGTACAGCCCGACCAGTCTCACCCATAATTTCCAAACCACTCATGTGCAACTGTGTTTAACCTTCATTCATTGATAATGACAATTATCTTATTTGAACAAGAGAAAAAAAAACTGATGCAGTATCCGAAATACAACGATACAATCATGTATATAGTACATGCACTTAGGCAATGAAACTATTGTTTCTGGACGTAAAAGATAGAACAGACTAAAACGTGTCACGTAACCATAAGGTAGAGATAATAGTCATGTAAAATGTTTAGCTTCCCCGATTACTAGACAGCAAAAGCTTGTTGGGACTTGATCCGTCTCTTTCTGAGCCGTTCGGCAATGAGGAAGGAGAGCTCAAGGGACTGCGACGCATTGAGACGTGGGTCACAGTGCGTGTGGTAACGCGAACCTAAGTCGTCAAAGGTCACTGTGCGGGACCCACCGATACACTCGGTCACGTTCTGACCTGTCATCTCCAAGTGAATACCTCCTGGATGACTTCCTTCTTGGTCGTGCACGTCGAAGAACGCTCTCACTTCAGCCTATTAGATAGATTCATTACCAAACATTTTAATAATACTTCTTGATTCATAAAACATGTATGATTCTTTTTTCTCTAACCACCTAACTTATGTTTCACCTAACTTTATCAACATTTCGTTATCTTACCTAACACAATGGCAACATTAATAGTTTATGATGTAACGGTATCAATCACATCTTTTGCAATAAGAAAGAAACTAAATGGTCACTCTCAATTTTTTTTCTGGTAAAAATGTTTAATTGGTCAGTCTCGTGTTAAAACACTAGTATAAACTTAATCAAGTGAAACGTACCAGGATGGAGTCAAAAGGACGTGTCTTGAGACCACAAGGAGCCTTAATGGTGTTACCGTGCATAGGATCACTAACCCATGTCACAATCTGTCCAGCCCCACGAACCGCTCTAATTAGATGAGGAAGTTTCACACGCATATTCTCTGCACCCATTCTTGTGATTATAGTTATCCTCCCGGGTTTATTATCAGGGTTCAGAATCTCAATCAGCTTCACCAGCTCGGCCGGGTCCATCTTGTTACTCACCTACACAACCATCCACAAAAAAACAATAAATATGGGTCTAGAAAAAGCAAGTTATTATTCATAAATCTTTTATCAAAAAAAGAAGAAGTTATTATTCACAGTTCATTAGATGATGTGCACATACTTTAATACCGAGTGGGTTTGCAATGCCTCTAAGGAACTCGACATGGGCGCCATCAAGCTGTCTGGTACGCTCTCCAACCCATACCATATGGGCAGAACAATCATAGTAGAGACCAGAGGTAGAGTCTAGTCTAGTCAGTGATTGTTCGTAAGGCAAGAGCAAACACTCATGAGATGTCCAAAAATCAGTTGTTTGCATTATAGGATGATCAAGCGTGAGCCCAGCAGCGTGCATGAAACCAAGTGCCTCATCAACCCGGTTAGCAAGTTCACGGTACCTAACCCAAAAAGGAACACACTCAAATAAACACATAGAACTTGAACTTAACATATATATATATAGTCTGTTATGTCTAACACCAACATGACCAGTCCTGAGATTTTAGGACTATAGACAATTTATAAAGAAACTTATTTTAAAAAAAAATTAAAAATAATTTTGGGGTTCTAAATTCATATAAATTACTCCATCTTTTAAAATTTTAGGGTCATAGGACAATGTTTCACTTGCCTATAATCAGGACCAATCCTAGACTTGCTAGAGACAAAAGCAGGCTTAAGTTTTACCTGTCTCCTTGCTCACTATGCTCAGCAAAATCAAGATTCCACTGAGTAACTCTCTGCATAGCAGCGTATCCACCAGTGGCAAAGGCTCTAAGCAGATTCAAAGTAGCTGCAGATTGACAATAGGCACTGACCATCCTCTGTGGATCAGGGATCCTTGACTTGGCATCAAAGGCATCTCCATTAATGTTGTCTCCTCTGTAACTCGGCAGCTTCACACCGTCTCTCTCCTCAAACGAGTCTGATCTCGGCTTAGCAAACTGACCCGCCATTCTTCCAACCTAAACCAATAATTAATTCGCCTAATCATCTAATTACCGTTTAATTTATGTATCTAAAACCGGTTTACCTTGATAACCGGAACCTGACCGCCAAACATCAAAACCGCACCCATCTGGAGAATGATCCTGAACGTGTCACGGATGTTGTTAGCGTTGAACTCCTTGAAGCTCTCGGCGCAATCACCTCCTTGTAACAGAAACGCTTCTCCCATGGCGGCTTGGCCTAGCCTCTCTTCGAGCAGCCTAGCTTCGCCGGCGAACACGATCGGCGGGAAGGCTTCGATCGTCTTGAGAACCGAGTCCAGCTCCTTCTGATCCGGGTACTCCGGCTGCTGCAGCGCGGTCTTCGCCTTCCACGTCTCCGGAGACCATTTAGATTTACTCAAACTAACCCCGACGGGGTTCTTCACCGCCTGAGTCTTTGACGTAATGGATTCATTCTTGGGATCTATACCGGCGGAGATTCGTAGGAATGCCGGTCTAGAGGCGGAGGAGGAGAACGGTTGACGGTGGCGGATCGCCGGTTTGGTAGATGGGAGATTCAAGCCGCCGTACATGAGTGCCATTGTTTTGTCGTTTTGGTTAAAGAGAGACAGGACGTGTTTATATTTATATACCTGAGGAAGAGTTTTGAGTTGACGTCATCACATTGTGAAGGGCTTTTGAGTTCGGTAAGTACGAGAGCTTAAGTGGGTCCAGTGGTAGGTAGACTGTTTCTTTAAAGGGTATTTTTGCAATATAGTTTAATACGCCGTCGCCATAGATTTTCAATTCTATATGTAACGCTAACTGTTGGAGAAAGAGATATTCGGCCACGCAAAGATGGAAAAAAACGTTACAGTTGTTTAAAAAACTCATTTACACAAGATTTTTTGTATTTATATAACTCTAGAAAACGTGTACTACTCACCTCTCATTCTCTCTTCTTTTTATAACATTCGCTCGTGACACAATACCGCCACCGTCTCACTGTCATTGTCACCTTCTCATGAGTATAACGAGCTACAAAACATGGTTATGCTCCGGAAGACTAGGGCTACTGCACTCATCGTGTGTATCCTTGACGGATATCGAGATGGGCTTCACATTATTGGGCCTTATGTATCCGAAGCTCCGTTGGAATTGAAAAGCTCACTATAGGTCCATTAGTTTCCTAAAATGCCACTCAGTATCCATTGTGGCATTGTGCTGGCATTGAATGAAATTAACTCAAATGTTATAAATTAACAATTTCAAAAGATATACATAATTGCAATGATTCATAACTTTTTTGTTTCTCACTTGGGTTACATAATTTGGAACTCCAAAAAAACTGAGGGGATATAAAGGAGTAAAAAAAAGATAAAGGAGAAAGCAAGAATATGAATCATATAGCATAAAGTTGAAATTATTAGAATGGAAAATAACGAAAAAGAAGAACATGAAGGACACGGTTTGTATAGATTCCTTCAGAAAAATATGGAGATAAATACTATGACAAGAGTCTTATAAAGAGATAGACAGTCTTGACTCTTGGGTCGTCTTCTTGGGGCTCAAGTCACATAGCTCTGGTTGAGAAATAAATGAATTAGGTGTTTGTAATTTCAGGTGCAGCGAAGAGAGAGATAAAAAATGTGAAGATTGTACAAATTGGGAAAACGCAAGAGATCAAGAAGAAATTGGTTCTTTATTGTTGCCCGTTGTGATTTCAGGTGCAGCAGCTGTTGTTGCCTCGCCTTCTGCTAGTACTTGTTCTGGTGGTTCAGATTCTGGAGAAGAAAAAAAACTATTGATTAAAAATATATACTGATGAATTAAACTAGATAGTAGTTACAGTTTAGTCTGATTCATATGAAAGTTTTTCAGCTTTTTCTATAGAATAGTGTATTTGATCGTTAAATTGATTAGAAACTAATTGCATGATCACTGTTGGCATAAAACACAAAACACACACAGTCCAAAACATATATGTGTGTGTAGAGATGTTGACAGTGTATGTTGGCTTCACTGGCATGGAGACCAAATTGACAGATGATGGAGAAGAGACACATATACCAATATATTGAAAATAGACAGCTCATTCCACATGCATCCTTGATTGGCTCTTCTCTCCAATCATTCACTCTCCTTTTCTTTTCTATTTCTTCACATAAATGGTTGAAACCCATATCCCTATTTTTTTACTTATAATGTGCATAGTTACATTTGTTTCTTTGTGAAATATTTAGACAAGTTGACTATGTTTAGATGTTTATACCCTTTCTAAAAATTAAACTAATTAGCAATGGATATATTAGTCCATGTTACTTATATTTCATGTCACTTTTTAAATCATCTTTTATTTCAAATGCAGGATTCGTAAACAACAAAAGAAGGTAAGTACGCACCAGTGAAAGAAGATAGTGGTCCTTGGAGTGGAGGTGCAAAAGAAGAATTGGATGGGTAAACGAGGAAAGGAGAAGTAAACCGTTGATGATGATGTTGTTGAGGGTTATATGGTTGAGGAAGATGATGATGATGTTGGTATGGCACTCTAGGAGCTTGAAGAGAATAGCCGTAATAGTAAGGAGAAGGCATGATGGCTGCTGATGATGATGGTGATGTGGCTCCTCCTCCATATAGCTGTTGCTGCTGCTGATAGTATTGTGCTTGTTGCAACTGTGTGTTGTACAGTGCCTGTAGAATGTGTATATACGATCACCATAATCATAAGCAATGTCTATGTGTGGTTCAAAAAGAAAAGCAATGTCTATGTTTACAACACAATACATGTGCTCATGTTTTCATGCATTATGTAAGTGGTCGACATGCGCAAGATACGTTGTACGTAAAATCACATTATTAATTTCATATCTTGCACTTCATGATTACATTCAATTTTGCTTTAGATATATATATGCATATATTGGGCATGTGTATGTCAGCATATATACGTGTTGTATGTGTCATACAAATGTAGGGGAGAGAAAGAGAAACTGACTTGGTGGTATCCAAACTGATCAGGGTTATAGGTGTACCTGAAAAAACGAATAGTTAAATGAATAAAAAATTATAGAAGCAAAAAATAATCTAGTTGTTTATTTATTGTTTTTGAAATATATTTTTACTACAGAGAACATCTTATAATCAGCATTTTCCTATAGTATTACCTCAATTATATATACATTGATGCAGGGCTTTCTATCTACATATATTTATGTTTTGATATTTACAGCCTGACAACAAGTGGCTCGATTGATGCATTAAATTGTCTCCAACCATTTCTATCTCAATGGACCATCATCTCCTTATCTATGCAAAACATTTATAATTGATCTCTCCTAAACTGAATACACGAGCTTCACAATAATTGGAGCCAGTGGAAATATATATATATAGCTCACCCATAGGACGGGTACATGAGCTGGTGGCCAGCTGCAGCCGGTGGCAGTGGTGAAGCCATCCCAGTATAGGCTGATGGTCCTCCACTTTGGTACTGACTCGGACTTCCTGTTTGTCCTCGACCTATAGTGAAAGAGAACACAAAATAAAATAAAAATCTATTATGGAACTTTTACATTAGTACTTTATGATTCAAAATTAGCAATTCTATGATGTGTTTTCTAATAATTTTTAAAAATGTTGGTATCCTCAAAACATCATTGAACAATGTACTTATTCTATAACTCCAACGATTACAGCTAATCTCGTTAACGTTACACGATAAAAGACAACAAGAACAAGATAAAATATTCTCTTGATAACGTACCAACCCATTTTAATATTATTATCAAATATTAAAGATAATCCTCCACCTCCGGAATGAACAAAAAATATAGATTTACGGTTATAGTTTTAAGTTTATAAACAAACCTCGAGGTGGCGATGGTCGAGGCCGTCCAAAAGAAGCAATGTTACAATTTGCTTTTCTTCCGTCGATCACCGGGTTTGGCTCAGCCACGGCTCTCGTCGCAGAGTCCGCCTCTCGAAACGTGACCTAAATAACGATTGGAAAAATACAAAAAATAATAATTATTTAAATAGAGTTCTTGAGTCTAAGAAAGTTAGAGAAAACCAAGAGCTTACGAAACCGTAGCCTTTAGATTTGCCAGTATTTTTATCGGTGATGATGACTGCTTCAAGAATCTCTCCGAATTGATCGAAGTAACGACGCATCTCTTCGGTGGGAGTTTCCCATGCTAATCCTCCAACAAAGACTTTGGTGTAAGTCGTGTCTCCGAACGGTGATCGGTAATAGCTAGTTTGAGACATTTGTTTCAAATAGTTATTAGAATTTAATAACAAATAATATGGTGTTTTCCGATGATGATGTTGATCATACAGCACCAACAAAACAAATAAATTTGAAAAAATAAATTTAATATGGAAAGAAATGAAGAGGAATAGAAAAGAAAGGAAAGGGATTTGCAGTGGACAGAGTTGGCTTCTTTATATCATCAAATGATGTTTTTGATTGGGCAAAGAGAAGTGAGACCAATCAAAAGGTTGCAATCCGCAACCCTTGATCCAGTGTCGTATTGGGTCCGACCCTACGCAAACAGAGAGGGAGAGAGAGAGAGAGAGATGTAGAGAGAGAAGGAACAAGATTGTTTTGAGATGTTAGAATTGGGATTGGAGGGTTTTGTAAGAAGAAGGAAAAAGATGTGACAAGGCAGCACTTGAGTATGTCTTGGCTGTCTAATTTGCCAGGTTTTATCATTATAGCTCCTCCACAACTTTCCTTCTCTATTATATAATTAGATACCACTTCTTTTCTATTATAGCGACGTTCTTCTTGCGTATTTGATCATTTTAATATAGTTTTAATTCTCTATTAACTATGCTAAATCTCAAAATAACAAGGTACTTATTGCTTACCAGATAGTGTAATTGATTATTTCTGTTAATGTTTAACTAGTTTAATCAATTTGTAGATTTTAAAGAATCTCAATTCTTTTTATGATAATATTAGTAAACTAATAATGTTCATACTGAGTTTACATTATCATACCAGGATTTAAAAGGAAATAAAAGATACAATATGATTATGTAGTTATTTTATATATGTCGTTAAGATATTAGGTGATTAGGGAAATATCTATGATAATATTCCTTAAATCACTAAAGTACATTTAATAATATGCGGATCATGTCAAATTACAGTTGTTTAATACAGTATTTTGTTTTTATCTTTTCCCATGTTCTCTTTTGAGTTGGTCTCTTGTTCTCTTCCTCCTGCTCGTCTCTGTAGGTTTCGTGTAGCACAATTCTACTGATGATCAAGTTCTTCACACTAAAATTAGTATATACTATTTGTACAATATTAATTTAAATGCATTTGTATATAGAAAATATTGAATAATGGAACTTATTCCTTATACTCACATGCTAACATGTACTTAACCTTCTCTTTAATCATCAGCTTACTGGAAAGCTATGAACAGACGAACAAGAACAGTCTGGATTTTAGAATTACATTCTTTCTGTTCCTTATATCTTTTTCATACAATTCTGTAGTTCTAAAGTCTCTGATTTAATTACAATATAATTATGGGGCATAATTCCTGATCCTATCATCTGATTTAGGTATATATTTATAAAAAACGACATGCATAGCTAACTGACAACCCGATGTTATTATTTAAATAAACTATATTAGCTGCTGCACTCATTCATATTGTCAAATTGATGTGGAGTGTATGTGTTGTTTGTGTATCAAATATCAAGTATTTATTTAGTGACTAAGCCAAACAGATTTTGTAATGAGTTTTCATGATTAGTGGAAGTCCATTATTCTTTCCACCAAACCATGAGTAGAAATAAATAAAAATATTGACGAAGAGGCTCTTGACTTTTGGGTAGATCACTTTGACGATTTCTCATCCTCAATGTTTACGACTTTGGAACTACAATTATAAATCAGAAAGATCATGTTGTCATCCTCCTTATTTAATCATCCAAATTTAGTGTCTAGTGCAATATTTAACTTATTCCATCATATATGCGGTTTCAAGCGACGTTAGTCGTTGGTGTATAATCCAAATTTCGTATTCTTAGATTATATGAGACGACTCTTGCTAATAAAAAACAGTTATATTGGACGCTCTTGCTAAATTGTTATTATTCTCTCTTTATATTCTCTTAGCATACCTTCATGATATTAGATATATGTATATATATATATATATAATTATTTTAAAATTTTAACGTACATAGATGGAATATTATACACTAATACACTAATACTTCTAAGCATTGAGATTTCTCCTGTTTTTTAGTTATCTGAATTTTGTATGTTAGGTCTTTCTTTTTTTGTTACACATTGTGGATTGTTTCTTTTTATTTGACCTATATGCAATGCATATAGCTAAAACTAAAAGACATATACATGCTGTAAAGGACTACATCATGAGATGAGCTCATTGCAGAGCATCTTTCATAGACACACGTACGCACGACCATCCTTGTTCATCATCATCTTTTTAAATCCACATCTTTGGTTTTATTTTCTGAACTAAGTCCACCTTATATATTAGAATGTTATAGTTTTATCCTTACATATAATACAACTCGAAATTTACTATCTGCATATCCAATCCCTTATAATTCATATGTGTCTATGTGAACTGTTTTTTTACACGATAATGAGGAATAAGGATAGTTGTGGTGGAGCCAGGAAACGTGGCAAATAGGAGAGACAGTTGGAAGAAAGTTTGGAAAGAGCTGTAAGAAGAAATTGGAGAGATTCTATGAACTGTCAGCTCCTTCCACGAGGACTTCCTGTCACACTTACCTGCTCTCAAATAGGTTGTCTGAAATACAAAATTTGCAAATAGTGGTAATCAGTGATTTAAATTTAAATTTTATTTCAACAATTATTGTTTTTGGTTCTTTTAGAAACATGCTGCATTGCTGCTGTGTTCACATTATATTTATACCATATTACTGGTGGTATTTTATTAAAAGCCATTTTAATTCTTATTTTGACTCAGTTCCAAAAAGAGCATGAGAATAAGACATAAAGTTTAGTTTTGAGTGACAAGGCATCTGGGGTGGTGGCGCAGTTGGCTAGCGCGTAGGTCTCATAGCTACTGAGTGATCCTGAGGTCCAGAGTTCGAGCCTCTCTCACCCCATTTTCTTTTATGTCAAATCCATTATCCATATGTTTTGAGAAAATTTGTGTAGTTTTCTCAGAGTCTCCATTAGATTCCTTATCAATACAACTGGCCCAAAACTAGTCATCAAAACCATATATATTGTATTTTCTAGTTTTAGCCTTTGGTAAGCCCATCAGGTTCGACTGCTTCCCCCCCTCCCTCCCCTCCCCTCTTCATTAACGACGAAGTGGGTCATTGGTCATGTCATGGTCATGAATGCATCACGAAGCAATTATTCGAGAGGATAAGTTAGTACAATGATGAAAAAAAACTAAAACATTAGGATATTGGTACCCATCTATATCATTTGAAAAGATCCACATATCATCACTTGAAAACTCCACGATATGGTGTATACTTTATATAAAGCTCATTCGTAATTACTTATCCCTTCAATTCTCTCACATGTTCCCTAAGTTCCGTTCGTATAAGTTCGTCCCTACAACTACAAATACACATTCATAGGGATGGCATCACATCAGTAACGTTTAAATTCATTAATCGCTGATTTTCCTTATGCAGTCTGTTCTTTTTTTTATTCAGTTATAGTTTAAAGATATTTTTTGAGTCGCTCAAAAGCTCTTCTTGAGTGTTGAACAATAAATAATGATTGGGTTGTGCAAAGAAAAGAAAAGGCTTTGATTTATATAGAGATCCACATGCAATGGCATGTGTGCACATGATAAACTTAAGAGCGACTGAGACTGTGTGGCAATGCCATTTTTAATATTTTGACGTGAAAGAGAAAGGGATAGGATAGAACCCCACCAGTGTTAAAGGAATTCACATGGAATTTCTCGTTAATTAATTATCTTTGTTACTATTCATTTCATAACTATTCCTTGAGGAATTTTGCAAAAGCACCTTTTTCTTTGATTTATCATATTTGTTCCTTCTCTATGCCATTTATCATCTACTATGATTGATGCCTTACATCGTTTTCCTACGACAATAAATCAATCAATCTTTTTTTTGAAAAAGAAATCAAGTGTTTTTTTTTGTAGTTTAGCATATTTGAATTAGCATTATGTCTTTTAGCAGATCAATATTACTTTGTGATTATTAGCTATGATAAATTGTTTTCATTTCATAAGCATCCCTTGGATTATTTAGCAAAGCTCTCTTTGTTTGTTTTTTTAACACCAAATGCTTATATTAAATTAAGGGTCTAATCGGCTAAGTTGGTTATAATAGGAGATCTTCGACCATAAACTGATAAACGAAAATAAGTAAAACATGACGAAAGATAGATGTGACTAAAAAGAGAAAATACTCATAGAAAAGCTTCGCTTGTATTCTTAAAGTCTGCATTCGAAAAACACAAAGAGGTCAAAATGATGTTGAAGAACTCAACCCATGAATTTTGATAGCAAAACGTCCAAAAACCTTCGTAGAAAATTACAGATTCGGTGAGAGGGTCACAATATCGATTCTGTGAAAAACCGTCAATGCTTGAAACGGCACAATGTTTATGTTTTTGTCTTACATCGAACAACTTATTACAGTCTACAAAGGAATAAATTGTTCAAGTGGATTAGAGTGGACAAAATTATTTTTATTGCTTGAAAATTTTATTCCTTCAAAAACTGTAATATCACGTGACGGTAATATGTTTATTTAATTTTTTCATTTTTTTGGTTAAACGTTATTTTCTTTTATTTAGAACTACATCGAAATCACAGCTCCATTGATTTTACAGCCTATATATAATACAAAGAGTGGTGGATTTGGTAGCACTTAAGGCCAAATTAGTTGAGCAAAATTAGGTCTAACTTTCTGTTAGGAAATTTTCTAATTGGCAAAATAAGATATCCACATCTATAAATTTGAAAAATGCAGAATATCTTTATGCAATTGGAATTTCATTTTTTGTTGGCATCCAATGAATATATATATATACACACATACTTAAATATTCCCTCTGTATCACTTTAAATGGTGTTTAAGAATTTTTATTTTATTTTATAATGTTATTTAAAATTTATGACCGATTAGAAAATGCTGTATTTTTTATTGGTTGAATTAATTTTATTTAATATTGCTTTTATATAACCAAGATAAATTATATAAATTTTTTTATTTTTTTAATTTTTGTACAAAAAACTTAAACACTACTTAAAATGATATGGAATGAGTACGAATATAACTTCACCGACTGAGTATTTTCATTTTCACCCTTCACTCGTTATGTCCGGCCGGTTTGGCTTCTTCGCGTCATGGACTAATGGAATTAAGAAGTGAGTTGTCACTGTGATTTATGATTATACATACATTAACAATGTGGGCAGTTCTCAAAAAAACAAAAAACAATGTGGGTTTGTTTTGTTTATATAAATCGATGCTGTGAGAAAGGAAAGAAAAGAAAAACAGCATTTTCGTGTAAGTATATTTATACTGTTTCATGCATCTTTTTACGAGGTAATAATAAACCTGGGACGTGCATGTATGTAATAATCATAAATGTGGACAATTTATGACAACTCTGCAAAGTGGTGCAAGCCAAGACAAAATGACCCATGCATACCTTGTGTCAACTAGATCTGCCGTCAGTCCGTCACACAGACAGGAATACCTATGTAACTATGAGTATATCACATTATACAAAGCAAGTTTTCATGTAGTGTAAATATATCCCAGATTAGTGAATAGTAGTAATGAAAATGTATGTAGTACAGTTATTAGTTATTACTAATAACGAGTAAAAAAGCGTATAGTGAGGTTAGGAAATAGGGCACTGACATCAATGGAAGGACCTCCACATTAACCTATAGTATATCAAAACTTCTAGGTCCAGTATATAAAATAATTAATAATTAGTAAAGTTGCTTCAAGTCAAATTTCAAGTAGAGATCCACAACACGGCTAGCTAATGCGGAACGTTTGACTATGGTTTGTGGCTGGTCGTAAAGAGAATAATAGCTGCACGAGTTAGTCGTAAGCGATATCCAAAGAACCGAGACAAAACGCTATATTGCCTCAGCCCTAGCAGCAGAAGCGTTAGCGTTACTTGCAGGCCTTTCAAAGGTTGCTTTCTCTGGCATCAAAGACGTGATCTGTTTATCGGATTCAAAAAGTCTTATTGATATAATCACAGGAAACAAGGCTGTGGTTGCTATTAGAGGGATACTCCATGACATTGGCGTGTTGAGTGCTTCCTTCAACTCTATCTCGTTTCGATTTATTTTTCGTGTTTGTAATGAACCGGCTGATAGGCTGGCAAAAAATGCTTTGTTTTAGCTCTCTAACAGTCTTTCTGAGATTGCTAGTACTGATGAACTTTAGTTGCTTAAATGAATGAATGAAGGTTTGAACAAAAAAAAAAAAAAAAGGCAAACCCAATTAAAGGATATAAATAATAATAATTTTCTGTCCAAGATATCAACCACTAGCTAGGTAAGTCAGTTGTACACTTTCTTGGATTTTAACGATAAAATGAGAAAAAAAATGTTATATATGCATTGGTCTAATCTTGTAAGTTTGTGCAAATTGACCATATATGTCAAATGTGTGATTCGTGAGTACTTCCAGACTTTTATTAAAGTTGTCACTAAACTTCTGTAAAATTTCTTCAATTTTTTACAGTAAATTATATATATATTTTGATTACTTTTGAAATGTTTTTCTATTTCTCTCTATATCTAAAGTCATCATAGGAAAAGCTATAAAACCATTGGGTTACACTTTATTCACTTTACATGGAAACCAATATTATTTCCAAAAGACAAACATGCGATAAATAAGCCATTTTTACGTTAGAATTTGTCAGTTTGTAAATAACTGGCCAACATTAGTCCTTAAAATTTTCTACAATCATCAGACCAAAGATGCTTTACTATATGAGTAGGGAAGACGACGTCTTGTGCAATATTCCTTGATATACATCGGATTGCACAAAGTTCATATATAGTAGTATAGTACCATGTCGGTGTGTCTATTCCATATTAATACTACAATTCATCCGTGAAGCACAGAAAGTCGCATGTGACGACTTGTAACAAATAATCTCTTTATCTTCTTTTTGGATCATACCAACAAAGGTTCGTCTTTTTTTTGGTGTAAATGTTAAAATTTATACCAGTTTTCTGTTTTTTAAGGTTTACAATGTTGTGAAGCACAACTTATTACAAAGACACAAAAACACAAGAAAAAACAAAGAGAGAGGGAGAGAGAGTAGAGAGAAAAAAATTTATACCAGTTTTCTGTTTTTTTAAGGTTTACAAGGTTCGTCTTTTGTTGAAAAGGGATAAATTATATTTTCTTAGTTTTGAAAAAAATAAGGATTGAGCAAATATCGACCTGCCGGTGGATAATAACAGCATACGCTCTTTGATATAAATCAACGATATCCCCATGTTGCTTCTTATTTATCAAAGATATGACTCTTGTCGCATTTGTTCAGTTTCAATACTTTGACCTATCGCTAGAAGAACACGCGTACGTTCCAATTACATTGTATTTGACACGATTATCACGTTGTTTTAGATCCATACATACACAAACAAAATCTGATTAACTACAAGTTGACAATAGAGACTACCAGACACGATGTGAATACGCCGGGATATATTTTTCATACATCTCACGTCGCATAATAACCAGATATAAATCGGTAATTTTCAAAGCTCGTCGGTAGAAGTAGAACCCACTTC
Organism: Brassica napus; assembly: GCF_020379485.1. Taxonomy (NCBI): domain Eukaryota; kingdom Viridiplantae; phylum Streptophyta; class Magnoliopsida; order Brassicales; family Brassicaceae; genus Brassica; species Brassica napus. The sequence goes on along the minus strand of NC_063440.1, from coordinate 27,458,127 downwards.
AATTCTGATTTATTTATTTTTTGTTCTTTTCCTCTTTTGTTTTATTTTGCATGCGGCGTACAATGGAATGAATATTGTCAAAAAGAAGAAGAAAGAATTGATATGTAATAAATAATCGCATAATTTATATCTAAATTAATCAAGTACAAAGGGGACATGGCTGAACAGCACATGTGATCCAGCAGATTAACCGATCCGTGAAGTTTTTTCTTTTTTTTTCTGTCACGGTCCGCTACACACAAGAGCTCGAATACCGTGCAAGCTAACTTATCCTATTACCCAAGCATCTCTGCTTCGACGATTAAAATATATGTAATCCTCTGTAAAAGGCGTACGGTTACAAACACCATCAAATCTACACACGTCGGAAATTATAAGCTACCGACATATCACCGCGTTTATGTGGGACCCACGTTTCTGAGTTATACTTATACCCAAAAAACTCCAAATATTTTGATACTTTTGTTATGCATTGATCCAATAAATTCTTTTCATACACAAAACTAGTAATATCATTCACTTACGCGCCAATACTTCTATAATGTAAACTACGTACTACACACTACAATATGATGTCATAGGATATACGGCAAAACGATCGAGCCGACCTACCGATAGTGCAATTATTATGTAATTATCCAAGAAGTGACAAATATGTACTAAACATATCAACATGCACCCTCTTGGCCTCTTCCACTTAGATTACGTACGTACATGAGTTATCAAACTTCGCATGAGTAGAAAATAAGTAATCTTGATATGCATGGTGATGTACGTCTCGAGATTTCGAATTGTTTTTTGGATAAAAAGAGATTTCGAATTGTTTTAAATAGATTTCTGAAGAAGAAGCAAAAGAAGAAATTTTAGCGAGCTCTGTCTTGTATTACCCCAAACTTGAAACTTATCGTGGTTGTCCGTTGGCGTGTACAAGCGGGCAACTGGTCTCCTACTAATGCGTTTGATAATAAATGAACGTGATTTTTTTTTGGTAAAAAATAAATGTGATTTTTGTAAGACTCTTTTATTTTATTTTTCGCAAAAATTAATTTTCGAATAAGAAGCCATATCATTTTTTTCCACTAATAATAAGAAAGCCATATCTATGTTGAAAAACGAAAACCAAATCGAAGACATTACCATTTGTTATCTAGGCCAAATTTCTGATCGCGAGGTAACTGGAAAAGAAAAAGATAATGCTGAGGCAAACTGGTATAGTCTTATCTAAACTCTGATTCTGAAGAAGCCAAGAAGTGACTCCTTTCGAAACTTGGCCTAAAACCGGCCAATTATTTGTTTTAGCATAGAACTGATCATGTGTTTTTTCTTTTGTCGTCCATATAAATTCTAAACAATCCAAAAGTCTGAAGGACAAATGATGAAGTCCAAAAATGAAAAACGTACAATTAATATATTTTACTACTTGGTATTTTTAACCGAAGATTATATAACAGAACAGAGCGAGTAGTTATATCTTAGGATAATTTATATTATTATTATCATTAAGAATATTCTAACTTTTAATTTGTCAGCTACTCTATAGTATTAAACATCTGTAATGTTCCAGTCGAATTACTGAAAATTGAATTTGAAGGAGCCAATAAATATATTTGGCTTGTATGCACCGCCAATGTTTTCATAGGAAGAGGGAGAAATATCCAAAAAATAAAAATAGTTAATTTTTTTTAAATTAGTACTAAATAATTAAAGAGTAAATTAGACATGTACCAATGGGAAGCTTCTCTTCTTTTTCCCTTAAATACAGAGAAAGATTTTGCTTTATTTATTCAACGATCTCTCTCTCTCTCTCCAGTGTAAAGTTTCCATTTTTTCAATCTCTCTTGCCTACATTGGAAAGTATTTAATCGAGATAAAATTCTCATTCTTATTCAATTCTCACGAGAAAGAAAGCTTTGTCCCAGAGATTGGATCCATTCACCACGACGCTTACTGCGAGCTTCACTCTCAGTAGATAGAGACTCATTGGCTAAAGGTCTCTTCTTTCTATCGATTTTAGCCTTTCTTGCTTTCTGGGTTTCATCAATTTGATCCATAAAACATGGATCTCGCTCTTATTACCCATAAAGTTCGAATCTTTATTCGTAAATGATCTTCTGGGCTTATCAAAGTCTCTCCCTTTAAGCTCAAAGTTACTTTCTTTTTTATGTTTTGCAGTAATCTTCAATGCCAATGCCACTGCAACGTGGCACCTCAGGAGGAGGAGCACGAGTTTCCGACGTTCTCAGAGACAACTCTCAGATGAAAGACAAAACAGGAGACAACACCTCCACCTTGAGGTTTCCTTTCGCTTTCTTCTTTACCGACAAGGCTGCTGATCCTTACACGTCAAGGAACAACAAGCAGAGGTTGATGCTTCTGTTTGTTAAAACCACTTTGGCTCTTATCGTCCTTCTTGCTCTCGCTGGCTCCTTCTGGTGGACCATCTCTATCTCCACGAGCTCTTCTAGTGGTCATGTGTATCAACGCAGCCACAGCTACAGGAGGTTACAGGAGCAGCTTGTTTCAGACTTGTTGGATATTGGAGACATCTCTGTAGGTCCCACTAGGTGGAAAGAGCTGGAGTATTGTGATGTAGACTCTGAGAGCTATGTTCCTTGCTTTAATGTCTCTGAGAGTCTCGATCGGTTTTGTGGGTCGAGAGAGGGCTGTTTGGTTTTGCCACCTGTGGATTATAAGGTTCCACTGAGGTGGCCAACGGGTAAAGATGTGATATGGTTTCGTAATGTGAAGATCACTGCTGATGAAGTGTTGACTTCTGGTAGTATAAACAAGAGGTGAGTGATTTGCTTCTTTGGTTCATCTCTTGCTAAAAGCTGAGTATGTTTGATGAGATTGCTGAGGTTTGGTTTTGTTTAAATTTGCAGGATGATGATGTTGGATGATGATCAAGTATCTTTCCGTTCTGCATCTCCTATGTTTGATGAGATTGAAGACTATTCCCATCAGATTGCTCAGATGATTGGGATTAAGAATGATAACTTCATTGAAGCTGGTGTAAGTCACACTCACTCAAATATAGGTCCAGTGTTAAAAAAAAAAATCGCTAGGTGGTGATTAGGCGTGTTATAGAGGATTATTGTTTAGGCAGATTTTTTTAACCCTTTAAAAATCGGTTTGAAAAACTTAAAGATAGGTCCAATGTTAAAAAAATAAAGCTAGGAGGTGATTAGGCATCTTATAGAGGATTATTGTTTAGGCGAATTTTTTGAACCCTTTAAAAAAATCAGTTTGAAAAAATCGTTTCACTGATTGGTTCATCTTTTATCTCTATCTCTCAGATCAGCTTCTTATATGCTGTTTAATTTTTGTTTTCAGGTGAGAACTATATTGGATATTGGATGTGGTTACGGTAGCTTTGGAGCGCATCTACTCTCCAAGCACCTCTTAACAATGTGCATAGCAAACTATGAAGCCTCCGGTAGCCAAGTTCAGCTAACACTAGAGAGAGGTCTCCCTGCAATGATTGCTTCCTTTGTATCAAAACAGTTGCCATATCCTTCTCTTTCCTTTGATATGTTGCATTGCTCAAGCTGCGGCATTGATTGGGACCAGAAAGGTAAAAAAAAAACATTTTGATGACACTAAAAAAAACGATGGAGGGAGCTGTGGTCTTAATGTTTAAGTTTATAATCCGCTGTGTGCAGAGGGGCTTTTTCTTGTGGAAATTGATAGAGTTTTGAAGCCAGGAGGTTACTTTGTTTGGACATCTCCGCTCACTAACGCTCGTAGCAAAGAGGATGTTAAGAGATGGAACTTTGTTCATGATTTTGCTGAGAGTATCTGTTGGACTCTTTTGTCTCAGCAAGACAAGACTGTTGTCTGGAAGAAAACAACCAAAACAAAATGTTACAGTTCTCGGTTAGTGACACACACTTACACACACACCATACTCTATCCAGAATCTTAAGTCTTCTTACATTAGATGTTGTAATAAACAGGAAGCCTGGGGTGGGTCCTTCTGTGTGTAACAAAGGGCACGAGGCTGAGTCTCCTTATTACAAGCCGCTTCAGATGTGTCTTGGTGGAACAAGGAGCAAGAGGTGGATCCCCATTGAAGGCAGAACAAGATGGCCTAGCCGGTCTCACATGAATAAGACTGAGCTTTCACTATATGGTTAGTCTCCTTAGTTAACATCAATGTTCTAAAAATCGGTCCTAACCGAAACAATTTTCATTTATACGATTCAAATCGGTTTAAATCGTCAAATCGATATAAATCAGTCTAAACCTCTTAAATTAATCAATAGTGTTAGTACAAATCCACAAATTTGTCTAATTTCTTTTGTTTTTATATTTCTAATTCATTGAAATGTTCTTATAATAAAAGCCAAAAACTAAAATATTTTATAGAAATGTTTAGCTATTTCTTAAACATTTTAACATTTACCTTCTGAATCCATATTTTCTGGAGCCTTTTGTTTTCTCATATGGTTTAGTTGGTTGGTTCAGGTCTTCACCCGGAGGAGGTTGGAGAAGATGCTGAGAACTGGAAAGCAACAGTCATAGAATACTGGTCTCTCTTGTCTCCTCTCATATTCTCTGATCACCCCAAGAGACCAGGCGATGAAGATCCTTCACCGCCTTATAACATGCTGAGAAACGTTTTGGATATGAACGCTCAGTTCGGTGGTCTCAACTCCGCGTTGCTGGAAGCAAAGAAAACGGTCTGGGTCATGAACGTTGTCCCTACAGCTGGACCTAACCACCTCCCAATGATCCTTGACCGTGGCTTTGTCGGCGTCTTACACGACTGGTGAGCCATCCATCATTGGATTCTTATATTCACTACAGAAACATAGTTTCTCAACATTGTCTTGTAATAATAACTTCAGGTGTGAGGCGTTCCCGAGTTATCCAAGAACATATGATCTTGTCCACGCAGACAATCTTTTGTCTCTCCAGACAAGTCAGCACCGGAGCTCATGCTCGCTTCTGAACATATTCACAGAGATTGATAGATTACTTCGTCCAGAGGGATGGGTGATAATCCGTGACACGGCACAGCTGGTGGAAACGGCTAGAGCTTTGACAACGCAGTTGAAGTGGGAGGCTAGAGTCATAGAGGTTGAAAGCAGCAGTGAACAGAGACTCCTCATCTGCCAAAAACCTTTCACCAAGCGACAATCAATCTAAAACAATGAAGGACATAGTAGACACACGTTTTCTCCATTTTTTATTACTTTTGTTCAAAAGTATCACAGTGTAGAACCAGTCATCAAACTCTGGTGGCTATACGGGGAAGAAGAAGAAAGGAGAAAGACGCCAGGGGACGTAAGACCACTGGTGAAAGTTTCATGAGTTCCCCATTTTATAGAATCTAGATTTATTATATACAGTGAAAAGAATATGTACCAACATTTGTGAAGATTTTATAAAATAATTGTATTTCATTTTCAATATTTCTTTTACTGATGGAACATAAACTTTTAAGTCTGCGAATATTCTTCTCAATATTTTATTAAAGAAATTTAAGTTTTAGAAATAGTTTTTCCCGTGCTATAAAAAACTCGTTAGCTATGAAAACTCAAAGTTTATTCAATATAAAAACTGAATACAATTCTAAACTTGAACGTTTATTTATGATAAATAACTAACCTATAAAATCCTAATCTAATCAAAATAGAAACCATTAAAATATAGAAAATACTAATTAAAAAATTATCCTAATATATTTTTCAAATATCTTGTTGCATCAGTTACCCAATAGCCAATTCAATACCAAAAGTTTCAAAGGAAACACATTATTGGAACCATTCTGTTAAAAAGAATGAAGATGAAAATATATGGCTTATGTTTAAGCTGAAAAGGGTGAAGGCTACTTGAAGATTTCAATGTGATGGTGTCTCTGCATATGAAGTTTTCTTCAGCTGGTGTTGGCTTCTGCCTTTGGAACCACGTCCCTTTCCTTTGTGATGATGGGAGCTAGGGGAAGGTGATCCCACAACTCTCTTGGCGGATGTTCTTTTGCGTCTGTGGTGCAGAGAATCTCCACCACCAAAAGCAGCTTTCGCGACGCTGTCTTTAAGCACTTCCCTGGCTCTCTGCGGTTTAATGAGCTGCTTGTTGAGATAAACTAGCTTAGGGAGCAAGCTGGAGACGGTCTTGCGCAGCACATCTTCGCCTACATTGCTCTGAATCGGGTTTCCAAGGATGTTGAGAGCGACGAGAGAGTTGTAGTTGGCAACTAGCTGGCCTATTGCTTTGGTTGTTGCGATCTTGTTGAAGCTAAGATCGAGAACAATGAGTTTTAACAGTCTGTGTAAGCCTTCTACGTTGCTGATCTTGTTCCCAGCTAGGTATAGTTCTTTGATCAGTGTACAGTTTGATAAACCTGAGGAGTTAGCTTAAAGTTAAGACAGGAACCAAACAAGCAACTGTACAGTTCTGTGTAATGACTGCAATCTTTACCTTGTCCAATGCGAGAAATACGATTGTAACTGAGATCAAGCACTCTTAAGCGTGTCAGTTCTCTCAGTCCTTCGATTACACTGATCTTGTTCTTGGATAGGTTCAACGCATGAAGGCCCTTTGGAAGCGATGCAGGAGTAATTTGAACTGTAATTAATAGAACATTGTCTATTTAACCACACACACATATAGTTGAGACCAGAGGCATGGGTAACCGTGAACCAGACCAAAGTTTACAAATAACCGAATAGTTTCTATATTTCTATAATAAAAAACTGAACCGAGAATAGAATGGATAACCAAATATATATAATACAATTTATAATTAAAAAATATTAATTATATTTAGTTTTAAAATTACCAAATACTTTAAAGATACTATTCGTAACCGAAACACCAAAAAAAAACCTCAAATATTGTTTATCTGAAATATTTAAAATTATCTGAATCATTCAAAAGAACCAAATAAACCAAACAGTTTTATTCAAAATATTTAGATTTATCTGAATTATCCGATAACCAGTTCAAAGAAACAGAAAAATCTGATTTTAAACCCGAATGGTTTGAATTAGAAAAAAAAACGAATTGTCTGAATTAACCAGAAAACTAGAACCGAATTTAAACCAAAAAATTGTCGGATATTAGCCGGTTCCTACAATTGTTACTCGAACCGAATCGGAAATCGAAAGAACCCAACCAATCAAATTTTTATAAATAACCGAACGGTTTTTATATTTCTAAAATCGAAAAACCAAAAACCAAAAGAACTGAACCGAAATCGAAAACCGAACTCCCATGCCTAGCTGAGACTATCTACAAGCTTACCTATGAAGTTGTTGGATAAATCAATGGACTTGAGGCTGGTGAAATGTGAGATGCTTGGGACAGCTTTCAAGCCTATGCTCGAGATGTGAGCCATGCTTGAGGATTTGCTCAGGGACTGGATTAAGCTGTTTGCATGCACTATGGCCTCTGAGTCATTTACATTTCCTGAGGGTGATCTCACCATCTTAGAAGAAGCCATGAAGCTGGGCTTGTCCTCTTCCTCGTTTACTGGAATCACTGTGTCTACATCTAGTCCTCTTACCCACTCATCCACTCGTTTCATCGAAGAGGACTCCGCAGAGAACGCTACCCACTGATTCTTATGACATTGGTGGTTGTTTGCAGAATCTTGATGGCTAGTTTGGCTTTGCTCAGCAAAGTCAGAGGTGTAACCAGACTGGTGATTGTTGCCTGAAGACTTTAGGGAGACAAGGTGTTTGTGAAGGTTCCTATGACTCCAGAGGAACAGTTTCCACCATAGCCTCCTGCTTCCTGAGGGAAGTATCTGCATTGATGAATGTTTCTTGAGCATCACTCCATCTGCACTTCTATGTGACCTAACTGACTTGGTCTCGAAGCTATCTCTCTGGTCATGGAAAGCACGAGGATCAGCACCGTTAAACTTGCTGAGAGTTGAGCACGATCGTTTGAGCTTAGGTGAAGCCACCCAAGACGTGGCTCTACCTAAGCCAGGATCGCTGACGTGGCCGCTTTCTTCATTATCATGTTCATTTTCAGAACAGTCTGTCACTTCCTTACCTAGCTCCTTACTTGTCGGAGACGCAACCGCTTGTTCTTGAACTTGGAATTTAGGAGGTGACTCACGGTGAGTTGAGTCGTTCTCATCGCGTTCATCTTCACCATCATATGAGTCTTGCTCGGTAGGGCTGTTGTCCTTGTGATCAATGAACTTGTGGTGGATCACGTTGGTGTTAGGCTCATCCTTCTCTAGAGGCTTCACTGGCTCTTCACGTCTGATCTGAAGGATTCTTTGTGTTCTTGGTGGCAGAGTAGGTTTTGGATTCCTCTGTTTAGGTCAACAAATGAACTATTGTATTAGATTCCTACTAAACTTCCGACTTTAATTAGCAGTAAATGAATTGATTCCAAAATAAACATGGATCTTAAACTAATTAGCTATAAATGAATTGATTCCAACATACACATGGATAACTTTAACATCAAATACCATATTCAGTTTAAGTTAATCATGACTTCTTAACTTAAAATCTATTAACGAGTCCTAATCTTTATATATTAGTTTTTTTATTTATTTAATTATCTATGTGGAACATTCATTCATCGACAAATGGAAACATCTCAAACATAAATAACTTGCCTGAAAAATTCACAAGAACACCACAAACAAACACAAAGTCACCTGAAAATTTTCACGAGAACACCACAAAGTCCAACAGAGGCCATAGAAGGAATTAACTTACCTTGTTTTTCTTTTTACCGATCAATCCAGCAAAGCAGTTGAACATCTTTATGTTCTTGTCGGAGATTAAAGCTTAACCGTAATCTACTGGAAGCTTGGAAAGCACCAAACCGATAAATAAAAAGGGATAAATGACGCCGGAAAAAGAGGAGGCAGTTCTTGAGCCGACCACCGCCGAAACCGCTGATGTGTCGGCCAGAGTTTCTGAAATCTCGCCGTACTTTGTTTTTAGATTATCTTGTACCAATACAAAACGATGACAGCCACTAAACCAAAACAGAGAGAAGAGAAGAAGAAGAACTCTTATGAAAAGGACGAGTTTTACAGAGCATGCAGGAGAGCCACATGTAACTATATTCTATGGTTTGTTTATATCGCTTCGGTCTTAAAGACATATAAAAGTTGTGTGTACGTATTTAGTATATCATTCTTTACTACAAAAAGGATAGGCTTATTCCTAGTAATTAGTTACTGTATTTCTTCTTTTTTTTGTTAACAAATATAATTCAAGATGCATATAATGTTAGATAGCTACAAAATTATGCGAGGAATCCGCGGCTAAGACACGGTGTCAATGATTTTAATTTTCTTATTATATTATTTCCACAAAGTATAATAGAATAACATTCCCATCGCGTTCATGAAACAAAGATTAGTTAGTGACTGAAAAATTAATAAAATATAAATATATGATATATTTTAATCGATAGTGCGAAATTCTTTTCGTCATCAAAAATATTTCACAACACATTATGATTACAATTGTAGTGAGCAAATTTGTAATCCAGTTATGTAAATTGAATTCTTAACTTTTAGCTATTATAGCTGCATATCATTGCACCACACAAATTTTTATTATATTTTGTTGCAATATTTTAAAATATTCCCATATATATTTATTTGTTGAAGTTTGAAAGATTTAAAATAAATGCTATTGGATTCTTAGTGTATAGTTATGTACCAAAATCCAAACTACTATCCCAAAATTATGAATGTCTTTCAAACTCGATCATACACAATATACTTTCAGATGTATAAATACTACTATAAAAAACGAACTATTAAATGTTGAGATCGTGTTTTTCTTTCTAAAAGCTCTAAAGAAAAGACAAGCAACATTAGCCAGAGCTTTTATTTAGAAAACGAAAAAGAAAAGACAAAACGACTGAAAGACAGTAAGAGAACGTAAGCATCAGGTCCGGTAGTTGCGTCGGGTAGCCGCAAGTAACGGCGTCCATCCAATCGCCGGTGAACTTCTCTCTTGGGATTCAATACTATCCGTCCATGGCAGATATTTACAGGTCCTACCATCATACGTGCAGCTGTACGTTGGACCCAGTGATGAAGTTGCTATGTCTCATTAAGTAGAAGACTACATCCAACTAATGGTCCCTCGTGTCACATGCTTTAAAACACTCAAATCATTCAAGCAAAAACAAACACTCTCATGACCAGGGGCGAATCCAGGTTATTAATTAAGTGGGTGCACTATTGATTACAACATGTAAAAAGTCACAAGGTGGTTTCGAACTCGGGTTTGGTATGGGTGCACAACACCACTTTTCCACCTGCTCTAACTAAATTTTTATGTTTTTCTATATGAATATTACATTATAAATAAATATTATGGGTGCACAGGCCCCCATAGTGGGTAACCTGGCTTCGCCCCTGCTCATGACACATGCATATGAGTGATATAGCAGTTGAAAATATTGTCTCATAACGTTATTTCGACAAAGAAAACAAATATTTTTTTGAAGGTGATATTATATTGGTGAATAACCAAACAATATACAATCCTATAGTACTTGACTCTATCTTCTTCTTTTTTTGCTAAAACTGACGCTATCATTGATATTGATGCATAACATGTATGGCAATTTCTGAATTAGTATGGTCGATTGAAAAAATAACGACATATATTTTGGTAATTTCTTTAATTGATGCTTACCTCGTAGAAAATAACGTTAACGTTGGTTTTCTGTTTCTAGAAAGTTATTACTCCTAACGTTTTATATTGTAAGCACTAGCTATTGTCTACTATTTCATCATGGGTTTTCTAGTTTCTCCCTAAGTTGTTTCATAGGGATGAGATGTTATCTATCATGATATGTTCATGCAAGCTTTATCTCGCTATAGGGTTTCATCATCCTATCTTGTAAACTTTTAATCTTTTTTAATTTGAAAGCCCTTTTCTCAAAAAAAAAAAAAAAAAAAAAAAAACGTTTTATATTGTAAATAGTTTAAAAAAAAAATTATGTTTCAAAATGTAAATAGTTTTTTATATTTCTAGATAATTTTTACATTTATTAGATATAGTGTGATCAATGAAACAAAATAAACATGTTTATGATTGTTAAATCATATCTAATCTATATATTAAATAATTTTTTTTAAAGAAATAATAACTTTTTTAATTTTTGTGTGTTTTAGGTAAAACTACCCCTTTTTTAATAACAGGTAAAACTACCTACATTAGAAAAAACAGAGGGAGTATTTTTGTTTAAAGGTTCCCTTTTACTTTCTTTTGAGAAAACGTGAAACTTGCCACACATTAAGCATCACACAATCTCGACAAATTTATTATTTCGAAACAAATCCCTACCGGTTATATGCAAATACACAAAGTGTACGTAAGCGACATGGAAAAGTTTATAAACATGTTGTCCTTGTTTTATATACGTGTCGTGTAAAATTACGTAAACCATAGTAAAGAATATATCCAATAGACGTTTGTTCTGTTATCTCCAAAAATATATATAATCGGTTTTGGAGAAATGACGCTGTATATTACAAAACTAAATGAATGGGTCCAACGAAAGATATATATATGTACTTGTTGTGAGCTATATACGACGGTCGATAGGCCCCATCGATTTATTTTGGAGTGTCAAAGATTTCAGAGTGATAATTTTAATATCAATAAATAAGATAGTTATTGCCGAAAATAATAATACAATAAAAAAAAACGTTGTATAAGTTATATCAAAGGTGAGTAGATCTAAGATTGGATCCGGCGATCGGCCGGCGCGTGAGCGTGCGTGCCGTCGCCGGACCCCCTCGAGTTACTATAGAAGTACTTGGCTCTCGTTCTCCTACGTCTCCTCTACCCTCTGCCTTGCATGAGCTCTGTTATAGGTCCCACCCGTGGTGGATCTGTCGATGGAGTAAAGGCGCAGACGTGTGGAGAGTGGGTGCGAGGAAGCTTGGCGCCTGGTCCGTGGTGGTTTTGTTTCCGGGAGGTGGAGGCTACTACAGCTCCATCGCCGCCGGCTCGTGTCTCCGGGGGGTGAAGGCTTAGTCAGCTTCGCCGTCGTCGGTTCTGTATCCGGGGTGCGAAGGGTTCTTCAACCTTGCATCGCCGGCTGTTGGTGGTCCAGTTCTTTGGATCGGTTTGTGGATTCTCTTGGTGTTTCGTGTGGGTTACTAGGTTTCGAGTTGTGGTTCTCAAGTGGTTGTCGTCGTTCGTTAAGCGGATGAGATCTCGATTGGATCGAAGCAACTCTCCGGAACGAAGATAAGGCGTTGAAGAAAGGTGTTGGTTTCGACGGAGGCTCTTCGGTCTTCTGAGCTCCGTCGTACGAGTTTTGCGGTGAGGCGGACCCGGCGATGTTCTCAAGCGGTGACGGTTGAGTGGAGACGGAAGAGATGCGTGTCGCTCCGACGACTCTGATCATTACACGTATCCGGTCTCCTCGACACGTGGACCAGCCGAAGTCGTCGGGTTTCTCCTTCTCGAGGCTGGGTTTGGGTCTCAGGCCCATTGGTTGGCCCGTAGTTTGGTTTTTGTTTACTTTTGGATTTGTAGTTCTTTGGGCTTTGGCCTTGTAGTTGGGCCTGGCCCTATCTTCTTCAATATTAAAAAGATTGACGGGAAAAAAAAAAAGTTATATCAAAGGTGTTAAGCTAATGGCTGATAGTGTGATAAAAGGGTATCGATATCAATCTTACATAGCAGTTGGTATCCCCCATTGGCTTAGCCACTTGTTTTAGTTTTAAGCCTCTGTTTCTTATAATTTGTATGTATGTAATCATCACATTTGACCACTTTTTGGTATTATAATGAAATTCAGTGTGAAAAAAGAAGAAGTTATAGTGTGTATCCCAGAGTGACAAGAAGTCGTTTAACCGAGAGGGCTTGCAATTGTAATGGGGTCGTCCTGAAGCGTTTATTGATTTCTTCCTACTGGGTCGTATACTTAGGCTTGCAAAAGATTCATCTTGGACTGCAAGCATATGGGCTTCTCTCCTCCACCTACGTATAATGTTGGTTATATCACTATCTTATTTTATGCTTATGTTTATAAAAGCATAATTATAAAGTTGAATTTACATCCTACTTTAAAACGTTGTTAATTATATATATATATATATATATAAACTTATAAAATAACAATATTTAGTATATATTATAGTAAATTAATTTAAATATAATTAGTAAGAAGTTGGATATATAGTAGATTCTAGTCAATATAAATTTAATTTTAATGAAATCATGGATACTAATCAATCTACTAAGTTAATTTTATAAATATTTGTGAAGATAAGACCCTTATAAATCTTGATAATGTCTCATATTTATATATAGTTATAAACTATATACATGTTCATCTAGTGAAACATATCCAACCTGTAACATTCAATTATATTTATTTGGAAAGATATATATGTTTTTATCTTAAATCTTTCATTTATATTTATCTTCTTATCCTCATCCTAAATGTTTCCTTTTGTTTAAAATCAATTTTTTTAATTTTTCCATTTTACAAATTGTTTTGTCATTTCCTTTCTTACAAATTTAATAATATCTTTTTGTGTTGTAGTTTATGATATATATAAATAGACCTGCTTTGACGTACGATTGGGTTCAGTAATCCATACTTATCTCCATAATCCCTTCTCTTCATAGTTTCAACTCTCAACTAATCTGACATCGATCATCCCTTTTCACATTAATAAAAAAATACAGAGAAACTGGTGGAGATAAAAACTATGGAAAACGAGAGAGGGAAGTTGATTTACCTGGCTACGCTTGCTTACCTAGCTAAAAGATATGACGGTATAATATCACATAGTTGCGTTTTAAACTAGACTTGCGTCGTTACACTAGTTGATCCTGATCTAAACCAGTATATCAGGACAATTTTCGATGGTTAATGACCAAACTGGTTTATATGTTTTCATGTGGTCGTCCGGTGAATAGTTATATAATTTGTGGTATAGGAAAACATATTACTTATGTTTACAAATCACATGATTACAAACTTATGTTACGTGGCAGATATGACGAAATCGATGAGAAAAGTATGCGAGTATGAAATAGAGCTAACTGACGTAGAGAGAGAACTACTAGCAATTGGCTACAAAAATGTGATGACGACTAAGAGAGCATCATTGAGAGCATTATCTTCCATTGGAGAAAAGGAAGACTCCAAAGGAAACAAGCAAAACGTGAAATTGATTAATAAAAAACTAGAGATAGTTAAACATGAGTTTTTCAGTGTTTGTAATGACATTTTGTCTCTCATTGATTCTCATCTCATTCCATCAACTACCAATGTTGAGTCAACCGTTTATTACTACGCAATGTGAGTTACATCCCATCATCATAATCAATATCATTATCGTCACCGTCATTGTTTTTTCTTGTTTATTGTGTTTCTTGGTATGTAGGAAAGCAAATTATTTTCGATATATGGCAGAGTTTGGTTCTGATGCTGAACGTCAAGGAGCTGCAGATAATTCTCTCGAGGCATATAAGGTCATCTTTCAGTCTTTTTTATCTCTTATATTTTGTTTGTTGTTAATTAAAGGGCATGTATATACTTGTAGATTGCAATGGAAATGGCAGAGGGGGGTTTATCACCAACGAATTTGGTTAGACTTGGCTTGGCTTTGAACTTCTCGATTTTCAACTATGTGATCCTTAAATCTACTGAAAGGTATGCATGTACTGTATTACTGTACAGACATTTAATAATTGTTTAATGTTTTAGAACGTTAGATAATAAAAGTTTTTAAGTGTTTGAAAATATATACAGTGCGTGTAAGTTGGCTAAAAAGGCTTACGACGAAGCAATCTCTGAACTTGACGGTGCTGACAAACAGTCGTACGAAGATACCACGTTTATAGTAGATATACTTCGAGATAATCTTTCCGTGTGGACAGGAGGTAGTAACATAGAGATAACAGAGTTTTTTTTATGGCCTAGTGGGTTAGCTTTCCTATTGATATACTATTGATACTAATCAATATAGTGAATTTTTACAGAAGTGAACACTGATACCCCGCAAAACAAGGAATAGATCGTGTTTTTGAGACGACGAGGGTAAGCGGTTGGCCGTGGAACTATATCTCCTATAAAATCTAATATTGACTGATAATAAAATAGCTCTGGCTAAAGGCTTTTGTTATGGTTTTAGTTGGGTTCAAAATGTGTAATACTAATTAAATCCATTTCTCTCCTCATTTAAAAGATGTTAAACTAATAATGCATTGTTTTTTTTTTTTTTTTTGAAACACATACTTATATTAAATAGGCCAACCAGATTAGGTGAGTGCCATAACTACAACTGCATCAGACAAGGCTGATTTTGCAAGGTTATCAGCAGCGACATTTCGCAAAGGAGGAATCCATCGGAAGAAAATAAAATCAAAGGAAGCTAAACAAGAGTGGATGTCAGCCACAATGCTATAAAGCTCTGAAATTGGTGAAACAGAGTTCACCGCTTGGACCAGTTGAAGTGAATCCGATTCACAGCAAATGTTAGAAATCTCCATTCTCTTGCATTGGAGGATAGCCTCACGGAGCGCTAAACCTTCTGCAGAGAGAGGGGATCTGACGGAAGACTCCGTTGCAGAGGAAGAGATAGTCCTGTTGAGATAAGAAATAGTCCAGCCGAGTCCAGCTGTCTTCATGTCTTCTTTCCAGGCTGCATCAGATCGGATAATTGCACAATTCATGGGTAGTTTTGGACTTGGTTTTGAGAATTTGGGCAGAGCTTTTGTTTTCCTTTGGCATGCTTCCCATTCCTTAGCGGCCCCAATGGCTCTGGTACCTGTATCTATTGCAGAGATTTCTCTGTTTTCAAAGCAGAGGATGTTCCTGGAAATCCAAAGCTGCCATAAAATCCAAGGTGCTAAACATCCTGTCGAAATACCAATTGGTGGGAGACAGGTTCTAGCGTAATAATGCATTGTTTATTTAATATATTTCTTTGAGAAAAAGAAATTCTGATAAAGGAGAGTCTTTGATAAACAATATGACTAGCCGTTTTAATATCTCTTTCTTCGTCTTAATTCAACCATGTTGTATTCCATCCGAATAAATATAGTCAGCGGTCCATTGATTAATTTAATCGGCGTAGAAATGAAGGATCTTTTTATCGAACATATATATTCCGTATAAATGAAAAGATGTAGTCAGGGACGTGCACGAATCAGATATCCAGATTTTTTAGATGTATTTGGATTTGTTTCCTATGTCAGAAATATTTAATTTTTTATTTGTTTTGTTTTGGAAAAACATGGATATTTAATAAATTGGATATCCAAAAAATAAATAGCTATTTACGGATATATACTTACGGATATCTCAATCGTTTTGATTAATACAAATAATTTTAAAATTTTGATATAAAGTTGTTTTATAAAATATTCGTTTGCATAACATATAAAATAAAAATTAAAAGAAGAAGTAAAACTACATATTTTTAAAAATTTAAATTTGTTAACAATTATAATAAGATAAAACTTAAGAGAAAAGTTAAAATTGTCATATTTGTTCTCTCTTTTTTATGTAATACTTTAATATAAATAATAATGTGAATATAAATTTGTCAAATTAATAATAATTATATAAATATATACATTTAAAACTCTAAATATAATTCAAGATATATATGTATTTATATATTGTCGGAGCGGACATTCGCTTTCCAAAATTTTAATATTTGTGATTTGTTTCGTTTTTAAGAGTTATTAATTTTTATTATCTCTTTTGCTTCAAAAGTTTATACATATCTAAATTTTTTGGATCGAATCGAGATAAATAACAAATCAAATTAAATTTAACGGATAAATACATATTATTAATTACTTGATACATGCAAACTACATCGAAATTAATGAACTTAGCTACCAACATATCTACCAATTTGGATTTAATGGGTTGTCATTGTCACGTGTCACAAGAGCTAATTAAAATAAGATTTAGCTATATAACCATATTATTAGCATTGCTTAATGAAAATGTGGATGGTGCTTGGAATTCTAGTACACAGAAGTGTGGTATAAGATGTATTTTATTCTTTGACAAAATGAGAAGGGACCATTTGTATTCTTAGAGCACCTCCATTGGTTAGAGTCTTTAATGGGTTCTTAAAATTATTTTATTTATTAGTTGTGTACTTTAAATAGTTTAGAACCCTTGATATTGTAATTAGTTTTGAGAAGGTCCAATGGGAGAACCTCTATGAGGTTCTTAATTTATTTTTTTTTAAAGAAATTAAACCAATTGGTAAAATGAAAGTGTTTTAGATTTTACAAGTATTTGAGAAGACAAACAAAAACTAATACACGAGAAAAAAAAGTTTTAAACCATTTGAAACAAAGTGATAAAGAAGAAGCCAAGTTCTTTGTTGTAGTTTGCAAAACTTACCCTCCATATGAGTATGGACCCGACTGATACCAAACCATGATCTCTTGCCTGTTTATGAATTAAACTAAGACATGAGTATGACATCGGCCACCAAGAGAATCAGAAGACCTCAAAATGTGAGCTTACCGAGAAAATACTTTCATAACCATAAAATCTGTCTGAAGAAACCATTCCCAAGCTGCTTTCCCCTGTCTCTCGCCTCTGATCAAAATCTACAAAAGCATATTCTGGAACAGAAGATACAAAAGGAGGAAGTGTGAAACCGGCATGATCAGATCTTGCAGGAGGAGGATTCCTAGCAGAGACACTGCCTCTATCTCCTAAAACATCCTCTCTAAGTCTTAGAACAACCTGAATGAGAGATCTCTCACACTGCTGACTTCACCAGATACCTAAGGATTACAAGAGATTTCGAAGTTGAATATAAAGCAAAAGAAGGAGAAAAGATTTGAACTTTGCTAAAGATCATAATAACCTCAACAAGATCATCGTTATTCCCTTTCGAGATACGGATATCATCAGGAGACTTGAATAACAAACAAACACACAACAAAAGACAATATAAAAACAACACTTTACAAAACAATGATCATGGACACAAATTGCAATGTGAGATTTCCACAGAAACTGAATAAAGGTCGTACCTTTTCAGTTGGAATGTGAGATTCCACGAACACTTTTCTAAGACGCGGCCGGTTAATCTCCTCGTCGTCCGTCTCTGAAACGCCGTCGTTTTGATCGAAAAGGAGATCCTTCTGCGTTTACACAAGCAAACGAGAACTCTTCTTCCTCTCCTGCTTCCTCTTCCTATGGAATCTTCGAGTTTACTCCAAGATCTCTCGAGTTTTCGAATTTCTTCACCCTCTTCTGAAAATCCCAGCTTCTTGGTGAAATCCTCGCTCAACTTCATGGACATCTCCATTAAGCGTTCATCGTCGATGGTTTTCGCCGGCGGCAAAGAAGGAAAAGCAATTAAGGGTTGGTCGAATAGGATTTTGCCACGTAAGGGTTCCTTACCGATCCTAAAAAGCCCAGTTTAAGACGCGGTCCTTTCTTTTTTTTGCCTTTTTCATTTATTTTTTTTCTACTTTTGGTTGAAACTCTCCTTAAGGATCCCCCGATGGAGGTGGTCTTACGTTTTTCAAATTAAGAACGGTAATATTCTAGAAAAAATATAATTTTATTTTTTTCTAGGATATTGATAGATGTAGACTTTTTCATGATGACAAAGAAAAGACTCTTTCTTATACCAAATTTGACGAAGCATTTTTTTGGTTTTTGTCTATTTCACAAGTTGTAAACTTATTGAGAGTCTTCAATTCTTGGTCGCCAGTCTATTAACTTATTTGGATTTATGGAATTTAATTTCAAACCTACACACTGTCGCAACTTTATGTTCACATTTAAGATTACCACGTGCGCCTCGATTTCAGATGCAAAGATTTTCATAAAATTTCTGCCATTTTCTTGTTGCCGTATAAAAAGATTTGATTGTATAGCCTAATGCATATAGTATTATTATGTACTGAGGTAAGTAGGTAACACAACGCATATTGTACAGATTCTACATTCGTATTCCTTTCTATCGAAGATAGAATTAGAGAAGATAAATAAATAAACTGATTCTTGTAAAAACATTTATTTTCTTACTAATAAATAATTGATAATTTGTTGATCAATGTTACATGCAAACTGCAAACCACAAACTTAAAAAAAAAACTGGCTTCAAGTGATGTGACTCAATAGTTTTAAAAGAAAAGTAGAAAACATATTTCAATATAAGCCTCCTGAAGTATATAAATATTAAATTTCTGATGGTTGGCAATAAATCCCCAACCAATACCAGAGAACCAAACACAACACACACCACAATATATTCTACTCAAAATTTTTAGAAGCTTCACAATTTAAACTCTCTTTTTTTTTGTAATGACAGGTTGCTTCAGCTTCTCTGAAGTAATAGAACGGGCTTACAAATACGGGTTCAAAAGATCCGGTTTACGACCCGTAACCATCGACTTGAAAGACGGAACCGTGGTCCATTTCTGGGTATCCAAGACCCGAGACGAATCCAAACCCAACCTCCTCCTCATCCACGGGCTCGGAGCTTCTGCCATCTGGCAATGGTACGACGTCGCACGACGCCTCTCTCCTCATTTCAACCTCTTCATCCCCGACCTCGTTTTCTTCGGCGGATCCTCCACGACCCGACCCGAAAGATCCGACGTTTTCCAGGCCCAGACGCTTATGCGGGCCTTAGAGGCCCAGTCCGTGAAACGTTTCAGCCTCGTCGGCCTTAGCTACGGCGGGTTCGTCGGTTACCGAATGGCGTCGATGTACGGAGACGCCGTGGAGAAGGTGGTGATATGCTGCGCCGCCGTGTGCGTGGAAGAGAAGGACATGAGGGACGGCGTTTTCTCCGTGTCGGATCTTGATGAAGCTTCCAAGATTCTCGTGCCGGAGTCTGTGAAGAAGCTACGGGAACTTATCGGTTACATCTTCTACAAGCCGGCGTTGGCGAGACTGGTTCCTCCTTGTCTGCTCCATGATTTCATCGAACATGTGAGCTACTTTCTTCTTTTAGCTTGTTCATCCAATGATATCGCGACATGTGTTTACCTGTCTTAATGCATTTTAGCTTCCTCTAAACAAATATAGATCAGAAAAAGGTGAGAAAAAAAGTTTTTAAAATGATGAAAATCTAGCAAATGGGAAAAATAGTTTTTAATAAGTGAAAAGAAATATTTGAAAGATTCTAACTGTTTGTAGATAAGATATTAAATTGTCCACTCGAAGTTCTAGAGAGACCTTCTCTAGCTGGAATTTTTTTTCTGTTTAATTTCACTTTTCGGTTTTTAATTTTATTCACTTTTTAAACATGGCAGTTCATTGGTTTTTTTTTTTTTTGATCCACGTATGGTGGTACTTCATTGTGGTACTTGTTATGGCAGTTCTTTTGCAGAGTACTTGTTCTACCGACACAACAAGAGCATGTTATTAATTCTATCCACTATATTTTGTCAAAAATTTCTAGTAGATTATACATATATATTTAAGTATGTATACATCCATATTATTTACTAGATTTCATTTATAATGCAATTTTCAGACCTTTTTATTGACATTTGTTTGGTACTTTATTGTGTACTTCTTATGGCAGTTCTTTTGTAACTCTGCGCACAACAAGAACAACTTATTCTTTTTGTTTTACCTTTTATATTTACTGAAAAGTTTATTAATTTGTATAAAAATGTACATGAAACAAAAACAGGCATTGACCAGAGATAATTTAAAAGAAAAGAGGGAGATGGTCAAAGACATACCAAAAGATAGAATAGTCTCAGAGATTCCAAAACTCACACAGGTTCATCCCTCTTCTTGAAATTCCTCGTTAATCACTCTCACTAATCGTAATTAATAATTTTTAAATTATGAATGCAGCCAACTTTGATTATATGGGGAGAGCATGATCACGTGTTTCCACTGGAGATGGGATACAGACTTAAGAAGCACTTAGGAGATAATGGGAAGCTTGTTGTCATCAAAAGAACTGGTCATATCTTTAATTTTGAAAAACCTAAAACTTATGTTAAACATCTGAAGTCTTTTCTTATGCAGACTAAACAACCGGTTCCTGTCTCTAACGGATCTGTTAAGTCTTAAACATATGTATTATTTTCATATCTTGTAACGATTATTAACGCATGTAGCAGCTAGTGTTTTTCTATTAGATGTAGAAAGTGTTTGATTCCTAAACCGAACATTTATCTGGTATTTAATTTCGTATTACGATAATTTACGCTCACTTTTTATGAGATTTAGTTAGTTGGCCATAAGAAAAAGTTTCCACAAGTGTGCTTATTTTCTATAATCAAAATAATAATATTTCCTTTGTTATTTTCACTGTTTTCTTGTTTTTTTTGAACAAACTGTTTCTTGCTTTTGAAATGAGATGATTGTAAATGTTGGAAGAAGAAGGTGGATGTACCAAAGAGAAGGACAATAATTGCAGAGACGAAGCTCTGCAAGTAATAAAAGCCCTCTTGTGATGGTGAATTAATATTTGCCTCCAGAACAAAGCTAACAAGAATGGATCTTGCTGCTGAAAGAAGAGGCATATCTTTCTTCCTTATGCATAACAAAGCTCATAATCCAATAAAAATATTAAACGAGAACATAGAACTATTGACGTTGGATCATAAACTCTTGTGATTGATTGTATAAGATGTTTGCGTAGCATTTGGTATTATATAGAGGCGGTCTCTAGCTTCTTGCTTCGAAAACCCTAGTTTACGTAGTAGGTTATAAAACATACTTCTTTTCTGAAAGCCTCATGGGCCTATATTTAGGCCTTTTATAAAAGCCTTGTAAAATTGTAAGCCTACTGATGTCGAATGCATATGGAATGATTGATTTTTTTTCAGTTATATTATATGGTATTGGTTCGACAGGAAGCCGGATTCCGGGTTTAAACGGTTTTTTTTTTTGGATTTTACCAAATTTTTAAATAGTGGATTTTGCCAAAAACTCAAACCGGATTATATATTGGGTCACCAGATTTACCGGTTCGACCACGGATCCGGTCGGATTTCAAAACACTATTTATACCATATGGAAGGAAATGTATAAAAAATGTATCAAAGAAAAATAGAGTATCAAATAGATCAGTTATTCATTATTCCAAGAAAATATCTTCAAGACTAAATTATTAATCAAATTTCTATTTTGTTTTTTTATATGATAAGATGTCATCTGGTTTGTCAAACTAAACTCCTAACATTTTGAGACTGCAAACATACCAAGAATCAGAACAAACTGAGCCGGACCCAAACAAGGATCACATAAGCTGAATCTATCATCTATTTAAACCGGACAACAATGCAAGATATGTCATCTTTACTGTTTCTTTTCAATGCTTCAACAACTAGTTGTTTAGCCGCTTTCTTTGGATCTTTAAAGTTCAAAGCTATGTCAACTGCTTCTTGGTTTGACATCACCTTTGAAATACCGTCACTAGCCAGAATAAGAATCTCTGTGTGACTATCGATTTTGACATCCTTAATGTCAGGCTCTCTATTCATAAACGCTTTGAGGTCCTTATCACCAAAGGTACGAGACACAGCTAATATACCATTCACTCGAGCAACATCACCTGCTCAAACTCACAAACATGAGAATTATCATCACTATTATTTAATAATAGCTATAATATAGTAATCAAAATATAAAAATTAAAGATTAACCTGGCCTGTTGGTTACAAATCCACCTTTACTCTCGATCATACTCCTTTCAGCATCAGTATTAGGATCATGATCAACACTTATCTGCGTTGCTTTACCTCTACGAGACACAATGGCTCTTGAGTCACCCACATTAGCTATCCACAGAACTTTTCCATTTATCAAAATAGCAGTCACTGCGGTTGAACCACCACTCCATAAATCCGAACTAGTATCAGACAAAATCGCTTTGTCTGTATTCTCATAAGCTTTTGCAATCGTTCTTCGAGGATCAACCAAGAACTCTCCCTAGAAAACGTTAACACAATGTAACTAATAATGATATCACAAAAGTAAACAACAATCTTTTGTGAACTTACATCTTTAAGGATGTTGGAGAAGAGATGTTTCTGCAAATATGCAGCTACTTGATCACCTTTATGACCATCAAAGATTGCAAATAAACCCAGTTCATTGCCTTCGACGTTGATGAGCTTAGCAACATGATAATCCTCCATTGGATGCTTAGCTTTCCCCTTCATTAAACTATATCCAAACTTGATTTCTCCATCGGGTTTTCCTTTACCAGAACGAGATTTTTGTCCTAGTACAATCTAGCATTAAGATGACGTAATCAGACAGAACATAATCATGTTCCACCAGTTTGCCCGTACAAAAAGATTCGTATAAGCAAATATAAAATTTCGAAAAATAACACTTCAAGGTAACGATTAATTACTAGTAGATAAAAAAACAGAAAAGAGGACTTTGCTTGTTTACTTGTGTATCAGAACGAGAGCAGCAGATCCTTTTCATCAGGAACCTAAAGAGGAGGAAGATAAAGCAAGATCGAGGAAAGAAATGAGTGTAACCAAACTCTCTTTAATTTGCAACCTGAAAAGATGAAGAAGCCTTCGCTCTACTTCGATAATGTCGTTTTCTTTATATCCACTTAAAATAACTCAATCTGGTTATTCTGTAAATTAAACTCATATGATATGTTTATTTTATAACTCTTTTTGCATGGTTTTTTTTATTTTTGGAAAAATATATAAATATTTCCACAAAAGGAAGTATATAGTCTATTCTTTTTCTTTTGATTTTATTTCCATTTATTTTCTGTATTGATAACTATGCAATAATTACAATTTGACAAATTAAGCTTATGTGTGTGTTGTGTGTCAAATTATGACAACTTATAATGAGACTTACATGTAATCTAGATAAACAAATGGTATCTACAACATATATATATCTCTATGGATTAGTTGTTTACTATTTTTAGAGCACAGAAGAAATTTCAAGCTCTCAACATGAAATGACTAAGACTAAAAGAAAGAGTAGAAAAAAGTGAACTTAAAATGTTATTTCTGTTCTTTAAAACAATGATAGATGTCAATTTGTATATAACTTTATATTATTTTTTTATTTTTAAGTACACCACAAAATAATAAAAATCTTAAATTGACTAGATGTTCTTGCTTTTTTTTTCCCCCTTCTGAAGTTACATTTGAATATTGAAGATAATCAGTCAAGATACATACACTAGCCCCAACTCGAAAACATAGGGGAGTGAACCCAAAGATGTTCTTACTCTTTTGTGGTTTATTTCTAGCAGATTTGTTTCTTATATATCACATATATTCTTTACCTTTCCGGGAAAACTATTTTTATACAATATTTTTTGAGATCATATATAAGTTACACAATAGAACATTTCTGATTATACAATTGATACTAAGTTATGGACCTATGGTACTAATGGACTTACAACCTTTATTAACATTTTCATTTCTAGATATGGGCCTTAAATGGATAAAGCCCATTTACACAACTAGATTCTAGCTAAACCAGACCTTTTCGTCAGTCATCGACCACCACGAACATCGCCGCAGAGAGAGAGAAAGCGAGAGACGAAAAAACATGAGGTTGATAGTGCACAACATGTTGACTTGCAACATCAAGGGAGTGATCAACAAGTTCCCTCTCCGGATCGAAGCCGAGAAGGTGATCAAGAAGGAGGTCGATTTCAACCCTGACTTTCTCAGACACATGTTGGCCAAGATCGAGTGGAAGGCTCTTGTGGACGGTGCACGTTCCATGGGGTACACCGAGCTTCCTGATCACGCACCGGCGCTAGAATCCGACGAACCGTTCCTCAGGAAGTTTCACCACGCGTTGCTCGAGCTTAATCTCGAGGAAGGATCCCTCGTATGCCAAGAAAGTGGTAGAAAGTTTCCAGTCGAGAAAAGAGTCCCAAACATGCTTCTCCACGAGGACGAAGTTTGAAAAGTAGAATTAAACTATTATTGCATTGTGTTAATGGATAAATGCTCTTGAAAATCTATATCTTCTTGTCATTCTACTTTAAGCACCATCTTCATACATTCCTAGCCAAAGTAACTTACTGAATCTTATAGCTAAAGCACTATCTTCATACCGGTTTGCTTTCTCCGGTAACCGGTACAATGCACAACAGACTCAGACTCTGAGCATTCAAAGAAGGAAGAGTAAACGCATGGTGGTTTGGTTCAAGAAACAAGCCACCGGAAGAAGTCACATTTGGATAATGAAGAATGAAAAATTCATAGACGAGAGCCTAATTGAGTGGTTATTCGACCGGTTGTCTCGGTATGGGGGCCTCTGTGGTTTTATTTAATTCCTTATTAAACCGGTATGCTGACGTCAGCAAATCCGCGTATGGGGTATAAATACCGGACGTGACGTTACTTTATTTTCTGTTACATCTCAATCTCACACGAGAAAGAGAGAGGAGAAAGGGCGGGAGAAAAGCGATTTCGAAATGCAGAAGCTAGGGTTTCCGGCGATGAAGAGCTTGGATCAGATGCGATCGGCGGGGAGGAACCTCGCCTTCTCCTCGCGTCAACAACCTCACGATTCCGTCTCTTCCGGAAACTTCTCGAATCTCAAGTCTACGGCAGGTTCGGCTCGATTCGACGATTTCGTTCCGATAGTTTCTCTCGTTTTGACGATTCGCGATGTCTCCGTTTCTGTTTTTGCAGAGAAACTGGTGAAGGAGCAGGCATCGATGAAATCCGATCTCGAATTGGCGGTATTTCGAATGCTATCCTGTTTTCTTCTTACGTTCTGCGTCTTTTACAAACTTTAGAGTTTGATCGATGTGATTAAGAGGTATGTATGGTGGTGTTGATACGATTGTGCGTTTCTAGTTCGTAGTTTTGAGCCGATGTGAGCAGGAAGACGTAGATCTCTCTTATCCGAGAGAACATCTTGCATAGGGATTGATAGATTCGAATAATTTCTATATTTCTCCAGAAATGCATCTGAACGGAATTTGATATGATATATTGCGAGAAATGTATTTGATTTGACTTTGATAGATACTATTTTTCTTTGAATCCAGAACTCTAAGCTGAGAAAGTCGATGGATCATATACTTGCTTTAGAGGAGAAGCTGCAGAACGCTTTCAACGAGAATGCTAAGCTCAGGGTAATGCAAAAGGAGGATGAAAAGCTTTGGAGAGGGATGGAGTCCAAGTTTTCTTCGACGAAGACTCTCTGTGATCAGCTTACTGAGACTCTGCAACACTTGGCTTCCCAGGTTCAAGAAGGTAATAAATGATAGATGCACATTGCGAGTTGAACTCTTGAAAGTACTTATGGTTTGTTGCTTTATCTGTTTTTCCAAATTGTTTCAACAGCTGAGAAGGATAAAGAGCTTTTTGAGTCCAAGTTCTCTACTAGTGCGGAAGTAATTGACTCTTTAAAGCAGCAAATGGAAGACCTGTCTTCAAGATTGGGCGCTGCTGAAGAAAACATCAAAAGCCGTAAGTTGTTGGTTTGTTTTAAACATGTGTTGTTGATTTGTTTCACGGGAAAACCTTTTAGTTCGCAAATGATTGAGTTGCTATAACATGGTTTACCAAAATTTCTCTATGGTTCTTTTGTTGAAGATTTTTATACATAGTAGTAACACTGAAGTTAAACATGCAGGGGAGAAGGAACTAGAGGAGCTCAAACTTGAGAAAGAGCAGACAGAGAACTCTTATCTGAATGAACAGTGTAGAACCGCCAATCTCTTAAAGGAGAAAGGTGAATTTCATATTCTTTTAGCTTCACAAACCACAATGTCACATGCATTATATCACATGTTTAATCTGGTTTGATAACTTAAACATGTACGCACACTCCAAGTAGGTCGAAAAAACTCAATGCCTGAAGTGTGTTCACTATTTAAATGGAAATAGGATAGCGAGTTCTTATTTAAAGGAACGCACACTTCTGTGATGAAAAGTCTCGGTATGTATTGGATCTTGACTACACCTCTCTGAGCGTGTTGTATACTTGTATATTAACTTGATCACAAGATTTTTTCTAGATTACGGGATAAGAATTGTATTTAATGTTGCAAGAAAGATATACACTACATACAGGAAGCTAGAATTCTCTTCTTTTTTTGGACGTGCCACAGCTACATGATAGTATTGGTATTTGAATTAAAGATTCTTGTCTTTCTTCTTTGTGGCAGATGCTACGATAGTGAACTCTGAAGCAGCTATAGCTGAAGCGAAACTCGACATTGAGAATTTAAACCTCCAACTTGAGAAGGTGCTTGTTGCGTTAACATCAAAGGAAGATGAGGCCAAATACCTTGTTGGAGTCAAGGAGAAGCTAGAACGAGACAAGATGGATATTCAGCTTAGTGCTGATAATCTATCTGAGAAACTGATCAACTCAGACCAGGAGGTCAAGAAGCTCGAGGGATTTGTACACTCTTTGGCAACCGAATTGGCTGAATTGAACAAGAAGAACTTGGCCTTCGTGGAGAACTTTGATAAGCTAAATGGTTTATATGGCACTCACCTTATGTTGCTCCAGAAGGATAGAGATATTGCTTCTGATCGTGCTCAAAGATTATATAATCAACTCCAAGGAGAGTTCTCGACTGTAACCGTCCAAAAAGAAGCTCTGCAGTCATCAGCCAACGAGTTGTATGCACAAAAAGAGGAACTGAAGAAAGCTAAAGAGTCACTGGTCTCTCAACTTGGCGAGGAACGCTGCTCCGCAAAGCAGGCAATTGAAAAACTAGAGTCTGAAGCAAAATGTCTGGTTTCAACAAATTCTGAGACAGAAGCAGTATTATCGGAGCTGAAAGAGGAATTAGTAGCATTGTCTGAAAATCTGAGGGCCTCAGAGAATAAGACGGTAGATATATCTTCCATCTCTTTGTGCAGTCTCTATCAAATTATCAACGCATAGTCTAAATGCTTAAATCTTTTCATGTATCTCGCAGCAAGAATTGTTGTTAAAGCTTTCGACATCAGAGACTGAAAGCAAAGAGAACTATGAGAAGCTGCAGGCTGATGCACAGAGAAAGGCTGAAGAAATTGAGATTTTGCAGAAGGAGAGCGAGAGCAATCAGCTGCGTGTGGAATCATTCTTGAAAGAGGTGAACCAGCTCCAAAGCGTTATTGAAGAGAAAGAGCTTCTTATCAATCAATGCAAGGAAAATGAGAAGAAGCTGGACCAGAAAACAACAGAGGTTTGCGAAGATGTCTATTGGTTAACACTTTATGAGTATTATCCACCTTTTAGTACTCATCGAATATGAGCTCCATTGCAGGACAAGGAGCTACTGGCAGCTGCTGAAACTAAGCTTCTAGAGGCGAAGAAGCAATATGATCTTATGCTGGAAAATAAACAGATGGAATTATCTAGGCACTTGAAGGAGTTATCTCAGAGGAATGACCAGGTATATCTGGATCACTTTCTCTATATATATGCTTGAATCGTATGCAGAGGATTTACTTAGAGCCCTTAATTGAATCCAAATATATTACACCCAAACAATTGACGTATAAGCTACTCTGATGCCGTTTAGGCGATTAATGAAATCCGGAGGAAATATGATGAGGAGAAACATGAGATTATTAAAGCTGAAAAGGAAAAGGTATATGCTGACAATCTTTTATTGCAATCGACAGAGCAATTATTGATCATGGTTTTGAGGTGCTTTTGGTTCTGATTCAGGTTGAGAAGGTTATCAGAGAGCTATCCACTAAATATGATAAAGAAATTTCTGACTGTAAAGCCGAATCAAAGCACCAATTGCTGACCATTCAAGAGGATCATGCTTCTCTGGTATAGTAATCTTCACTTAAACCTGATATTTCTGAACATCAGCAAGCATAAATAAGAATATACATGTGTTTAGTAGCAGAAGATGCACATATAAGAACCAAAGTCCCTTTTCTCTTGCCTCTCTGTTTGTAAATTTGATACTGAGCAGGTTTTCAAATAGCAGACAATCTGATAAACCTTCATGTTCTGCAGATATTCACTATTCGCGAGGAACATGGAAATAAGGAGTTCAACCTCAAAGCCAAGCACGATGAGGAACTGAGACAAGCTCAGATTCAGGCCGAAACTGAATTGAAAGAGGTACCAACTGACACAATTTGATAGTTTCGTAGGAATATGGAGACTCTGGTATTTAAGTGATTTAATGCTATCATGCAGAGGATAACAACAATCAGGAACGAGCATGATGCTCAACTGAAAGCATTTAAGTGTCAGTACGAAGATGATTGCAAGAAGCTGCAAGACGAGTTAGATCTTCAGAGATCAAAAGTTAGTGTTTATCAGATTCATTATAGGATGCACCTTTTAAGGTTAAAACGTACTGACGTAGATGAATTATCGTTGCAGGAAGAGAGGCAAAGAGCTTTGTTGCAGATGCAGTGGAGGGTGATGAGTGACAAAGCTCCAGAAGAGCAAGAAGTGAGCTCTAGGAAGGTTAGACCACAAATCATTTTGATCCACTGAAATAATACTTTACCTTTGAAAAAAACACAAACATTTACTAATTTCGAGTACTTAATTATCATCTTGCAGGAATACTCAGTCTCATCTGTCAAAGTGAGAGGCTCTCGTCCTCCTATTAGCAGAAAAAGCCAGCATACAACAGTGATGCTTGATGAAGATGAACAGGTAGGAAATAAAACACCATATTTTTTGTACCTTGTTTCTGCTTTTGTCAAAGTCTGCACGTATAATGTATACAATCCTCTCTCATGGATGAAATGCAGGATTCTCCTTTTGTAAAGGAAGCAGAAACACCTGGGACAAAGATGCTAAAGAAAGTTGAAAATACAAATACAAGAATAATAATGAGCAGCCAAAAGCAACATAGCAAGGTAAAAACATTGATAACTACATTTGACATCAGCTCCAACCTCATCATCTGTTTTTCTCTGGGTTCAACTTGGCAGGTTACTCGTCGTGAACATGAAGCTGAAGCGAAGGATGGGAGGACCACTAAGCGAAGGAAAACAAAAGGCACAGTCATGTTTGAGGTAACCTATTCTGCGCAGCCAGTTACCCTCAGATATTCAGATATATTTCAACAGCCATCTTCTTTGAGTTGAGATTCACCTTTTGTTATGGCTACAGGAGCCACAGAGGCGAACGACCCGGTTTACACCAAGAGCTAAGACCACCCCAAGAAGTATCGCTAAGGTAAAAGATAGATCCGCTAAATATTTGGAAATGTATAAATACCACCCAAAATAAACTAGTGCTGAAGCAGGGTTGGTTAACTATCACTCAAGTAAACTAGTCTCTTGCTTTCTATTGACTGCCCTTTCAGTACTAGAACATATATTTCAAGAGTTGAAGAAGAGAACATTAATATGAGTGGTAATTGTTAAGGCTAGGTTTGTACAGTGAAACAATTTAACGCAGTGAATGTCTTGGACATGTGCAGGTGGCAGCCATAAGCAGCCATCCACCACGGTCTGCAAACATTGGAGATCTGTTTTCAGAAGGCTCTCTCAACCCTTACGCTGATGATCCATATGCATTTGACTGAGTTTGAATCTACGCAACAAAGCTCGGACCATTAAAATCGTGTCCCCTCATACTACTCTTAAACTCTTCTTTGCTACACTATGACGAAGTTAAATAAATGCTGCTCCTCACACCCTTTGTACAGACAAACGTGTGTTTTACTTTTACCTATTGCATCAAACTTTCTCATTTGTTAAATTGGGTGTGTGCAAGGTTGTGAATGTTGAAGAACTTGTCACTAGTTTCCGAAATACAAAACCGTATCTTTGATAGTTACTCTTCTACGTTCCCAAAAACAAACGCAGCTAACTTTTTGTTGAATTTGAGCAGTTCACGCTATAAAAAGCAATCGAAATCTTATCAAGCAATCTCTTTATGTTTCCTTTGGAGGGAATTCTTGTTTGAAGATCTGCACTAGTTTTATCTTCTAAGCGGCAACAGTCATGCGTTATGATTCACAATTCACAAACTATGGTTGTTTTGATCATTAATCTGGAATTTCGTCAGAGGAGTTTATGGTATGAGTTTGTAAATGTTAAACATTTTTAAGCTAGGAGAAGAATTAAGCAAAATGATTTCCCAATAACCAAGCCACAATTATTTACCGCCAATACTATAATGACAGATTATGTTTTTCAACGTAGCTACATTTTCAAAACCTTATTACATCACACCACTAATCTTCGTCTGGTGTTTATACGTCAGGTTGCATCTTGGTATTGTTCCCCCTCCCCCCAACCTGTTAACAATATATGGCTTCTTCTTCTCCAGTTTATCACTAGTTCTTGTGGTAAAATATTCCCTTACCTGAATCTCTCTCTCTCTGATCATATTAGTTATACGATATGTTTAAGCTTTTAAGTAAATACATCTTATCATCTTCTATTTATAATCCATATATTTGATTTCAAGACTTGTCAATAGTTTTACAAAAAGGCATCGTGGCCTGCTGCTACTGAACCATGATCTTGACTTATAACAGCTTTTTAAATAATCTTTTTTTTTAATCCTTCCGTGATATTATCGATAGTGACAACACTCAGAAGTTACCTTGACAAACTCTGGCATATCATTCCGTGTACGTGTTATCTCAAGTACAATTCAATGCAAATACTAATAGGTTGAGAGATCTAAACCATGAACTAAGATATGGAATATTCTTCGTAGAAAGCATAAAATAAAACTTTTGGTACTTGGGAGTGTGTATATACATAACTTTCTCCTTTATCTAGTCTCTTGATCGTTCATATTATTCCGTACAAATTTCATAGATCCAGTAACCCTGAAGAGACTAACACAGAAGCCTAAGCAAATTTGATGGTTTAAACAGTTTAGTAGAGCTGTGATCATGTGGGTGCATGAACTTGCAGTTGGGACAAACAGGAGTTGATGTGCACAACATAACCAGCATGTGGCATTTCATGCACACTTTTGTTACCATCTCTTGCTCCTTGTGATCATCATCATCACCACCTTCAAACGCAAGCCATGACAACGATCGGTTTGGTCCTGTCCCAGTCGTGGTCTTCTTACTAGGGCTTGTCAAATTCTTACCCTTCGACGATGACACGGTTTCCTTGTGATTTGAGGATTCCTCTATTTTCGTTGTGGTATTTGTTGGTGAATAAGAAGGTGAGAGGTTCAGCTCAAGGTCTAGGCTCATCTTTGGTCGCTCAACAAGCAGTGAATCTTTGGGGTATGTCCTTTGATCCTCAGATGTTTTGGAATAGCCCTGAAAACATAAAAAAAAATCATGTTTTAGATGCATGTTTATGTGCATATAACATATATATTGACAATTACAAAAAAAAAAAAAAAACTGAACACATATATGAATATATATACCTTAGTTTCTGTGGTTAGAGTGTGGAGTTGAAGTTCAAAATCAAAGGTAACTGATCTCATCATCTCTGAGTTTGATCGTTCACTGAACATGGTGCTCTGAAGTTTTCCCAGTGATTGATCGTCTTGTTTGATCTTCTTGAATGAATTGTGAAACTCTTCTCCATAGGTTGTAAAATCCCTCTTTCTGGAGAAAAGGGTTCCTTCTTGTCGAGAAACCATTTAGCCTCAGTCTTTATTTCCACTGAGTAATTTATGCTTACAAGGGAAGTTTAAACTCTCTCTGATCTTATGAGGAAATGAGCAGATAGACTTGAAAAGTATGTAAAGGTCGTCTCTATTTATATACATGTAGGAAAATCTTCAGGGGAGTTATTGTCTCCACCGGTTCATATGGAGTAATTGAATTAGATACCAATATAAGAATTTATTAATGGTTGATAAATTAGATACTCTTGAATATAAAAAAAAAATATAAATATTTAGAATTTTCAAAGATTTACTAGGCAATAAACGTGATCTGCCGACTGCTGCATCTTAATTTGGATTTTTGGAGGAATAAAAAAAAAGAGGGAAGTAATGTGAAGTATGATGTGTGAGTTCCAAGTTGGGTGTCTTCAATAACTCCAACCAGTCTCATTTAAATGCTTAGATGTGAAGTGCTAACCGATTTCTCTTTCTGATTTTCCCTTTCTCCTCTACCACCACCACCATTATCATCTTATTGTCATCACAAATCATCTTTAATTACTTCATGTTCTTTGATATATTGTTAAAATCTAAAAAGGATGAAACAGATTGTTGGTGAAGTCATATGGATGTATATTTGTATCATGAATGTATGCATGGTGATAAGAATGGTGTATATGAAGGAAGAAGAGTTTGGAAAAATGGAGAGGTCAATAAATGGAGAGACAATAAAGACAATTAAAGATGGGAGAAGGGGAGGTTGATGAATTGATGAATGCCGATGCAACTTTAATACTCACATTAACTCCAACTCCCATTTTTGGATATATAACACAAAATATACACATTACTAACCAACCTCCCTCACACAACTTTATTATAGTTCTATTTTTATTACAAACAATTTAAAATAGCCTCCTATGTTCATATCCCAAGTCAGATTTATGAAATGGAATTTACTGGATATTTTCTAGTCTTTGGATGTCTCCGGATTATATAATCATGCGCTCCGTGTCATGGGAAATTGTTTAATATGATTAAATAGTGTATTTATAAATTATAACTAACATAATAAATGTTTTAATATTTATACACTTCTTTACCTTATGAAGTTTGTTATTTACCTCATGCGGCATGCTTGCACTTATAGACATGTTAAGTCTTTGAACTAATACACCAAGTTGACCCCAAAAGAAAACAAAAACAATTTCAATAACTAAAGCTTTCAACGGCCTCCTATTACATGTCAAGTCATGAGCTTGGCTTCCTCGTTTATATTTCGGCTGTTTTGGCTAGTTTCCTCATAATTTCTTTTTTTCTTTCTTTGTAGTACAGAAGTTTCCTCATAAATTCCCAACTCCTATATTTTTATTCTTAATTTGAAACGATACATTTTTGGTGTGTTAAGTTGCAAACGTAGTGTAGATATTTCTGTGTATGTTTTGCATAGAATATAAACATAGCTTACTATTTTCTACAAGGTAACTAAAATTCCTCTCTTAGTAGTACCCGATCAGTAGCACTAATTACACCCTCAATAAACAAACAAAAAGCACCTAACTAAGTCACATTTGTCAACCGAAGTACCTTTGTGAATCACTTTACCGCTAATGAAGTTGATAACTGCGGGATATTGAAAAAAAAAACTGTTAAACCCAAAGAAGGATGTCTAAAATGGTGTTTTCGAATGGCTACTCAGAATATGAATAATGTCGAATTATACCTAAACGATAAGTTGCAGTGTTGCACACGATGTCTATAGCTCGATCTACTTATAACTCAAATCTCACTCATAGGAAAAATATCGAGATATACATGTATATTTTGTTTAGTTTTTTTTACATGATCATGTAACCCGTAAGCCATAAGTTCCTTTTAGGGTAACGGTGATCGTGCATGTCAAACTATGAACCGGAACGCATAAGCCATATTTTCTTTTAGGGTTTCATATATTGATTGTCTTTAACGTTGTGAACTAAATTACACTGAGTGTGTTTTTAGAAGACATCATGGGTGCAACTGGATTGTATTTTCTTTGGAATAAAATCTTTTTGAATGCTTAATTCTTTTCATTCGATATAGGTTGTTGTATAACTAGAAAAATGAATAGATGAATTGAAAGGAATAATTATTAATAGAATTTTTGATATAGTAGTATCTATATATATATTGCAAAATAAAAAATTTAATAAAATACCATTGGTAAAAAATACTAAACTCGAGTAAAATAATAATTGTCATTCATTTTTTTTGCATCTGTTATATAATTTTGATGATACTTTAACTAGTAATAGACCAATAGATCAATACACAAATATAAATAGAATTGAAGAGACCGGTCTATGGACATCTACAATGTAACACTATTTTTTTCCTATATTACAGTAATTCTATTTTGGAATGAAATATATAGAGAAAAGTAGTGTTTCATGTCTAAAACCTTTAAAGTTTAAACTCATGCATAAAAACAAATCGTGAAATATATAAAATATAAATTTTACATTAATATAGAAAATATTACAGTAAAAATAACGTACAATAAATTTTCAAAGTATGGGAGAACCAGCTTTTAAAGCTTCCAACATCCGATCCTCCATGCATGCAACTACAATGAATTAAGATCCATGTCTCTTCTCTTCAATTTAATTCGTACTATAAACTTTATTTCATAAATTAAAATATACTTTTTATGAAAATTGTATGAAAGCTACAACGAATTATGGATAACCTAATAAACCTACACGGTTAGATGGAATCATAATTCTAAGTCTCTCAGTTAATATAATTATTTTCTGACATAAATTAGTTGCTATTTCCTGGTGGAAGAATTAAATAGTCAGTACTTGTCTACCCGTTTCCATTAAATAATTGTGAACCGATTATAAATGCGGAATTCAAGTATATGCATTGAAGTATATATCTACTTGTCAATTTAACATAAATTTTATCATACATCTATGATCTATCAAACCATATGAATTACGAATGCGTCAGCTTACTGAAAAACATACTAGTTCGTTTAACAAAATTTTCATATGGTAACAAAATTAACAGAATTTTCATATGTAAATTACCAAAAAAAAATATGTATTTTTCTTTTCTATTCGTAAGAATCGTTCATTTTTTTTACATATATTAAAATAAAATATAATGCATATTCCAATTTTTATATTTTTCCATGTAAACTTAACAACAACAAAAATATTTTTTGGGTGTGAAATGTAAAATATTAAAAATAAAACAAATAAATAATAACCTAAACGTCCTAAACATTTTTAAAAAATTTTGATTACTAACCTAAACGTCCTAAACATATAAATCTAAACACTTTTATAAGAAATAGGGTTTTACAAATTACAAGAATCAGTTATGGCATGCTGTCATAACGCCCAGGGTTTTGTGTATGCGGATGGTTCCATGCAAAATGTCACAATATTTTTTTACGTCCGCATAGATCAAAGACTTCTACGTGCGGCTTTTGAGTTTTGACCCTTTTGTTCTACTTTAAGTCGTCTGGACTCTAACGATGATGTTATATCCTGTTATACGTTCGGTTTATGTTGAACATTAATGTATGATATAGTCAACACCATATAATAAAAACATCTAATGTAAAGTTAATACGAGTAAACAATTAATTTGTTTGAAAACAAATTGCATGTGACGATGAACATTAAATAGGGTATATGTTCTTATTGATTACGGTTGATTTGCCCAAGAATTAGGTTTGAGAAGATGTGTTGATAATTTGAAATAAATGCATCACCCATAAATTATGTCAAATAAATTATAAATGCAAATGGAAATATATTTGAGTTCCAGAAGAACGTAGATATGCTATATATAATCATATAGACTATTTGTAATCATCCTCGTTATTGGATTATATTTATAAAAGGCAGGCACACTATATAATAGGGCTACAGAAAAGTTATCAGACAAAAAATTATGTGTCTTGATTTAAACGAATTGAAAATTAGGTATATAAGGAGTACTAGTATATAATAACGCAAACATACTCCGATACCCTTTCCTCTTTGTAAATTTGATTTTACATTTTACATTGTTTTAGTTCGAGGAATTTAATTGGATTAGTGCTTTTTTTCTTTCTTTTGGGATACACGCCTGATCGTGCATGGTTTATTATTAATGTGAATGATAGGGATTGGGGAGATTTTTCGTTGGGATAGGGGAGAGTTAAGAGACTTAAAATGGGCTAAACCTATTTCAACGGATTCGTCTAAATTTTATCCCCTCAGAGTATATTTCCAAAAAAAACTTTTGCAAGATTTTATATTTGAAATTTCAAAATATTATTCTCCAAAAGCAAAACTTCAAATTTAACTTCAAACTATTTGTAATTTACACTATGATATTTATATTTGTCATAATTAATATAAATCCATAGAATTTTTATAAATAACTAGCACATATATAAAAGTACTACGGTAATATCAATCAATAATTTTTTACACTAAATATAAAATTATAAATAGAAATACATAATTAAATATTAAAGTACAAGTAAAATATCACATCATTCCATAACATTATTTCCGTAATGCTCCATCTTCGGTTACACAAAGTTTGTCTAGACAATTTTTAGAGGCTCTGAAGCAAATTTATTAAACTATTAGTGTTATTGTAATATTTAAATTTTGTGCAATAATTATGTCTTTGTGTATCTTGTTAAAAAGTTTTTTTATTAATTTTTTTTTTGCAATATTCTTGTTGTCTTATTTTAGTTTTCAAATATTCTAAATCTTATTTTAATACTCCATATGTTCCTAAAAATAGGATGTTTTACATAATTTTGATGTTTTAATATATACGATGTTTTCATTTTTCTAGGTAACTTTTACTTTAATAAAAAATGTGTACCCAATCATATTTTAGTAGTCTATTTGTAATTGGTTGAAAACTATAAATTTTATAGTTTTAATGATATTTTGTAATTGATTGAATACTATAAATTTTTATGTGTAAAATTTGAATTTATAAAAATAAATTTGAAATATTTATGATTTACAAAAATATTTCTCGTTTTAAAGATTAAAATGATAAATGAGAAAATACTTAAGAATTATAAATATGATGTATAATTAATTATAAGATTAAAACGAGAAATGATAAAATACTTAAGAATTAGAAATATGATGTGTAATTAATTATAATGACCAAAATATAAATAAAAACGATGAAATTTCAAATTTGGAGTTTTGAGTAGTGAAACTTCATAATTGAAGTTTCGCTCCTTAAAATTCTATTTGAAATTTTGAAGTTCATTTTTGGAGAGTAAAAAACTCTATAATTGAGGTTATAGAGTTTCTAGGTAACCATAACATTTGTTAATTGGCAGTTTTTCTGTAATGCCTTTTTATTTTGTTTTCCACAACTGATTTTTAAAGACTGGAAAGCCAATGAAAGTGTTGAGAAGGCAATTGAGTTAATGAGAATTAAATTATGACTGGGCAAGGTACAGACATCCAACTTAGGCTGGAATGGATTAATCATATCTAGACATAAACAAAGCCCATATAAGCGTTGAAAGCAAACAGAGAAGCAATTAGTTGATGTGTTTCAAATATCCTCTTTTCAAATTTTTCATAATCTCTCTTTTGGTAGCAAACAATACTATTGGACGTGGTAAACGGCAAGCAATTAGTGGATGTATACACAAGGACATGCGTTATTGAGTGGCTGACAACAGTATAAGCTTTCCATGTAAGTCCGGTGGACAAAATCGATCTCCTTGCATGCTATTCTCTCACCATCATCATAAACATTTAATTTACTGTGAAGAATGGCTTAACAAGGTTCTTAAGATAGGATTATTGTAATTTATGAACATGGCTAAAAGTTCGGGTTTGTGAGTCAGTGACTGTACAGTTCAGAGATGTTACGATTATGCTTAGGAAGGTTTTAAATATATATTTTTTTGAAAAAAAGTTAAATCTAAATCTATTAAAGACACATATCTAATATCTGGAGGGATGTGCAACCCATGAATAGACTCTCTTCTAGATATTTCGAAATCAATATATCTATATCCATGCAGTCACAAATGAAACTAATAATTTCGCACGAGAAGGGAGTCGATTTCTAGCATAGACCAACATGGCAACTCCTCCTCTAGGAAACCACTTAACCACCGCAATATGGTTGGTTTTAAACATTTTAGTACCCCGTGTTTTCTATCAGAACCAATCAAACAACAATCTATAAACTTAATTTCATCGCTGGAAGAAAATATTTTCTTGGTTATTTTCCTTCTTTTTTCTGAAGGAGATGAATATTAATGTTTTGAAGAAGAAGAGATATACCAAAGAGAAGGATGATATTTGCAGAGAGTGAAATAAACTGCAAATAATAAAATCCCTCTCATGACGGTGGATTGATATTTGCCACGAGAACAAAGCTAACAAGAATGGATCTTGCTGCTGAAAGAAGTGGCATATGTTTCATTGTTTCTTCTACCAACAAATCAAACCTCAAGCTAACATATAAAATAAAAACAAAAACCCGTTTTCTTATCTATCTGTTATGTGAAGCAATCTAAACGAGAACTAGTCATCTTAGATTTCGAGAACCATTTGAAAATAGAGAAAAAAAAAAACGCTTACAATGATTGATGGAATAGCATTGGTGTATATATAGATATAGAGGCGCCCACAAGTTTCGTGCTTCCAAAACCCTAATGCTCAGTATAACGGTTTAGAAGCCATAATGGACTTATTTAATAAAGCCCATCTAACATGGAAGCTTAAGCCAATATGAATGGCTCCGAACAGTGAATAGTGAACTTTTACAAAATTGATACAAATAAGAATTTATTGAGAATTTATTCAAAGACTAAACCGGGTTA
The DNA here is from genome assembly GCF_020379485.1 of Brassica napus. Taxonomy (NCBI): domain Eukaryota; kingdom Viridiplantae; phylum Streptophyta; class Magnoliopsida; order Brassicales; family Brassicaceae; genus Brassica; species Brassica napus. The sequence goes on along the minus strand of NC_063440.1, from coordinate 27,418,829 downwards.
AGAAACACGGTTTGTTACAACATGAAATAGCAGAGACAAGACAAAAAAACAACAAAAGAAACAACAGAACAATACAATAGAAACAAAGAAAACAACAATGAGAGCTCTTAATCTCTGGATCCAAGATCACACTCTATCCAGAGATTATTATTCATAAGAACGAACAAAGCTTGATGAGTAAGAACAACAACAGACTCTTGAAATTACAGACTCAGCAGCATACCCTTTCACTTCTTCAGTAGATTCCTCGAGAAAATCCTCTTGCAATATGGATTATTACGCAGAATCGAATGTGGCCTTATCACTTCCACTAGTGAAGCATGGAGTGGACCCTGTTGAAATGTTTAATTCCGGTTTAAGTTGGTTTAAACCAAACCAAACCAAAAATAAAATTAATCAACTTGATTGGTACCTTTGTGGCGGCAAGAGCCGCTTGGATGACGAAGTTGGCGTAAGGGTCTTGAAGAAGGTGATCAAAGTGAGGAACAGAGACAAGCTCACGCACTATCTGTGGACGACTCTCTGGACAATGCATGAGACATCTTTCCACCATGTGGCTACTGAACTTCTGCATGGATAGCTGAACGTAATGCCCTTTTAACTGAGCCAACATCATAGCTACCGCTGATGGAATCCTCAGTTCTATAACGAACTGCACTGCGTAGTTCCTGAAAAAAAAAAAAAATTGATCTATAAATATTTGAAGGTTAATCTTAGTAAAAAACAATTTTTCGACAATATAGGGACACGGAACTAGGTATAATAGTTCTTTAAAATTTGGAGACTAAGGCGAATGTTTTATCTGGTTGTTGTATATAGAACCGGTCATATGTGTGTGTGACTATCATGTTTACCCAAAGGGGTCTTGAGCAAGAAGGAGACTGTTTCTAGAGATCTCAGCGATCAGCTTCTCTCTTTGTTGCCTCATTGAATAAGCAATGCATTTTTGGAGCACACAACAACCATGTCGATGTGTTGCAATCTCAGTACAGAACTTTGTCGCTGCATCAAAGATAAACTGTCCAAACGAAAAAAAAAACATTTAACCTAATGTGGTATGAACATAAATAATTAACAAGATTCGACAAAAAAAATAATTAACAAGAAGATAGTGGAGTTAATTTATTCCAACCTTGTTATCTTCAGTGCCAAGGCACTGCAAGCAACGTTGAATAACATGGTTTCCATTTAAATCCTTGATCAAATCAAGAAAACCAGGTCTCAACGCAGATTTCACCATAGAAACTTGCTTTCCTGTTCTGATAGTTTCCACTAATCTCTGAACAACTCGAGTACTTCAAAACAAAAAAAAAAAAAAAAACAAGATTTAAAACATTATCCTTAAAAATCAAAACATCATGTAATAATAATATTTTTAATTACCCGTATGCGTTGAGAGATATCCTGATAAGTTGACCAGGCTCAGCAGTAGCCACAAGCACGATCTGCGTCCTCTGCTCCTCAGTACAAACATCTAGAAGCTTCTGCATCAAGTAATTCCCAAAAGGATCCATCATAAGCTCAACGACATGAGAGATCACTTCATTGAATATTATCATGGCGTCAACAGGAGTTCCTTCATCGAATATCCTCTGCAAGAATCTACATCCGTGTTGGTCTTTAGCCATCAAGTAGACATATCCTTGAATGTCACACACGTTAGGTAGACTCGTGTGACATATCTCTGTAGGATCAGACATCAATCCTCGAGTAACACCGATTCTCTGAGGTTCCATGAAGAAACTCTCATCAGAGGTAAATGGTTCGGAGACTTTAGAAGCCTGAGCTCCTTGGCAGAACAATGGCAACATGTCTGATGATGTTGTTGTTGGTGTTCTGTAGTAAGCTGAGTGTACTCTTGTTAACCCTCCTCCAAGATTCATACCTAACCCTAACATCTCCTGACCGTTGATGTAAGGACTGTTGCTGGTTGGGTAGCTAGGCCATCCAAATTGACGAGAGTTGGCTATGGAATCTTGAGTTTGATGACCAAACATGTCTCTCTTGTCTTCGGTTTGGTCGTTGTTGAACCACGTGTCAAATGGCTCCTTTTGCGTGTGGAAAAACCCACCGTTGTTCCTCGGCTCATAGTGTGAGAAATAGAGTGGATCTAGAGATGAGCCAGTGTGATTCGTCTCAAGAAAGGATGCGAGAGGATCTTCTTGGACGACATCTTCTTTGATTTTCATACGGTAGAGATCGTTGCACAGACCAAAATCATCACCGTTAACACTCTTGTCATGGTGATGGTAAGTGAACGGAGGAGAGGAGTGATTGTAGTTAGGGATAAGTCCGTTAAACGGAGGAGAGGCAGAGCTATCGTCGGAGGAATAGAATCCGTTAGAGAAGGAGCTCGAGAGTGAAAAATCCGACGATGAGTTGAAAGAGAATCTGTTGTTGCTGGGAGAGAAGTCTCCATGAACGTAGTTTGGACGGGGAAGACTTTGGTTAGGAGAATGAGACGGTGTTCTTAGAGGAGATGAAGATTCTCGAAACTCACCCATCTTCATTTATATACTGATTCTACAAAACAACAAGAAGACAAAACAGAGATAAATATAAACAAAGGAGAAAAGACAATAGAGAGCATAAGCTAGTTTGGTTTCTTTACAGTTAAACCTGTTGTTTAGGCCATTGAAAGGAAAGTGGAGGCTCAATATCACACAGTGAATAGAGAGAATGGTAGAATAAAGGGAGTAACGTTTTCTGTTTTTTTTTGCTGTGTTTTTTTCTCTAACAACTTTGGATCACAGTAATTTTCAAATAAATAAATAAGATCTCGTAGATATCTGTTTGATTTACTATTTTTGACATTATACTCTTTTTGATTTTGTAGTGTAAGACTAAATCAACAAATTCAGATTTAGACTAAATCTTCAAATATTATCGTTATCATTTGAACCGGTAAACTTTCTTAAATTTCTTTATACTTTATTTAATTCAATTGCAAAAGTAGTAAATTATTTTTGAGCCACTTTTAAATATTTATATGAGCTATACACATAAAGGAAGTATATGTGGTAAATACTAAAATTATAAATGTGATGTAGAATAGTAGATTTTACCAGTTACATACTAAAATAATAATATATGTGTTAATCTTTCAAAATCTTTGTTAAAGTTTTTGCTATATCATTTATTAGTCATAATATATGTACTTATTTTAAATTGGACAAGACAAAAGTATTCTTTTCCAGAAAAAAAAAGAAATCCACTTCAAGAAATTACGAAACTTAATCGTAGGGTATATTTTTAGTATATTCTATTTAAGGCATTAATCTAAATTATTATCCACAATCTGTGAATTGTGATCCTATTTTTTTGCAACTAAATTTTAAATGAGATCATTTGTTTACTTTACACGATAACACGTATTAGAGAGAAATAAACGGAGAAAACAAAAATGAAAACTTTTTTTACTGAGTAATATAAATGGATTAATAGGTTGACAAAAAAACAAAATATAATGGGTTGATTAATAAAATACTTGAGCGTAAATTGTGTGATTAAAAAAAAAGAATTCTGCGATAAAAGGGTTTAAACTGAATTTTATTGATAAAATATTGGGCTTTGTTTTAAAGTCCATACTCAAAAACAAAGCAAAAGTCTTGTCTCTTCCGACAAGTTTCAGAACTCATTCACGAGTTTAATGTGTTTTATACTCTTTGTCGCAATATTTGATTCACGAGTTTTTCGTGATTTTATTTTCCTTTTAAACGGAGCTTCGTGCTCAATAGGCAGCCTCCTGAATAATGCCGAGGACTATTGTTTCCGGTAGACTTTCACCGGCGGCTCTCCCCATCGGTTTATCAGTCTCACGCTTGCTTTCCGTCAAGTACGCCGCTCAGAGACTCCCTGTTTCCGTTCTCATATCAGCTCGTGTATGTTCTTTTGCCGTCGAGACAAAGTCGAGTGTATGGTTTTGTTCTTCGTTATTTTGTTTGATGGTCACGATTTGCAGCTGATACAATGTGATTGGCGTGTGCAGGTGGATTATGTAGTCGAGAAAGAAAAAAAGAAGATTCTAGCTTGTCCCATCTGTTATAACTCCTTAGCAGCATTGATCAGTCAACCCCATGAATCAGCGTGAGTCCTCACTCTTCACTAATGTGAATGCTTATGTTTCTTGATTGTCAAGTTAGACCATGTTTTGTGTTTGTACCTTTTCGCTACATTTTGGTTAATCTATAAATAAATTAGGGTTGAAAAGTTTAAGTGAGTGCTCATGTTTATTGATTTTCAAGTTAAAAAAGTTATATTTTTTGTACTTTTGGTACATTTTGATTAATCAAAAAATTAGGGCTGACAAGTTAAGTGAATGATCATGTATGTTTCTTGACTCTCAAGTTAAAGAAGCTTTGTAAATTTTTTTTTTTTAATTTGTTTACGCCCTACAGAGAATATCCTGCCTCTGGTACTCACTTACAATGCAAATACTGTAAAAAGAGTTACTCAGCTAATGAGACGCATCTTGATTTGACTGTGGCTAGTGGAACCAAGCAATACACTGAACCACTGCCTCTTTCAATCGAGTTGTACAGGTAGATGATGAAATGCTTTATCCTCTATGGTATCTTCTAACTAACCGAGACTCTTTGGCCTTGTTTGATTTTATAGGAATCCATTAGTCTCTTTCCTTTACGAGAGAGGTTGGCGTCAGAATTTCATGTGGGGTGGTTTTCCAGGACCAGAGAAAGAGGTCACCACGGTTCTTTATCTATGTGTTATATGTTCTTAATCTAGTCAGGGCATGACCGGACCTGTAGGCTGTAGACTATAAATATTTTCAGGTTAATTATAAAAACAAAAAAAAATATTTTGATAATTGATGTTATACGGTTTGTGTATAATAGCTCTTTAAAATGTGGAGATAAATGCGAATGTTTCATTCGGTTGTGCTAAGAAGCAATTGTGACCAGAGGCAATAATAACACTGTGTTACATTGTATTCCACAGTTTGAAATGGCTGGTGAATACTTGAAGCATGTTTTGGGAGGCAATATCATTGACGCCAGTTGTGGAAGCGGCTTGTTCTCGAGATTATTTGCTAAGAGTGAGCATTTTGCTATGGTATACGCCCTTGATTACTCGGAGAATATGCTGCGACAGTGCTACGAGTTCTTGAAACAGGAAGCTAACTTAATTGACAAAAAGTTTGTTACTTACACCTTTTTATTCCATTATTCTCTAAATATTAAGTAACAAGATGTGTTGTTTTTTTCCAGGATCGTTGTACTGGCTCGAGCAGATATAGCTAGACTCCCTTTTCTTTCTGGTTCAGTTGACGCTGTCCATGCTGGTGCTGCGTTACATTGCTGGCCTTCACCATCTTCAGCTGTAATTTTAGCTAAACATTTAGTTTAAAACCTTTTTCAGAAAAAAACACATTTAGTTTAAAACCACATACAATGTTGATGTTCTCTTGGGAACTTTTAGGTTGCTGAGATAAGCCGTGTTCTTAGACCTGGAGGAGTATTTGTTGCCACCACGTTCATCTATGATGGCCTTTTCCGTTTTGTCCCGTTCTTGAAGGAGCTTCGCCAGGTGTGTATATATGTTACTTTTAAGCGTTCAAAATATTCAGTTGATGTTTTGCCTCGTTGGTGTGGTCGTTGGCTAATTATGCATTCTGGTGATGCAAATGATAGGAAATAATGAGATATTCAGGTTCTCACATGTTTCTGAGCGAACGTGAGCTGGAAGATCTTTGCAAATCATGTGGACTCGTTGGTTTCACTTGTGTTAGAAACGGGCTATTTATAATGCTCTCAGCCACAAAACCCACCAGATAAGCTCACCCTTTTATGAAGAGCTTTAGTCCTTGAATGTATACACAATCTTTCTGTAGTTGAAAATTTGGTATATAGTTACCAGTTTGCCATTATTAACATTGTAAAGAAGTGACATAGTACATTGTAACCTGTGTTTTAAAGCATTTTGCAAATTTATTATCTACTACTGGCGCTTGTATAATTGATTTTTTTTTCTGAACATGGGCCTAATCTACCACTTGCTGGTGTTTGAAACAAGTCTTATATTTCAAGTTCCAACGACTGAAAGAGTTTTCATGAGTAAGCAACGGTCCGTGTTTGGTAAAGACTTGGGATTGGAGCTAAAATCCTGAAGTGAAGAAATTTCCAAAAAGAGTAAGTCTTCTTCTTTTGTTCCTTTTTTCCTTCTAAGGCAAGCATATGTTGTAGTCCCAATGTGCCTTTGGATCATGTGCCTTTATCATTCTAATACATTTTCCACACGAGTCAGTAGTGATCAATAGTATTTTATTTTACTATCAAATAGCAAAATCAATTCTTAACATTTTTTTGTATAAACTTAAGTAATACAGTAGAAAGCCAATTGATCAACATGACGACAGCTGATAAATTATGAATGTTTTACTCAATATTTGAGGTTTTTAATTTTAAAACCTTTCATCACGATACAATCTGATATAAAATGAATTATGCATGTTCACGTCGTTTTAAATTTGCTTCTCCGATGCATGTATGAGTACGAACTAATATCAAATTCCAGTATTTCGGATATTTATAAGAAATGATCGCCTTTCCGCATTTTTAATCTTTAACCCAAAGGCAGCGCGCGTCGTTATTTTATTCCGTTCACTAGGTCCACACGCCATAAATTCAATCATATTGTTTGCCATCTTTTACATTATTTTTTGACTATGATTTGCTATTTACGGTGTCGGTACAATTCCATGATACGAACAAAACCCATTGTTTTACAAATAAAAGTACATGCCAATTTTGTTACCAACCAGGCATTTTTCTTTAACGTAACCTCAAACTAAATTCAGCCGATCAAATAACTGAATAGTGGCAGTTTTTTCTGCATGTGTAAAACTTCTAAAAGTGAAAAAAATTACTTGCCATACTTTTGCGTTAAACAAGTTACTGCTAATTTTTTTTTTTTTTATCATCCGTCATCTACATGTGCACAAATGAATTATACAATTAATGAGGTATAAATGTATTAAACATATACAGTATATAACCGCAATCATCAAATCACTTATTTTCTTTTGTTTCATCATGCCTTTATTTTATTTTTTTGACTAATATTCATCATGCCTTTCTTAGAAACTATAATATACTTATAATCGGAATAAGACGCCCTAGATGTATATCTTATCAAATCTGCAATGATCACGGGGCTGCATATAAAAGAATTTATGCACTTTGAGTACAGTAGAGGTTTATCAAAAGACTTTCCTTACTGTATATATATTGGTTTGCGTACTTTATTTTATATTTTCCTTTAGGTATATTTTACGTATGGATCTTTTTGTTTTCGTCTTTAAGGCATACTCAAAAATATGCGACTCAGTGTACAATATGGTTGGATGAGGGATAAAACTACAACATGCTTGAATACCACCAAGAGCCATATATGATATATATAATTATATTATACATTTATATGTCGCCATGCCTACCAATTGTTGGTACATATCGTGGGTCAATCAGACTATTCATTTACCTAACTTCAGTAATATATAACGTTGGGAAAAAGTCATTTGATAGAATCATAGAACTAGAAGCATTGATCAATCTACAAAAGGTGTCACAAGACACAATGCATGATTATATGCACATATATATCCTAACTTCCGAATATCAGTAGCAGAACTGCCGTCTCAAAACAAAACTATTAGTAAGTAGTCCTATAAAATTTATCCAGCTTTTCGTTATTTGTGACCATGTATTATAATGGGGCATGTTCTTTTTTTTCACAGAATTTTTAATTAAATCGAAATTTAGACTAGTCGTAAGGTCCATATATCGCCACAGTGATGTATAGTATGCTTGTTCTTAAAGGAAAGATATCTTCAAATTAGAATGATTATTTCGATTTTTATAAGTTATCATTCGTCAGTTTTTGACTACTTTTTTGGTATTTGTGTTGAAATGTTTTGAAAAAGAGAGAATCTATTTACGTGGCTTATTTTTGGCTTATTATAACTTTGTTCATAGCTTTATATCCTTCTTCGTTTTTAAGTAGAAATCTTCTTAGCACGAGTTTTTATAGTTGTCGGCAAGCAAAAGCACATTCATTCCATGCATTGTTCCAAAATTTCATATACTGGAAGAGCAAATTAAACAAAAATACGCTCAGCATACAAATTTGCTGATACGATATCTTGTCTGAAAACATCTATCAATGATTTAAATCTGATCCAGTTTCTAGTCATAAATATATAGACGAAGCCTCTATTTGTGCTCTAGCTTCTCTTAACTGTGAGATGTTAGTCAAATCTGTAACAAAAAGTTTGAGGTATACGTGTTAGTGGAAGGACAAAAATGAAGAAAGAGTGGTCAAAGCCAAATTAAACATACAACAAACAGAGAAAGCTGCCTAATGCGACAGAAGGTCCCCGACAAAGCCGGCACCGACTCGCACGAACGTACACAACGACAATGTATACTCTATCTTCCACACGAACACAATAATATATGTTAAAACTGTACTTATATATATATCAAAACGAATTAGCATTTACCACTCCTAAATTATAATATTTAGTTTATAATATTTCTTAGCACAAGTCGCTGTTTTGAAAAGAAGCTCCCATTTATGATATTTAACGGTTTGAGCAGATTTTCAGCAAATTTCATTCACCAATCCCTTTGAGTGGATTTGGTTGTTATTAAAACAAACAAAACCTTGAGATTAAAAAATAATAATAGAAAGAAAAAGAAGGCATACAGTTTGGTGGTTGTTATCGAATAATTATTGTGGAATCAGTCACCCACCATATTATTGTGAAAACTTTGGCGTTTAAGAAAATACACTTATTTATTCCACTAATTACTTTTATAAAGCACTATTAAACTTTGACCCTTTGGTTCTTTACTTTTTGATTAGTTTGTTAGTGTAATACAGGCTAATGCCATTACCATAAGTTAGATAAAAATGATAATATATAGATGTGACTTCAAAATTGTAACAAATATAATTATTATAAGTAAGAAGGTAATAAAAAAATAAGAAGACACAATTTCTGAAAATTGAAACAGAACAATAAAAAAACTATAAATCTTCTATTTTGCAACGATCAAAATATGAGATAAATTAATATAAATTGGAACATAACAATAACAAAACTATAAAATTATCTGGCAACCAATAACATAATTTTGACTTTAGTGTTAATCACTTGTTATTGCATTTATCCATTTTATCCAACTAAAGGGTTTAATTTTCATTGTATTAATCATTAGCCCAAATGTCGACAAAATAATGATAACAAAAGCTATTTTAATCTTTTACTAGGCTCCAAATACATTTGAACAATCTATTGCATTTTTCGTCTTTATCCATTAAGACAATAAACAATCAACATGGGGTCAGTCCAATACAGTGTTCCTATCACTATTTCAGAAACGAATGTCTTAAAGAATCGACCCCATAAAATCAAATTAAAATCTTATTTTTGGATTTTAGAAAACAAAAGCAAGATTTTTTGTGTTAGAGCAAAAGGCAGACAAACCAAAAATAAAAATAAAGTTGGTTTCTTGTAAAGAACTCAATAGTAACTCTCGTGTTAGACTTATATAAATACATTAAACAGCTTTCATCTTCAACTTACTCCTCTGTTTCATCGAACTCTCTTCACAGTTCTTTTTACCTTCTTCAAAGATTTCAATATTTTCTTAAAATGGCTAAAGCTAAGAAAATCTCCACGGATCAGAGATTGGGTTGTGAGAGTCTCCTTGGCTGCATTTTCCAGAGTTGGAGCCCTCGCCGCCGGAAACCCTCTTTACCGGAGAAAGATCACAAAGCAAAAGATTACTTGCCTCCCAAGTCAACCACCATTACTAACCCTAAAATCATTCCAAGAAAATCAACCGATTCTTTGGCTCAGACAAAGAGACCAGATCCACTGAAGACCAAACCGGACGAAAGTAACGCAAGAAAATCATCAGATTCCGCCAGAAAATCTTTGTCCTCGGCTTCACCGAGAATAGAGAGCAAGAGGTTTTCACCTAACGGCGTGATGGGAAACATCATCGTGAAACCACAGCCCGCCGCTAAATCTCCTGACGTGTCACAGACAAGAAGTCGGTGGGAGGGCAAAACTGTAAATTACAGACATGATCCGGAGACACTGAAGAGAATGGGAAACGAAGAGTATTGTCGTGGAAGGTTCGGAGAAGCTCTTGTGTTTTACGAGAGAGCTATCTTAGCTGACCCTAAAACGCCGACGTATTGGTCTAACAAATCTGCTGCTTTGATCAGTCTTGGTCGTCTTTTAGAAGCTTCCGATGCATGCGAAGAAGCTTTAAGGCTTAACCCTAGTTATGAGAGAGCTCATCAGAGACTTGCTTCCCTCCAACTCAGGTAGAGTCTTCTCCACTCTGTTCTTTTTGCTTTATTACTTACCTGGTCCTTGTATTTACGATTATTTATTATCTTGTTTATACCCTAAATTGTATTCTTTTAACTAGATTGGGTGAGGTTGAAAAAGCGTTGTCTCACTATAACCAAGCTGGAAAATACACAGAGACAAAACATATAGAACAAGTTGAAGATGTTATAAAATGCTTAAAGAGGTGCGAGGAAGCTAGGAGATCAAAGGAATGGAATGTTGTATTGAAGGAGACTTGTTTTGTTATATCATATGGAGCAGATTCTTCTCCTCGGGTTAGCTTTCTTTCTTGTTCATTTCATATCGAATGTTTCTGTATTAACAATGAGCCAAAAGCTGTATTAGCTTTAATTAAACCGATGATTGTAAACCTGAAGGTCTATGCACTCCAAACTGAGGCATTATTGCATCTTCAGCGACAAGAAGAAGCGAATGATGTGTACCAGAAAGCAACAAAACGCTTAGACATCGATTGTTTCATAAAGATTTTCGGTCTTTCCATTACTTCTTACATCTTAATGGTCGGAGCTCAGGTCTACATTGCAGCAAGAAGGTCAGTCGTACTACTAACACACCATATGCCCTGCCGTTTATTTCATTTCTTTTTCAAAGAGAAGAAGATGCAATTACACATATTAAGAAGGGTGCATCACCGTTGTTCCATCTCCTTTAAATAACAAAAAAACTTTATAAATGAATATTCAATAAATTAATAAACTTATTTTGTTTTAAATTAGACAGATTCAATATATCGATGATAAAATAAAATAAATTCTAAAAACATATATAATCAAAAAGTTGTATTAATGTCATAAAATCATAGTTAATGTATTTAGGTTATGTTTTATATATTATATTTTACAGTTGTAATAAAATTAATGAATTTTATCGTTTTCACCATTCCTGATCTGTATATTATTTTATTTTGGATTAAATTATGTTTTAAGTTATTTTACATCGACTTTTCTTGTAAGGTTATTTGATAAATTAATAAACTTCCATGATTCTGATATTATTAATTTATTTTAAAAATTACAGTATCAAATAAGAAAGGGCCAGCATAACAAAAGCACTGGTCAAAAATATACAATTACAAAGTGGTTCTTTTGTCTTATTAATTAACAAACTCGACGTTTCTATACTTCTAGTACGTGAAGGGAGACTCTTATGTTGTTTCCTTTTATGGGCAGATTTGAAGATGCAGTGACGGCGTCAAGGCAAGCTGCTCGACTGGATCCGAGCAACGTAGAAGTAAACGCAGTGGCTAGAAAAGCGAGGGCGGTTGCTGCGGCGAGACTCACCGGGAATTTACTATTCAACGCGTCCAAATTCGAAGCGGCTTGCGTGGTTTACACGGAAGGACTCGAGAAAGAGCCTTGCAATGCTCTCTTGCTCTGTAACAGAGCGGCCTCAAGATTCAAGCTTGGTCTATTCGAGAAAGCCATTGAAGATAGCACACTAGCTCTCAATCTTCAGCCATCGTACCGGAAGGCGAGGCGGCGCAGGGCGGATTCTTATGCGAAGGTACGTAAAAAGATCAGTTAAAGAACCGGTATAAACCGGTCCAAACTACGACTGAATTTTCATATCAATATGGAATGTAATGGATGTTTATTTGGTTTACTTGTAGTTGGAGAAATGGCAACACGCGATTCAAGATTATGAGTTGTTGATGATGGAGACACCTGAGGACGAGGAGACTAGAAGAGTCTTGGCTGACGCAAATGTCCGGTTTAGGAAACATATTGGTGGAGATGTCCGGTTTAAAGAAATCGGCTCGGATTTAGTAGTTTTAAATTGATATGGGATATTTGGGGTTGAATAAGCTGAATTGTATAGTTTTGAGAGATTTTTTCTTTAAAACGATTTGGTTGTGTCTGCTTGTTTGTTTGCCTTGTTTTGCTAAATTAGGGTCACACTATTATCTGATCATTTTCTTATTTTAGGGTTTTTGTGTGTGTGTGTGTGTGTGTGTTTACCCTAAAAGTTTTGTATCAAACGAATATACCAAAACCTCATCACATACGGGAACATTTCCTCTAATCTTTCTTTTTTTTAACAAACTCAATATTACAGTTTTGATCTTTGAAGCTTGGGTTATAGACTAGAAACGGCATATCTCATTGACTAGCTAGAGGTTTTAAACCAAACCATGCAAAGTGAAAGGAATTAGACAAGACATCTTATAAAATAAAATTCACTAGCGTGCCGTATGAGAATTATTCTTATTGTGAGAGTTATTTTCACAATACTATTTTGTCTATTGACATTTGACAATGATCATTTATAGGTTTGTTTCTTGTTATGCGCTTCTCCATAAAATCGAGGAAACTCTTACATAGTAGGCTGATGTCTTATTCAGTTACTATCAGGCAGAAGAGAACTAACCTGTGTGTTATTGATCGCTATGTTCAACGTGTGTGTGTGACATTCAATCTGGTTATATATCTCCATCCAGAAACCATGAGTTATTATTATATGTTTAAGTTTACTATATGATACAAACATAAAAACGGAGTTATTGTCTGTTGTAAAAGGACGGTGCATATATTGAAATGTATGTTTTCATCTGAATTTTATCTTATGATTTACGTATCACATATTTCATTTATCAAACTCCTCAGTGGTTTACAAATACACACATAACATATCGGGAACATATATGCTCAAACTTCAAACACAACAAAAATACAGAAAAAAAATTATCTATTAAGCATATTTGTGTCAAATAAAAGCCATGTACATATATTTACGTTACGTTACAAACGTCGTGATGAAAAAACACACACTGAAACAAAGTAAAAGTAAATCTTTTGAGATACTCAACAGAGTAACCCTAGAAACTCAATAAACCAAGAGAAAAAAAAAGTGAAAACAAGTACCAAAATTAATAAACAAATAATCAAAATAATAGTATAAAAAAATCTTAATCATATCTTTAAAATACGATGATTAATAAGTGAGAAATAGATCTGGTAAAAATTAGCTTTTCCAGCTTCGACACCGAGACAGAGGATCTTGAACTCCTCCGACAACCCAAGTCTCCTTAGCAATGTCCGAAGAGAGTCTGTAATAATCAGTATCGTATCTCATCAACACTAGTTCCGTATTCTCCTCCTCCATCAGTGATCTCAAATCCTTCTTACTCTTCTTCTTCACACTCATCTCTTCTTCCTCTGTTTTCACTTGCACTCTCTCTTCTAACCAACTCTTCGCTGGAGCCGACCTACACCTCGTCAGCAAAAGCGCGTTCGGCGGCGGAACCGCCGGTTCCGCGTCTGCGTTTTCATCAACGACGCACTTCTTGTCGTTCTTGTCTTCGTCGTTGGTGCTCTCTTCCTCTTCTAAAACCATAAACCATTTGGAGAAAACAGTCTTAGTATTCTCCTCTTCTTCTTCTTGTTCTTGTTCATCGTCTTCCTCGTCTTCGCTAGTGATGACATCAGCATGTCTGAAATCACCAAAACATCTGAAATCGAACTTGACGTTCCTTAAACAAGTCAAGAAACCCATCACGTCTTTCTTCAACCCAAGAAACTTGCTCTGCGACTTGTTGCTATGTATCCTCTCTATCTCCTCCATCACTGACCGCCAGTTCTTTCCTCTCCCGCCGCATTTTCTCGGCCGGACTTTGATCTGACCGGCGCACGTGACTTTAGGTGAAGTGGGCTCAGCTATCTCGTCGTTACCCATGTTCTTACCACTTGCTTGTTTAGCCCACAAAGCAGGACTCTTATGCCCTCCTCCTCCGCCGCCGTTTGAGAGTTTGCTGAGCTGGCGACGGTGGTGTGGACGACGGTTGGTGGAGATGGAAGGGCGAGATGGGCTGCAAATGGGTTTATGTGTAAGAGCTAAGTGGGTTCTTGAAGGGAAACAAACCAACAAGTCTGCAGAGTAACCAGAAGAAGAAGAAGATCCTCTGTTTCCTTCTCTTCCTTTGATCATTGTCTTTTTAATTTTATTCTCTGTTTTTTTTTTTTTTGGTGTTTGTTTTTTTTTTGGATCGATCTCGCAATGGAAGTGTTCAGCTTTTTTATGTTTGGTTTTATAAAACTCTTCTTTTTTTCTTTTTAGGCTTTGAAATTCTTGTGACAGCTTTTACATGTTTTTGCTTTTGTGTGAAAAAACTCTCTTTTTGTTGGAACTCTTTTCACAACAAAAAGTTAAAAGTTAAAAAAAAAAATCGGTGGTGCACTACCAACTGTCTTTGTAAAATTGGTGGATAAATATGAAGAAGCAGAAGAAGAATAAGAAGATGTGTAGGGGTCAAATGAGTGAAATTGGTTTATAACCACTTTATTCCAACTTAAACAAGAAGCTTCTTGACTGAATCATTTACTTTCAACATTCAATGGTCTTCACCACTTCTTCTTATTATTCATACACTAGGTTAAGACCCGCGCCTTGCGCGGAATGAATATTATATATATATTATTTTTAAGTATTATATATTTTTTACAAATTATGAAATAATAAATAATTAAAAATTTAGTAACTATTATGTATATAATTAAATTAGTACAAATACTTAAATAAATTGTATTAATCCACACAAACACTTTTTTCTATTCTATATGATATAAAATTAAGTATAAATGATATTAACATAGATATATAGTACATTTTTAATATTGACATTTGTTAAAAAATATTTTAGACTCATATTATTTTTGATCATTTGTATTTAGTTATAACAAATTTTTTAAATCAATGATAACAATAAAACATTTGTGGGATGTTTAATAGTTTTAGTAATTTATAATTTTAAAAACATTCAATGCAAAGTTTAAAATCTAAATATTAAGTTGTTAATAATTGTTCAAAATGTTTATCAAAAAAATTCAAAGCAAATTCAAAATTAAAATACTTATTTATTTTATATGGTATATAATTTTTTTTAAAAAAAATATTAATATACATATATATATATAATATTTATTAAATGAGATTTCCTACTTATGTAATTTCGTAATCATTTGTATCTTGTTATAACATAAATTTTAAACCATGGATCAAAAAAAATTTAATGTGAGATTTTTAACAACTTTAGTCATTTATATTCGTTTTTAAAAATTCAAAATATAACATATAGGAAAAAATCTAAATTTTTATTATATAATTAATGTGGTTGTTTAATTTATTTTAATAAGTTAAAATTTAAAAAAAAATGATAGAGAATAGACTAATTTTTATCAAATCTTTAAGTGTCATATATACTTTAGCCATATTAGGTAATTCCGTGATTTTGATTTAAGGAAACAATGAAGAACATTTATGATTAATTTATGGTTAGTTTAATAAAAAACTTATTATATATGTATATGGACCAACATATTTTTCTAAAAATTTTAAGAGTGATTGTGGTGATGACATGTGGTTACAAAAATATGTTGTAATGCTTCTCTTTTAATATATAGGGGATATTTATTAATCATTTCACTTTGAGATTTATCCCATTATCATACTGATGAGTTTGTATTCATATAGTGAACAAATATGACATCAATATTTGGTCACTATAAACCCATGTACCACCAGTCTAGATTTTACCTCTATAAGCTTGATTACAAAGACAGAATGCATTGGTCATAGTTCCTATGTTTATCGATAAGTCGATCCACAATCAAATTTCAAAGGTTTTTTATTCTAGTCCGGTTTTATATAAACATCTTATGTGTGTGTACAAATATATTCATTTTTCATCTAATTTATTCACACAAAAAAAGAAGAAGAGAATAACATGTGAATGTGACAAGGGTGATGATGGGTTATAGTCGAATGCTCCAATATATTAAAGTTGGAAAACTTTCGTGGGCTTTACTTTTGCAATCTCAATATATAATCATAATATTATTATATGAATAAGAAAAAGAAAGACAATGGTATAGAGGAAATAAAGGAAAAGATCGTTAGGCACGAGGCTTGCTTCTTAATCCAATGGTACTCACAAGTTGTGTGGTCACATTTCCCTTTGTTGTTGTTATCTTCAACCACACACTCATCGATTCTCATTTGCCATCTCTTAGTTTAAACTACCATCCAACTAGATCACCAAACTAAAACACCAAATGAATGTGAATTTCAGAAGTGCAAACTCTTTTTAGGGATGTGAATGATGTGATATGAGAATGATGTGATAAAGAATTGAAATAGTGTATGATAAAAGTATTTCGACATGGAAAATGAATGATTTGATATAAGTGTTTCAAAATTAGAAAAATATTATTGCAGATGCAAATATTTGGAAAAGTTTTTTAAAACTGTGGTTCTCTTCAAAGAGTTTTATTTCTCTAATATTCTGCAATTTCATAGTTCAAATAATCACAGTGCTAATGGTAAGTAACAAATTAAACTTCAGCTTCAAACACAATATTTTGATTTATTGCCATGCTTCCCACACAATTTGTTTATCCTTCTTTACTATAACTGAAAGAGGTGCAGCTCTGGTTCCGGCTTTAATTTTAGTATGGTTCCAGCATTTTTCATTAAACTCTTCCTCTAATCGTCATTTCATAGCCCAACTAAAACATATATAGCATGGATATTTTGGACGTTTGGTAGGAGAACTATTGTGTGTGAAACTTGATGAATTGTTGCGAGTTCTTATAGATCATTAGACAATAATACACATTTGAGAACATGTATAAGAATAATAATACACTTTTTGTCTTACTAGTAATCATGAAACTCAATTGTTACTACTATAATTTACATGAAATGGGTAAATAGGCATGCCGGTTCCCCACTTTCACTCTAGTTCACTTACATTTTACCAATGATGCGCTTTTTGCGTTGATCCCTTTATCAGTACATATTTCTTGGAATGATAAATATGCATTTGGACCAACAATCACATGACAATAACTATCATGCCCCAGCAATCAAATAGACTGAAGATGAAATGAAAAGTTAGGTATGTGTTATCATGTTAAGTTGCATCACACATAGAGGTAGGCCATTAGCACTAGAAATAAAGCTTTATTTAATAGTTAAGCAACACTTCCTTCATACATAAATTGTGTAAAGGAACATATATTGTTTTAAAACTAATTTCCAAACAAAAAAAACTTATGTAAAGATAAAGATAGTGTTTGATTTAGTTGTGCTCTTGAGAGCGACAACATTGAGAAAGCATGTGGGTAGGCGCCATTGGCACTAACAGCCCCATTCGAAAAAAGTTAGGCATTTCACATCTTACCCCTTTTAACAAATTTAGTCTTTTAGTTTTCTTTCTCAAATCACAATCAAACATATACTTTAAGTATAGATAAATTGTATAAGTATGTCGTAAACATAAGCTTAATTGCGACAAAATCCATGACAAATGTGGCAAAAGGAAGCCTGATAAATATGAAAATTGTATTGCCTAACACTTTTAACTTGCAATCAAAGTTTTGGATTGAAGCATCATTCATACCTATAGGCTATGGTTGATTCACTCTCTAATCAAACTTTTATATATGTGAAATTTATTCTGATATCATCTATAGGACCACCTTTTATTTATAACAGGAGATTAAATTATGGTTTAATTTTAATGTTAAGAATTATATGAGTGACCTAATCAAATAACAATCTGTTTGATCATGATAGTGACAATACCACCCAATGGCTACAAAGGCTTAGTATATTAAACTATGTGTTGGTTATGATATCTATTCAATTCTTTATATATACTTTGTTTTGTTCACGAAAATTCGATAAGGATATTGAAAAGTCGAAGTACAGCTCATAAACTTAACCTTGAAAGAGATCAGCATCGATTAGATTATTAGTTTATACTTGCTTTTCTCTAGGAGCGATCTTAACGGGCCTTATAATGGGCTTAAACTGGGATCCAATAGAATTCAATCTCGACTCTCATTGCTTAATTATTAATTGCTTGGTTTAATCAATACAATACTAAAAGGAGAATAAGGGCTCCTCTCATGCTTCCACGTCACCTTTTTTATTCCACGTCTGATGGGCTGATGGGCTAGCTTATTTTTTTTTCGTTATGCTTGGACCGTAAGCCCGTAGCTTTAGAGAAACGAGAGAGACGCATCGATCCATCCATAACCCTACCTTCTTCTCTCTCGCGCAAGACTGCGATCTCCCTCCGAGCCCTTTCATCTTCTTCCGTTTCCTTCTCAATCAATGATGATTGAAGTTATGTTGCTCGGTTTTATTGGTTTGGTTATAAAAGAAATTTGGTTATCTAACCAATCTCTGCGTCTTTTGTCTTTTAATTAGTTAGGGTTTTGTTGGTTTTCGTTCTTTGCCTCTTCTTCTACATCGTTGTCTCTCTCAACTTTGTCTGCAAACACAATTTTTTTCTTTCAACTCCTCACCTTCATTAAAGCTCAACGAGGTTCAACACATCCTTCTAAATTCCCTTGATTATTGTGATTGTCATTCGACACGGAGGAACCGACCTCCTCCGCCTTCGCTTCATCTCCATGTTCAAGGTAAGGACAACCACATCACCGTGCTCTACTTCGACACGGATGTACCGATCCCCTCCGACTCATGATGAATCCCGTGCTCAACCATCTTTTCTATGGATTTCTTCAAATCCAAGTACATATCTTCTGGTTCTTTGGTATATATTTTAATTTTCTTCGAGTCTTTGTGATGATTTAATTGATTTTCCATGAAATCATTTGTGGTTAAAGAGGAGGATGAGACGCTTCGTGGAGGTGGCTAAGGGTCGTTGGCATTTTTACCTTTGTTAACGGTGGTGGAAGCTCCAGAAGATAATGTTATAGGGGTTTGTTGATATGATGAGAAGTAGCTCTTTATCTAGAGCCTTCAATCTGTTTTTTTTTTCCAATCAGTAGGAAGAAAGGAGGCTGCAAAGCTTTAGAAAAGTACTTTCAAATAATTGTAATGACGGAGGCAATGTACAGGAGTCTAACTTTATTTGCATAGAGTAAATTTTATTAAAATTGATCTGATTGGAGAATGGATTTGGTCGTGATGGTGAGAATGTTTGGATTTGAATTTGAATTTGCATTCAGCTTCCTGAGTGTATAATTGAACATTAGGAGTTTTTTTCGTATTGGTTTTATTGATAGTATGATCTTGCTGATGATTATGGTTTGTTGTTCTCTCCACAGACAGCTGTTAGTGCTTTATATTCTCAGCTCAAAGAGCTCCAGAAGAAGGATGCAGACATGAAGGAGCGTGACAAAATGTTGTACTCAAAGGTATTTCCTTTTCTTTGCAGGAAAACAGATCATGTATCTTTTAGATCCCCTTTTTGGTTTTATAGTTATCCCCCTTCCAAATATATGAAGCAGTTTATATCACAAATGCAGGGGGACACTGATTCTACGAGTAAGTTAATTGGTTATTGTATGTGTGTTCATGCATTCATATACTTAAGCTATCTGAACACTGTATATTTATATAGGTTGGTCGCTAGAGACACTGATCTTCCATTGGCAGCAACACTGCTGAAAGCATATGCAAAGGTTGAGCCTCTGACAATAGCTGAGCTCAATTATTTATTATCACTGCTCCATCCCAGGTAAAATAACTAGCTGTCTTAATTTGTAGATGTTAATGGTATGGCTCTGTTTGATTCTGATATCCAACATGTAGGACATTGACATCATATGTACCGGGAGAGTTGCTCGCGTTGACATGGACAAAGGGTGGTGTTATGCTGCATGCTCCAAATGCAGTAAAACTGCAGCACACTGTCTCCGCTATTGCGTTTGTGCAATGCGACAATGCTCATGCTGTCGGGACTTTCCGGTACGCCTACAGTTTATATATATTTCTCTCCGTACGTATACTCATGCGTGTCAATACTTTGTCTTTGCCTTTGTTATGCTTTTTCCTTAGCTATCGCGTGGAGACGGCCATTGCTGATGGTACTGCTGAAGGTACATTCTTTCGTTTTGATGGTGTAGTGACGAAATTACATAGCCTCAGAGCAAGTGAAGCTGGTCAAATGCTGGTAAGATACACGTCTGTCTCCTTATGTGTTTATCATCTACCAAGTACTAACACATCTACAAAACTTCCTGTGCCAAATAGGCTGAAGGAGTAAACCCTGAGGACTTTAAGATGCCTCCATTTACTACCCATATAGAAGCAAAGACATACACTTTCCAATTCAGTGTTAGTACATATAACTTCACAGCAATCAGACATTCACCATCACGCTCATTCTCGATGAACGTGACCGTGTGCCAGTCCCTGACGTTGTCGACAACGTAAGTATAATGAGTATTATGTTGTTTCGCTATTTACATTTAAATGTATGTATGACCATCTGGTTGGAACAGATAGGTAATGATGATGGGGACGACATGCCAGATGGCAATCCAATTCCTGTTAAGGTGGAAACTGGAGGGAGCAGTGGTGAGGCAGCGTTCAATGCTGATACAGATCCAGTTGGTGTGTGCAGAAGAAGACGGCCAACTCATCTTCTGAGGTGGTTAAGAAGACGTGTGTGGCTTGAGATAGACTAGAAAGAACTATAAACACACTACTCAAAATTTAAATAATGCTTATGCATCTTCATTTCCTTTCGCGTATTGGTTAACTATGTTTTTGTCTTTCTCCAATTTTTGGGTACTATATTTGTCAAACAATCTTCCTAATATGAGTTATCTACCTATTAACTTTCCACTACAAATTTATTTTTACTTATACATTTGTTTTAAACCTTTTGATTCAAAATGTGAGAAAATAATATTTTTTTGTTAAAATTTCCCAGATTAGATTTATTAGCTAACATGTTATTTTTTTAAAAAATTATATGTTTATCAGTGTTTTAAAAACCGGACCGGCCGGTTGAACTGGTTGGACCGTGATTCACTCTTCTAACCGGTTCCGAGTTTGGCTAAGAACCGGATTTAAGTTGAACCGGCACCAAACTCGCTAAAACCGGTGATCCGGTTCAATACTAAAACTCAGTTTTCTCAAATTTAAGTTTATAATAAAAAAAAATTGTAATTTCTTAAGAAAAAAATCATAAAACTTCATATTATATTTTAATATCTGTCTAAATAAATTAGTTTACATTATCTTTACATTTTATTTTCATTTATAAAAATAATTATGTATTATGCTATATATTTAGTTACTTAATTTAAAAGTAAATTAAATTTTTAAATCCCGGTTGAATCGGTCCGACCATTGACCCAGATATAATGCCGAGTTAGTGTCCGGCTTGGTTTTAAAAATATTGTATTTATTTAAACCATTAAATTTTAAAATTATTATTTATTGGTGTTGGAGTATAGTTAATGATTATTTTATTTTTATCGCATTAATGCATTGGTTTTATTATAAACCTTAATCTTGATTGGAGCCTGAATAGTATGATAACAAGTAAATATTAAAAGTATAAAGTTTAATTCTTAGGGCTCATGTTTTATACAATCGTTAATTTACCTTATAATACATGTTATCATCGTTAAAAGCTATAATGCCATCTACTAAACTTAATAGTTAAAACCCGTATAATATGAGCCGCAAAGTTGAACATGATATCAAACTATGAGATTTATGCATATCCTGTTGTTGTAATGTCTGACTGTATTTCCTTACGTATTATCAACCATACGTTAAGACTGATGAAAACCAGCTCATCGAACTGCCTGATGCAAACAAATCAGACTATACAGTTATTGTTTCAGATTATATATTTTAAAATATTTTTAGTTATAATGAATAAGTTATTCTTTTATATCGTATAAAACATTAATTTTAAGGAAAATTGTATAACAAAAAAGAAAAAATAAATTATTTTATGAAAAAATATATAAATGAGACCGAAATAACTTTATTTTACTTATTATTTATAACACCACTGAATTTAAAAAAAACCGTAAACTAAATATTTATAATTCAAAATTATTATAATGACTCGACATCATATAATTTCTAAAATAAATATTAAAATAATTAGTTAGATTAATTGTGAAATAATTGTGAAATATTTATGAAAATAAATGCGATTTTTAATTAAAATTAATTAAACATTTTAAAGTACAGTTACTATTATAAGTTTATTTATTCATAAAAATCATGTGTTTTCTTCATTTTATCATAAAAATACCTACCAAATTATAATGCAAACTTCACTTCTAACCTAAGATACTTCATATAAGTTTATAGGTGTTCAGTCTATGGCTAATATTTTCACATGCAAAAAGGGGTTAAGCCGAGTGCTGAATATACATGCCCATACACTTAAGACCCATAGATTAGAGCAACTTATAATTAACCAACATATTAAGGATTACTAATTATATAAAAAATACTATAAAAACCCCACATACACCTCAAACATAACTCTTACAACTTCTAATATTATAGACCATAAACCTCAAAATATACTGCTCTTGCAAAAACGAACATAAAATACACAATGGAAATATACGAATGCCAATCCCAATCATTTTCTCGCAAATGCACTTAAACATGTGAATTTGAATCTTAGTTGATGTCTCAAGCATATATAATCATGTAGTCATGACAGTCAAAAATTATAGTATGGGTGAATTATATTTCCTTATTAATACACATATAGTTTGTCACCCATAAAGTCTGGGTGATGCGATCATCCAAATAGTCACAATTATCATATTTCAAAACCACGAAAGAAAAACACAATCTAAAAGAGAGAGCACATCAACGCAGCTTGCATAATAGATACTTAAAAGAAAATATACAATTAAAACTGAGCTCAGAAAAAAAAAACAGAAAAAAAAGAGAGCACACCAACACAACTTGCATAGTTGGAGAGGACGGATACTACAAGAATAAATGTAGATCCACTAAGAGACTACCATGTCTACTCTGTTTTTTTTTTTCATGCAATTTTAATCAAGACCAGTTAAGATAAACATAGTTTTCAACTTGAAGAGTGGCATAGAGGTTGAGACATAATTTTCATTACGAGAAGATGAAAGCATATACCGACCGAGCTATTCACACTAACAAGAGTTTGTTTTTAAGATAATATTGGCTTTTTAACATGTTTTTGCATACTCATTGCATAATTATACACATTTGCAAGGCATCGCCAATCTTATATTATACTCTAAATTTTATGTAGCGTTTCCAAATCTATAGAGTGATGGTCCGGTTTATATGATTTAAAGTCTAATTTTTGGGTGGTGTTTAAAAAAATGTGGATTAGTTTGGTTTGTGTTAGTTGGATTAGCTGAAACTTAAGAATATTGACTATTCATCACTTTCCGTTAATTTTAATAATAAATAAACAACAAAGAGTAAGGGGTTGATTGGTTGTTCTGTAGTTTTTGTTTTTACTTTAGAAAATAAGCTGTGAATTGTTTTGCTATATATTTATTTTTAAAGCACTAAATAAAATCTTTAGAAAAGTTGATTTTGAAAACTAATATATTATTTTTTTGAAAAAATAGTTTATACTGTATCTTTAATTTTAAAAGCTAAAATATGATTGTTTAAAAAAAAAACAATTTTAGAAAAAATTGGATGTTTAAAACATTTACCACCATTACCAATCAACCCCTCAGTTTATTCATTTCAAATTCGTTGGATAACATAATAAATTAACTTGCGTATTATTACTTATATTTTTGTTAGTCAATTTTAAATAATATATATACATGCTTTTATAAAAAAATAAACAAACTAAAATTAATTAAAAATTATAAGAATAAATTTACCCGGGCGTAGCCCGGGGGCAAAGACCCTAGTTCCATATAATACCCACACCATCATAAACCTCGTGATTCTTCAGACAAAAAGGGAATCTTACATAATAAAATACAACTGTTTGTTTGTACTAATACCGAAACAACGCATTTAATGTGGTAATCATATTCTATTAATGTAATAATTCGAGTTTGACCAAACTCGTACGCCATCAAGTACAGATGGCTTCGTACGGTGTTGTCGGTATACACTATACATAAAAAGGCCAAACAAACAAAAGCCCATTGGGCCTTTTCATCAACTCTAGAAGGAATTCATCTCTAACACATTTCTCCTACGCTTAAGCAACGCCGTAACGGCTTCTCCGTACATACAATCGGCGGCGAACGCCTCCGTCGCCAGCTCAGCATCATTATCATCGGAACTCACGCCGCTCGGCCTTACGACCACGAGCGTCGCGGCCTCGAGACAGATCCCGCTCTTCAGCTTCAGCATCGGCGCGTGTCTCATACTCATCCTCACGTTAGGCACCTCCGTGCGATCCCTCACGCGCTCTACTCCCAAGCCTTTCTCGTCCACACGCGCCTCCGCCTCCCTGTACTCTTTCATCCCCGCCGCGCTCATCACCACCGTCCCTTCCTCGTCTCTGTCGCGCACGGTTAGTCTCTCCATCTCCTTGTGCTCCTTCACCAAGTCTCCCATCAGGTGGTGGCGCGTCGAGGCCGCCATCAGCGCGTTGATCGTCCACACCACGCGCGTCTTTAAACCGCAGACGAACTCCGAATCGGTCTCCACGGCGTTGACCGGAGATTCCGTTGCCGATGCGTTGACCGTCGCCGATCGGAAAGCGACGATGACGGAGCTCTTGAGAGTTTCTCCGAACTCCGCCTTCCACTTGACGGCGGCGCCTTTCTCGAGATTGGCGTCGCCGCCGTATAGCTCCACGTCCAGGTTCCGGATCCGATTAAATCCGGCGAGAATCTGAGCCGGAGATTTAGGAGTCTCGGCCGGTTTAGCGGATCTGGAGAAGATCGGGAGGATGGATTTGAAGATCGAACGGAAGAAGCTAGCCACCGGAGAATTAACCTCCGGCTCCGGCTCGGCGGCGCCGAGGATCTGATCGAGCTGGAGAAGGAGCGAGTCTGACTGAGCAGCGAGCGAGTTGAATCGTTTCGAGACGGAACGACATCGTATCAGCGTTTTGACGTCAGCGACTTTGTTCAAAATGTCGATGACCACATGATTAGGAATCGCATCAAAAGCGTCCATGATTATCTTTTTTTTAAACCTTCGGGCGGAGCTAGAGAGTCTTCTCACTTTCTTTCTCTCTGTCTTTCTTTCTCTTCTGTTCTGGAGTTGAAGAGATTCTTGTCTTAAATAAGGAAAAAACACATAAGGCGATATGATATTGATATTTTAATTACCGGCATGTGGGACCATTATTGTTGCCGTCGGTATATGATATTTAATCAATAAAGAACAATAAGTACAGCTTTTCTGAATTTGATTGGTGGGTTGGTATTAAATTAGCAGACATCAACGATTGAGATGCTCTCTATCAGGCGACATGGTCCTTGATCGACGGTTGAAAGCTACTTTAACATTTTTATTAAATTCCGGTCCATACTGGGGGAAATAATTGATAAAAAAAAAACTTAATTTGGTTGGATCCATAGATTTAAGGCTTATTTGCTAAATATTCAAAAAAAAAAAGTGAAATTAGATTTTTAGAGAAAGAATAGAGAGAGATATGAAGAGAAAGTAGGAAATAAAATGTGTGTTTAGTTAGTTAGTGAATTTTGATTTATTTTTGTCTATTAGATGTAATTTCTCTAGATTTAATTCCTTTTTCTTTAAAGAAAACCGTGATCATATATAAATGATTAATCATTCAGTTGATATTTTAACAATATTCTCCATATTTTGTTTCTTTTATTGTGATATACAATAAACTTTCTTCAAAGTCTCATATTTTTATTGTCAATCAACAATAACATATATTCTACTATGTTATACATTTTTCTTGGGTTAATATTGACAGTAGATATTATCATTGTGTCACCATTATTAAAATAATTCTGCGTATTGTCATAGTGTCTTCATCATATTTTGAGTATTTTATTTTATACTGAAAGTGTATTCACCATATTTTTAAAACTCGAATGGTGACAACGTTAATACAGAAAGTATAACCATTAACCATTGTATGTATCCTGGTTGATTTATCGTTCATGTATTTGCAAAAAGAAAATGTATTTTATAGAGGATGAGACAAATAATTAAATAGATGTAATAGACGGAAAATATGGTCTTTGAAGTAATAACGACTTAAAACTGTATATATTCTGAAACACCAAGTATAGTAGTTGAGTGATAAAGATTGAAGAGTGTAAAATTCTAGATCCACATGCTTCGCCTTTCAAGAGACTCCGAATCATTGGAGAGATCGGATAGTTTGATTCCAAAGAGTTGGTCCAAAACAAAAAGGTGCCATAAAACCTATATTTGACTACAACAAAGTTGTTAAAAAAAAAAAAAAGACTACTTCAACAACTAAAGAAAAAAAGACAAAATTGCTGTTTTTTTTTGCGTTTACAATTAAAAATAAATTTCACAAAATCTAATTATAAGGCTGGATATATAACCAGATGTTTATATGTGCGTCTAAGTTTTAATGTTTGTCGAAAAGAAGTTCTAACGTTTAGGTTTAGTAATATTGGTATAGAAAATATATTTTTAGTTTAATAAAGTTTATAATGCATTTATCAACATAAACAAACAATAACAGAAACCTAAATGTTTACAAAACCCGTGTGCACAAGGATTACCATCGTTCACAGACTCCCGTTGCGTATGTACGGAAAGGTCAGCTGCACCCGTGTTCATCAGGATCTCTCTCTTTTAGCATTGATGAACGAGGGAACACAAAAAAAAAAAAATTCTGTTGTGTTGATATTTTTGTATCTCTGTCTTTTTCGAGATTCAAAACTTCTATCAAGTTTATTTTTAATATATTTTTAGATGCAACTATTCTGTTATGTGAATGTAAATATATTATCAACATGTATGTACACGGATCTAACTTTAACGATGCCACCACGTTCGTAATATTATCACAAACCACTAGACAGTATGGTGTAGATATATCCCCTATATATTATTTGAGAAGCATTGCAACATTTTTTTGTAGCCACATGTCATCACTAGAATGATTCTTAGAATCCTTAGAGAAATATGTTGGTCCATCTAAATATATAATAAGCTTTTTATTAAACCACAAATGTGCTTCATTATTTCCTTAAATAAGATTACGGAATTACCTAATGTGGCTAAAGTATATATGACAATTAATGATTTTGAATAATAAAGATTTGATAAAAATAAGTGTGTATTATAATTATATTAGTTTAATTTTAAGCTATTAAAATAAATTAAACAATCATAGTAACTATATAATAAAAATTTTAAAAATTATTTATATATTATATTTTGAATTTTTAAAAATGAGTATAAATTACTAAAACTATTAAAAGTTTCACATTCAAATTTTATGATCTATGATTTAAAACTTTTGTTATGACTTGATACAAATAATTAAAAAATAATATAAGAAGAAAATCTCATTTAATAAGTATCAAAAATAAAAAATATATAAATGTATGTATCATTTTAAATTAAACTATATGCCATATAAAAATATAAAAATATCTTAATTTTGAAATTTATTTTGAACATTTTTTTGATAAAAAATTTGAAAAATATTGACAACTTAATTTTTTAAAATATTATAAATTACTTAAACCATTAATCTCACAGTGAAAATTTTGTTATCACTAATTTAGACTTTTTGCTATAACAGATACAAATGATAAAAAAAATATGAGCAAAAAGCATTATCTAATAAATATTAATATTAAAATATATCATATATATGTTACTATCATTTAAATTTAATTATATATCATATCAAATAGAAAAAATAATTTTTCAATTTATAAAATTTATTTATATGTTTGCACCAATTTAATTATATAAGTAGTAGATAATGACTTTTTAATTATTCAATATATATTTATTATTTCATAATATGTTATAAACATATAATATATAAAATAATTTATATATATAATGTTTATCCCGCGCAAGGTGCGGATCTTAACCTAGTAATATACTAAATTTTATTTTCAAATATAAATTATAAATTTGTTTTATCATTGCTTTAATATGCAAAAGCTCGAGTGGGCGTAAGATTAAGTTGGGACAGGTTGTATAACTGCATCTTTTTGTCTTCTGAATTAATGCATGAATATGGGAGTTGTTGTGGCATATCTTGTCACACGTTCTTCCAAGGAGATCCATACATCATACACTATCTTGTGGCTGTGTAGAAATGTCTTACTCATGAGTTATGAGTCATGACAATAGTTTAGAATATGGTTAAGCGGTCATCGAGTTAGTATTACGTACTTTCGCAATATTCGTAGCCTTGAAAAGAATAGTCGTTTGGATTGTAAACGGCTATATCTACCGTTGCTAGAAATTCCGGTTCGAAGTGCAAAGTGAAGATCAACACACGAAAATCGTTGATTCTTGTAATCTTGTCTCCCCTTTACAATTGCAAAAAAAAAATTATAGTCTTTGAAATGGTCAAATCAATTTTTGTTATATATTTAAAAAAGAATAAGATGAGAATCAAATGGCACGGGAAAAATGTCAGTTCCAAAATTTACGCGATTGCCAAAAACACATCTTTCTGGGATAAGTGAACAAGAGGTAGGGTTCAACTTCCAACATTTATCTTTTGTCTCCTTTTCTCCTACTTTGTCTTTATTGATTGATTGTTACAAACAACTTGACACTATCTTCCAAATAATCTACGTAAATTAATAGTGTCCGCCTTAAAAACATATGTTAACAATTCTTTTCCCTTATACATCTATCTTGCTCTACGACAACCATGAGTGAGTGAACCTGTAGAATTTAAAACCAGAGATTCTTCCAACTAGAGAATAACCATCAAATGTTATACCAAATGGTTTGTTCAAACTATTTATTTTAAAAGATTGGCAAGCCAATGGTATATCCGTATATGCTATGTACTATGAAAATACGAAATTGTGTAACGCTACAACTTTTATATAAACTAGTATATGCTCATATCAATAATTTATAGGAAGTGGATACTCATTATTCTAACTTAAATTTTTGGGGACAAGTGGACAACTCAGCCGTGACAATGACTAAACAATAGTTTTTAAAAGATCTTAATCATTTGCTTATTCAATATCATTATTGACTATTTTATTCATTTTATTAGAATTGCACAGCTAAGCTACTAATTTAAAATGAAACTAGATTTTGACCCGCACGCCCGTGCAGGTGTATTTTTTTTAAAAAAAATATGATGCTATTTGATTTTTGTGTCACTATTTAGGGTTGAGCAAAAAACTCGAATTTGAAGAATTGAACCGATCTCAATCCGAATAAGTAGTACTAAATCCGAACCGAAATTGATTAAATATCCGAATTATTCAAAATTTTGGTATTTGAAGAACTAAAATCTAATCCGATCCGAACCGAAGTATTTTGGATATCCAAAATAGATTTATATACTTATATATATTAATTATTTTTAGATTTTATATATATAAAAACATCCAGAATATATATGATACTTTTAAGTTTGCTTAAATGCTTAAAAATATATACAAATAATCAAATGTAAATATCTTAAATAGTTAAAATATACTCAAAACTCTAAAAATATTTAAATCATTATTAATTCTCTATCCAAATATTTAAACCAAACCTATTTAAATTGATTATCCAAATCCGAACCAAATTCTCAAAGATCTGAAATGAACACGAAATCCCAAAAAGACCTAAAAACGAACCCGAACGCTCACCCTAATCACTATTATATATCCTATATGTGTCATCATAGGTTACAAAATATGTGTTCTCATATAATTAATCGTATTTTATACGTACCATCAAATAAGTTTTCTTATAATTAATAATATTTTATACGTACAATCATATAAATAATCACATAAATAATATTTTAAAATTTAATGTGAAATATAAAAACCATAATTTAAGTTGGTGTTTGAAATTGGGCTTTGTATTGTATTTTTCTTATATATAATTTGAATTTTTTTTTATAATAGTTATTGGAAAATATGTTAGTAAAAATCAAATTTTGAATATATGTTTATTTTTGAATGAATTTTTGATACAAATCAATTTTAAATTATTATTTTGATTTGAATATATATATATATCAAGTAACATAGACTCATTACTTTTTAATATAATGTAATGGATTTCTAATTTTTTAGTAGCATAAGCCCATTATTTTTTTTTCTAACTTACTGCTATCCATGTTTCCAAACAGTACTATTTTTTAACTACTATCTATATTGCCAAACAATCTCAATGTGTAATTCAACTTTAATAATATAGACTAGGTTAAGACCCGCGCCTTGCGCGGGATAAACATTATATATATAAATTATTTTCTATATTATATGTTTATAACATATTATGAAATAATAAATATATATTGAGTAATTAAAAAGTCATTATCTACTACTTATATAATTAAATTAGTGCAAACATATAAATAAATTTTATAAATCGAAAAAAATATTTTTTCTATTTGATATGATATATAGTTAAATTTAAATGATAGTAACATATATATGGTATAATTTTAATATTAATATTTATTTATTAGATGATGCTTTTTGCTCATATTTTTTTATCATTTGTATCTGTTATAGCAAAAAGTCTAACTTAGTGATAACAAAATTTTCACTGTGGGATTAATGGTTTAAGTAATTTATAATATTTTAAAAAATTAAGTTGTCAATATTTTTTCAAATTTTTTTATCAAAAAAATGTTCAAAGTAAATTTCAAAATTAAGATATTTATGTATTTTTATATGACATATAGTTTAAGATAAAATGATACATATATTTATATATCTTTTATTTTTGATACTTATTAAATGAGACTTTTAACTTATATTATTTTTTAATTATTTGTATCATGTCATAACAAAAGTTTTAAATCATAGATCACAAAATTTGAATGTAAAACTTTTAACAGTTTTAGTAATTTATATTCGTTTTTAAAAATTGAAAATGTAATATATAAATAGTTTTTTTAATTTTTATTATATAATTACTATGATTGTTTAATTTATTTTAATAGCTTAAAATTAAACAAATATAATTATAATACACACTTATTTTTATCAAATCTTTATTATTTAAAATCATTAATTGTCATATATACTTTAGCCACATTAGGCAATTCCGTAATCTTATTTAAGGAAATAATGAAGTACATTAATTATGTATTTATTATGATTTAATAAAAAGCTTATTATATATTTAGGTGGACCAACCTATTTCTCTAAGGATTTTAAGAATCATTCTAGTGATGACACGTGGCTACAAAAACATGTTGCAATGCTTCTCAAATAATATATAGGGGATATGATAAATTTTATATATTAACGCCAAGTCGCCAGTTGGAATAGTGGTTTAGGTATCCCTTTAAATAGTGTTGCAATAAAAAAACGTATACACTTAGAGCATGAGCATTGGTGAACTCCACTTTGGGGTTCACCAAATTTTTTTAATATTTTTTTGTGGACCCATGAACAGTTATGAACCCGAATTTGTAGTTTTCTGCATTAGTGAACCCGAAGAAAAAGTTCATAGGAATAAAATAATAATATTTTTTTTTAAAAAAAAAATTAAAATTATTCAGAATACATGAATAAAATATTAAAATATATTATAAAATTTATGAAAACATTTTATTTAACCTATGTTTTAGTTTTAGAGTTTAAGTTTTGGTTTGTGTTTTCAAATGTAGAAAAGCTATGTTTTAAAATTTTATGTTGTTTCTTAACTTAAATTCAATTCATAGAAACATTTTGTTCGATGATCAGTCTACGCATTCAACAAAGGAATTAAGTTCGAGAATGTTTAACTTAGGATAAAAGTTCACATAGAAAAACCATTCAAGTTTTACAAACCGAAATACATAAGTTGATAAGTTGCTAATGAAACAAAAAGAAACAAGTTAAGATGATAGAGAGGAAAGACCGCAAAAGAGCCATCTAATTTCGTGAGGTAGAAGCAATGCTACCTGTAGAAGAAGAGAACACAAGTTAAAGCATAAGCAAAGTAGTAACATTGAAGATATAGACAACACAAACAAGTCAAATGAGAAGACTTACCATCGATTCTGCTGAAGTGCTTGATCAGTAGTTCAGTACACTCCTTCCTTTCCGGACATACACACAGTAATGGAGTTGTCGTCCCGTCTCCAACCACGTTGAACACAAACAAATCTCCGTTGGTGCATCTGTTATCACGACAGAACTTTCTCCACCCTCTGCTGATGTAATATGCGCCGTCTGATTCGCTAAATCCGAAGCGCGCAGTCCATGACTTTCCCTCCTTGTTGACAAGTTTGACCTCTTTGCATTGTTGGTTCAAAGCACCACACCTCATAGCTTCCACAGGAAGAAACTACAAACACATACATAACATCAGCCAAGAAGCAGTACTAGAAACAAACAAATAACTAAATTTTACGAACCATTTTGTCGTCCTTTTGATTTGTAGGAGTAACCTCAGCCAAGAAGCAGTAGTCGTATGAGAAAGTAGGAGCATCATCCGCGTGAGGATGTGTATACTGAATCTCACAACAGCTAGGACCAAAAGGAGTCACATGAAAGACCATGTCTCCTTCGTGTTTGAAGATGACAATGTCACCGATTCGAAGATCATGTGCTTCGGTGAACTCTTTCCAACCTTTGGTGAGTGTCCTGCCTTCTCGGATCACCTCCCAAATTTGATCTGAAGCGTCCGCTCTTAGCTTCCACGGTTTATTGATCTCAGCCCCTTGTATGTGTTTTGAGTAGAAGTCAAGTGGTATTGCGACGCCACTTTGAAAACCAGGAAGAAGAGGCTTGAAGAAATGAGGTTCTCGGGGAGTTTCCATCTGCAACAATCGAGTTTTAAACAAACCGTGAACCCTCAATCGCAATTATTAGCACACATTAACGACAGATTATTAGCACACATTACCACAATTGAACTCCCATATCGATTAAGAACCCTAAATAAAAAACCCCAAAATCGATTTTAAATCACACAAATCGCAAATCCCTTTCGAACATTCAGAGAAACGAACCCTACATGAAACGACCATGACGATTTACAGCAATTATTCGAAACCCAGACTTCGATTTACATCCCTAACGCGAAAGCCCCAATTTTGAATTGAAATCCGAGAAAACGGTTTCGAGTTTCCACCACAAAATCGAACCAATTCAACCCTCAATCTACTCGATACTCACCTGAGCAAGTGGAGAAGACACTCCGTCGTCGATTAGAACGAGAAAACCTCCGGGAGACGAAGTCGCACGAAATATCGCCTCTCAGAAAAAAACCCTAGCTTTTTGGTGGAGAAGAACAAATGAGGCGATACACGTCGAACCCCAACTTTCCTCCTCCTCTACGCGCTTTCGTTCAGCAAATCAACACCCGACGCGTGGCTTGAACCCGCTTCATACGGTATCACTCGCAAGGCCCGGTTCATCAAAACGAACCCATTTTTTATTTTCTTTTATTCATCGGTCCCTTAGAACTCGAGCCCATGAACCTAACTAAAACCCCTACTGCGCATGGTCTTAGGCTTTGGAGTTGGATAGAGTACATAAGGGAGTTTGGATTTTGCGATGAGTGTTTATTACGTGTAATAACATTATTATATACATATGTATGTCTGGAGTTTAGGATTTGTTGGTATAAAAAACAAGAATATGCTGTAAATTCGTGTTAGCTCCGTCACATTATCATCCTTTTTGCTTATAGAAATATGATAGCTTATCCCCTTGATTCTATCAAGAGAAACCATAAATTTTGATCAACATTTTTGGAAACCTACCAGCTTTATATTAGTGGCACCAAGATCAACCATATTGAGCCTAGACTTCTAGTACACACAATTCATTGATCATTTGCTTCATTTCAGTTGTAAATATCATACTTATAAAAAAATCTAAAACACGCCAACATTACTTATTGTTTTAAGCTTAACATGTTAAAATTGTTTCCGTTTTGTAAAAGAAAATCACCAAAATGGTCGTAAAATATACATACAGCAGTTTTCTTACGTGTGTTTCAGACACATAAAATGTCAAAGAAACAAATAGAAACTCTTTTATGTCTAACACAATTCTTACTCACTGCAAAAAAGAAGAAGAAATCTTATTAAAATTTGCTTAAACCACACAAATAAACAAAAACTGGAACCTATCCGTTTCTTCGAATTCTCTTTTGGGCTACACTCATTATGGACTATAAGGCCCATTGTCTCGAACAACACGGCCGCATTAGAATACACTACCCAGTGTTGTTCAAAAGGCCGATTTATATACCAATATTGATTACTTTGTTGGGCCCATTGGATTATGCACAAGACCCGATAATTAATTTGGCTTGTAATGATTGGTTGAAATGTAAATATAGGAATGTAGCTGTAGAATTTAGGTTAGTTTGTAGTTTTTATTGTTGTAGCTTTATATTTTTTTGCTGTAAAAAAATACTACAATTCCTAAAGCACTTTAAAAGTTGTTTTAATAAAAAAAATAAAACATGAACAAACAAAAAAAGAAGGCTGTAGATGTTGTAGCAAAGTTTAACTTTAAAATTAAAGCTACATCATTATTGGTTAGGATTAGTGGTTTAAAAATAAATAAAGCTAAAGTCTTAAGTTAAAGTCCAACCAATCATCAAAGCCCAACCAATCATCACCGACGTATCAAAGAAATTTTACTTTTAAAAATAAAAATGTATAAAATAAAGTATGTTGTGCAAGTTTTATCAGTTCAGTGATTGACCAAAGAGTTCTATACTGAAAGTATGAGATCCAGTTTTCATAAAATAAGATTTCTACAAATTAATACATGATATAAGTAAATATATTTTCAAGATTTGTGCGCAGATAAAATTCTAAATACTGTGAATTTTACGTAGTAAAATTTTCTGTTCAATTTCTTTTTATAATTATTCTAAGAAATTGTAATAAAAATATTAAAATATGCAGAAATTGTGTAAACGAGTTTTAATTGCTAACTTCTTTTGTATCTTTATTGTTTTCCTTGGTGGTTACACTCAGCTTCCGGTCAGACCCATTTCAATAGTAAATTAGGTTATGTGCCAAGAAAAATTGAAGCATTTAAAAAAAAAAAAAAAACTGGGACATTTTTCCTTAAGTGAAATTTTTTTGAATCTTTATTTGGGATTCAATTTTTAAAAAATTGTAATGGGCCATGCGAAAATATGTTCTCAGCACATGCACAGAGCCGGGCATGCTTCTATAATATAGACATGAAATAATATATATATATATATATATATTAGTTAGTTACCCCATTATATGTTATATATATATTAGAATTGTTAGTTGGAATCTAAGAACATATCTTGAGTGCTAATATAACAATAACCACTAGAACAATTTAAAAGATCTAAAAGCAACTAACCCTATAACCCTAGCTTTGGCTTCTACAAATATACAGTTGTATCCTTTCTCCAATATCTCATAATGCGATAAGATTATAAAAATAGTACAGAAAACCTGAAAGTGGATAATTATTGGAACGAAACTAAATTTGCTCCCCAGACGAAGATCACTTGATCACATGATCTGAAATCATAATCGTCCAATTAATTTAAACTTAAAAGCAATGTATACTACACACATTTCCTCTAAGCCTACAAAATGGGAGAAGTAAACAGAGAATGAAGAGAGGAGGGGACCATTAAAGTGACACGTATATGCTTAGAAACATGAATTATTGCAAAACTTAATGAGCTAATAATGAGAATCTAACTAATGGTCCCCGTTACCTTTTTAAGATGCTTGTTAGCTTTAATTGGTCCCTATAGCTTTGTGATATCTCATTTTCTTTGACATGATGGGATTTAAGCTGTAATTAGGGAATATATGTGTGCATACATAGATTATGAAACTTAATATTTATGCATTAAGCATATCCAATACTTTTTAATTAACAATTACTAAATGGATGGTGTTAGTTAAGCATAAAACAGTGAACATGCTTGTTAGTTGGCACTGATCGAAGAAATAGGATATAGGAATCATTCAAAATCAGTATAAGCATCAAGAAAGACTAATAACGTCGTACAAGTACCTCCAAAAATTAACAAGACAAAACAAAAATGTTACATATTTAATATGTTACATATAACTATAATATAATTTAGATCGTCTCAACCATTGCTGGGAATATATATACACTTTTTTTTTTTGAAACACTGGGAATCTATATACACATATATAGGATTTGGAGATTTTAATTGGTCTCAACAAAATGAAATATCATAGTAGTTGTTGATCTGGGACACAGAGCCAGAGAATAACACATGAACCCCATTGTTCGTGTGCGTAGTTTAGTGACTCAGTGATAGCTGTCCATAGAAAGCAAACTATGTTTGCTCTCTTTTTCTTTTCGTATGTATTTCCTTTAATCATATTATTCATTTTTTGTTGTCAACATCCAAATCATCTATTTATAAATATATGGAGTCTTTCACATTTCTCATTCTTATTGGTTAATGATACAATGTATCTCGTTTGCTATGTGCCTATATCTAGCTTCCCGTCGTTATCGGGATGAATAGATCTTTCACGAAAAGTTTTGTAAAACACGTCATCGAATGATTCTTGCGCTGAAAACAAGAAGTTATAAATACAAAATGTAATGTACATATTAATACAAATATACTGAGTTTCTTTTATAAAAGGTTTTCAGAAAATAAACTGTCTGTTTCATACAAAATGTATTGTTTATTAGGTTCAGTTAGGTGAAACCAGATTTTGGGGAAAAAAAGAAACTAAATTTTGGAAGATTTGATATATCTGGGTCTGGTCCTATATATTTTTGGTCACTTATAAAAAACATAAATTAATAGTCATATTTATAAAAAAAACAGGTAGAAGCTACCATATAGTTAAACTGGCAAATAGAGTTGATCCCAATAATTGGAGGAAATCGTACTAATTAGTTTTTTTACTTTCTTTCTTTTCAAGTTGGATCACCAATGATGGGGTTTCTTCTTTAAATAATATCTCAAATAATTATATGTATATGGTTAATATAAGTGAAGATACACACACTTAGAGCATCATTAACCCAAAAACCCATTTTGGGTCTCTTAATCATTTTTAAGTATTAAATGTTATTTAAGAAATTTAGTTAAGAAACACCAACAATTTTGTGCTCCAATGGGAGTCTCTTATTTAAGGGTTCTTAAAAAAAAAAAAACAAGAACACATATGAAGGAAGAACATGAGAAGAAGAAAGAAGAACAAACATATGAAAACATCAACGAAGACAATCCAAGTTATTATCAAACATTCATTCATATTCATAGACAGAGAGTGATGAAAGGGGGAAGAAAGAAACTGACTTCAAGGATGGATTTGCAGTGAGGGCACTTGAAGCAAGACGTGTGAAAAGGGACACCATCAGCTGGATTTGCTTCCGGAATCTGAGCTTGGCTTACTGTCTTTGATGGGTTTCCTACCAGTCACTACATCAAAGAGAGTCGAGAGATCGTTGATGAGACTGAATAGCTGTTTCCTGCAAATTGAAAACATGCGTTTATTATGGACATAAAGCTCCATGAATGGAAAAATACACAGTGAAAGAGATATGAGAGAAGCTACAGAGAGCAACCAACGATCACTATGGACAGCAACAAGAGAGAGCCAATCTTTCCCAATCACAAGAAAACCAAACTCTGCAACACCATGCTACACATTGAGAGACTCGTTCTTACAGAAAAATAATGCAAACACCACCGTGCACACTTCATACAGAGAATCATTCTTAAAGCAAAAACACCAACAAAACTCTAGAGATTAGAAAGATAAGCAATGCAGAGACACTACCATACCCTTTTATGTAACTACTTCCACTGTGCTCACAACATAAACAAACTTCACTATTCAGACTGAACACAACAAAACAGAACCAGAGAATCATAAAGACAACGAGACCCAGAATCCAGAGTCAATATAGATCAAAATTAAACAAATTGGGATGATGCAAAAGTGCAAAAGTGATTACCTTTAACAGGATCACCATCGAACCCGCTTTCACTACCCGAAGCTCTCTCCTTTGTAGCTTCATCGCGACTCTTCAAAGTGAACCAAACAGGAAGTTGACCCGATACACAGAACCTATCGCCGCCCTCGATCTCTCCCGTCTCAGATTTTCGAAAAGTTTGAATCTTTTCGCCCGATTCACGTTTCCGTCGAGGAGATATCACGACAAAGAGGCAGAATCGTCGAGGAATGAGAGAGAGAGAGAAACAGACACGAGCAATGACCAACACGTGTCCCATTAGAGACGTTTCTTCTGCCTCTTGATTAAGCGACGTTCCTTGTTTAATTACATATTTATCTTTTTCTTTAAATCCTAAAAACATTAAGACCATGCGCATCAGGAGCTCATGAGGGGGTCGTGGGCTCGAGTTCTTAGGCCCGTTTGATTTAAAAAAAAGGAAAAATGGGTTTTAATCGTTGAACCGGGCCTTACGCTTGAACCCGTAAGAGGCGGGTTCAAGCCACGCGTCGGGCGGTGAGTGGCTTCTCCTTTCCGCGTCGAAGAGGAAGAAAGGAGGGGATACGCGTGAACCAGTTCATTTCTCTCATCAGTGAAAAAAGCTAGGGTTTTTTCTCTCCGAGGCGATAATCGACGCCGTGGCTTCTCCGTCGTTATTTCTCCATCAAATCGAATCCGCTTTCTCTTCTCCACACTCTTAGGTCAGTATTGTGTAGATTGACGGTGTGGTAGCGTAGATTTTGTGTGCGATAGGGATTTCCGATGGGGTGATTTTAAATCGATTTGGGGATTTTATTTTTTAGGGTTTTTAATCGTTATGGGAGTTCGATTGAGGGTTCAGTTACTCATATTCTTCCCTAATTATGTGCTAATAATTTGATTTCTGTCACAGATGGATCCGGCAGAGGAGAGAAGACATTCAAAGAGGCAACAGGATCACATAAACATGCTAGGGTTCGTCAGCGATTCAGAGTACGGGATTCCCAAAA
The DNA here is from genome assembly GCF_020379485.1 of Brassica napus. Classification (NCBI taxonomy): domain Eukaryota; kingdom Viridiplantae; phylum Streptophyta; class Magnoliopsida; order Brassicales; family Brassicaceae; genus Brassica; species Brassica napus. The sequence goes on along the minus strand of NC_063440.1, from coordinate 27,379,623 downwards.
GGTGTCCATGTGGTGGGAGAATCATCGATGAGGTACGCCGGAAGGACGAGTACGACTCTCTTCCGGGGAAGCGGTTCTTCACATGCAAGAACTACGAGGTAAGTTTGATCTTAAACGCTTTGATTATCGTTTATGGGTTTGCAAATTGTAGAGTGTCTGATATTTGTTTTTGGTGTAACCAAGGCTGATGGATTCCACTATCGTCAGCCTTGGGTGATAGGTGTGCAGGAGGAGATCGAAAGGTTGACTAAGCGGGTGGTGGAGGCTGAAGAAGTGATGTTGGGGTCGTCGAATCTCTGTAAACTGATCGACAGACTGGAGGTTAGTGATAACACATTTTCAATACTTGTGTGGTATGTTTTGCGTGACTAACACTTTTTGTTTGATGTTTACATGTCCAGGATCAGGTTAAAATGCTCTCTGAGCAGGTAGATGACCTCACAGTTCAGGTTGCTACGTTGGAGAAGGTCTGCTTCGAATGAAACCGAAGGTAAGACTGAACCCCACTTTAGATGTAGTTCGAAAATGGCTGTTACAAATTGTTGATTGGTATAACCAGTTTAGCAATTTAATAAGTTAACTAAAAGTGATGAAAGCTTAAATGATAACTACTACAATAACTACAACTCCAACTAGAACTCTAACTACAACTTTTAAAAATCTGTAATTAATTTTTTGTTGGTTGTTGGTTGCTGTGAACTCTCAATAGATTGTACTTAGGTGTAGTTAATATTTTCCAGTGAGTTGATGTGTATTCACTGCGGTTTGTGAAGTACTTGTGGTAGGTAGAGTTTGATTAATTCTTCTGTTTTAGTTAATTATCTCAAATGAAAGCAAAAACTAGTTTATAAAACATAGCAAATCCACAACTAAAAACACACAAACATTGAAACAACAAACCAAACCCAAAAGAAAATGGATCCTTTCTCCTACAACTCTCCCGGGTTTGTGAACCTTTTAGCTTCGCAGAGCAGTCCCCCACAGGACGTGGACTCTGCTGAGGCAGTTGGTAACGCACCCGGGTTAGTTAAACCTGCAGAAAGAAGAAAGTGGGTTGTCAAAGAAGACCTTGTGCTCATTAGCGCTTGGTTGAACACGAGCAAGGATCCCATAGTCGCTAATGAGCAGAAGGCAGGGGCGTTTTGGAAGAGGATAGAGGAGTATTTTAACTCAAGCCCTCAGCTCATTGGCGCCGTTCCTAGAGAATGGAGTCAATGTAAGCAGAGGTGGGGAAGGGTGAATGAGCAGGTGTGCAAGTTCGTTGGTTGCCATGAAGCCGCTTTGAAGGAGCAGACCAGCGGGCAAAATGAGAATGATGTCATGAAAGCTGCACATGACATCTTCTTCAATGACTTTAATGTCAAGTTCGCACTTGAACATTGCTGGAGGGAGCTGAGATTTGATCAGAAATGGAGGTCACACGCGTTGTCGAAAGTTGGTGGAAAGGAGAAGAGGAAGGAAGCATGTCCGGAGGTGGTGGGTGACGATGAAGAGGTGAGGCCTCCTGGTGTAAAGGCGAGCAAAGCAGCCAAGCGCAAGAAACACGGGAATGAAGCAGCTTATGATCAAATAGAAACCATGCTAGCTCTGAAAAATAACATTTCTAAACAAAAGATCCTTGATCGTCTCATTGGCAAAAATGAGGAGACTCTTTCTGATCAAGAAAAATCCCTTAAGTTTAAACTAATTGGTGAAATGCTTTGAGTTGGTTAGTGCCTTGTATTGGTGCTTTGTTTATGTTGATTTGCTTAGCGTGATCGGATGGAATGTTTACGTTGCTTAGCTTAACTTGAATCGATGCTTAAAATGAAATATTGATTGGGTTTTATTTTCTTTCGCAGGTCAGAGAGTGCAGGTCACGGGTTGGAGTGAAGGTGTTGGAGTTGATCAGTCGGTAAAGTTTGAAGCCTAGTTTTTTTTTTTAATGTTGCGGGTAGTTGGACTGTAGTCCATCTTTGGTCACGGGAAAGTGTAGTGTTTTGTTTCTTGCTACACTTTTTTCATTCACGGATTGACTTAGTATGTTTTGTGTCAGTCACAACTTGATTCACGGATTATGTATTATCGTTTCAAACTCTCTATATATGTTTGCATTGTATCATTATATGAAATAGCACTTCTCTCACTTATTACTCTCTATCAAGTTGATTCTCTTATAGCACTTCTCTTTGTATTGACTGAGATAAGAATGTTTAGTTGTAAATGGTAAAAAGTCGAGATCATTCAACTGATTCCCATTTAGTACCAGTTCTGAAGGAAGCCGACACATTCAAGTGATTCCCATCTCGCTGCAAGCCGACACATTCAAGTGATTCCCACAACAAGGTATAATATACAACTTAGTAAAGATTATGAAAATAAAAGATTATGAAAATAAAAGATTATAGAGTAATAATGATAGAGTAATGTATAAAATAGATTATAGAGTAATAATGCTAGAGTAATGTATTAATTATGACAACTTTTATTATTAATAAGAAAACTTTTGTCATGTTAGGAAAATAAACACCAATGTCTTCCTCATCAAGTGATGAAGTTGATGAAGCTTTAGAAGAAATTGTCGACCAAGTAGTTGATAATTTCTTCGACTCAGTGATTCATGCTCATCCCAACAAGCCGACGAGAAGAGCTTATATCGAAAGACATCGGGAACAAGGACACAATCAACTATGGAACGATTATTTCACGGAAAATCCTACATACCCACCGGAAATGTTTAGGAGGCGTTTTCGAATGAACAAGCCATTGTTCCTTCGCATTGTCGAACGTCTAACTAATGAAGTTCCATACTTTCAGCAAAGACGAAATGCTTGCGGAAGGAACGGGCTTTCTGCACTTCAAAAGTGTACGGCAGCTATACGTATGCTGGCATATGGTCAATCGGGAGATACATATGACGAATATCTCCGACTTGGTGACAGTACATCACGTTTATGTTTAGAAAATTTCACTAATGCAATAATTGATTTGTTTGGAGATGAGTATCTACGAAGCCCTACACCTGAGGATCTTCAACGATTACTCGATGTCGGAGAGGTACGCGGGTTTCCAGGGATGATAGGCAGCATCGATTGTATGCATTGGGAGTGGAAAAACTGCCCAACAGCTTGGAAAGGTCAGTACACACGTGGTTCAGGAAAGCCGACAATTGTCTTAGAAGCCGTGGCATCACAGGATCTTTGGATATGGCACGCTTTTTTCGGATTACCAGGTACCCTCAACGATATCAATGTTCTTGATCGGTCACCAGTTTTTGATGACATCTTACAAGGTCGAGCACCTAAAGTGAAGTTCAAGGTCAACAACCACACTTATCGTATGGCCTACTACCTTACGGACGGAATTTATCCAAAATGGGCAACATTTATCCAATCCATCCCACTTCCTCAAGGTCCTAAAGCTGAGCTATTTGCTGAACGTCAAGAATCCACCAGAAAAGATGTCGAACGGGCTTTTGGAGTATTGCAATCGAGGTTTGCAATTGTTAAAAACCCAGCTCTACTATGGGACAAGGAAAAGATAGGAAAGATTATGAGAACTTGTGTCATATTGCACAATATGATAGTAGAGAACGAACGACACGGATACGCTCAAATTGATACATCTGAGTTCGAGTCAGGAGAGTCAAGCAGAAGTTCGAGGGTGCAACGGAGAGAAAGTATTCATGGCGGTGATATGTTAGGCATTCGCAGAGAAGTCCGAGATAAAGAGAAGCATGATCGTTTGAAAGCGGATTTAATGGAAAATATATGGCAAAAGTTTGGTAATGAAGATTAATAATGTTTTTATGTTCTTCTATTTCTCAATTTATGTAATCTACTCTTATGTATTGAATAAAAAGTTTTAAAATATTTATAATATATTTTAATATTTTATTTATGTATTCTCAATAATTTGAAATTTTCTTTTTTTTTATTTATATTATTATTTTATTCCTATGAACTCCTTCTTCGGGTTCACTAATGCAGAAAACAACAAATACAGGTTCATAACTATTTATGGCCCCACAAAAAAATATTAAAAAAATTGGGTGAACCCCAAAGGGGGGTTCACCAATGCTCATGCTCTAACAACCCCGATAAGAAACCCGGTTAATGCTGCTCTTAGCAGCTTTAGCTTCTTTACACGTATCAAGTTATCGAGTCATGTCTTCTCTTGGAATGGAAGCATGTTGGTTGTCCCATGCACTTTAAGTTCAAATATATCTAACACATTAGAAAAGAAAGGATTAGTGCAAAATAACAATAGTATGTAGCAACCCCTTTCTCAAAAAAAAAACAATAGTATATAGCATATATAGCTTTATATGTTTATTTTACATAAATTCAACCACTTTAAGTGGATTCCAACTCCTCATTCAACCTAAGTAGTGTTACTTTATAGCGGTTTTCCTTTTCACCACCTAACATTGAAAAATAACTCACCGTTCCATATACACACATAATACATTATAATAGGACAAATGTTTTTTTTTTTTGCAACTGAGTAGGACAAATGTTTTTCGTTTAAATAATGGAAAGTTTCTTCAAAGTAGAAAACAAAAGAGACCTCACTTTCACAAGATTCCTTCGTATGCCTTTTAATTTATTTTTAACATATATACACAATTGTTAAATTATCTTACGACGTATTTGTAATAATACTCAAACATCACGTAGTGTAAGAAATCGTAGTTTTAACACATTGCTTATCTAACTATGTCACTTTATCACTAAATATATAATAAATTTGCACGCTATGTTGATATTGATGTTTGTGCGATAGTATAATAACATATGGCCACATAAAAAAAACTGTCTTTTTAGAAAAAAAGAAATAAATTGCATATCTACTAACAAAAAAGTATGAACCCAGGCCAGAAGTATTTTCCAATATTTGTTTTGGGAAATTAAGTATTATTTCTCACTTGTTGAACTTGCTTCCATGGCTTAACAGCAAGCCCTAAGGACTGATAGTGTAATTTATTTATTATAGATGAATTGATATAGTTTTTTTTGCTTAAAAACATGGTCGGCCCTGAGATTTTAGGGACCTATGAAAATATTTTATGTAAAAAATATTTTATCAGTTTAGGAGTCAAAAAAGATTATTTTTGGAGGTTTATATCTATATAATTTTTAAAAAAATTTTTGGGAATTTGCTGCAAATGTTTCACATAGTATTGTTCAGGGCTGGTTCTACTTAAAAGATAAATTGATATAGTTATGATGACTTAAATGCACAATTTTTAAACAAGTTAGTGTTGCTAATTAAAATCTCGTGGCTTTAATTAATTATCTCAGATATCTGGAGACGATTAGTTCATTACAAAAGTGTTACAATGAAACAAAATTTGTCTTAGTAATTTGCATGTTCTTGATCTGCATGCAACTTGTACTTTATACTTCATCCCCCTGCATTGTGCAAAAATAGTCTTTATTTATGACTTCTTATCGCATTGTCCAGATCGTTCAACAACTTACTTACAAGTTACATGTTTATGTTATTCAGTTCTCTTTTTTTTTTGTGTTGTGCAGTTCTCATCTAAAAGTAATTGGATAACTACTGACCCATGCATCGTACGCTCATAGCTATCATAATCTATCATGGATATCTTTATACTGATATTATCATGAATATATCTTGAGATGTTAATTAAAATATATATCGGACTTCGGTTTAACTAGAGCTCCATTGCATGCAATACCCTTTGAAATCACGTGTTTGTTTAATTGATAGGGAAAGGGAGTTTTTTTCTGTCAATATTCGTACTAGTCTATTACATTTCCAGTTGCTAATGTTACAATGTCTAATTAAAATAGTTGTATTCAACGAAAACTATTTATATATAGTCTTAATCAACATGACACCTTATCATGTTAAAAATGACAGTATTATCAACAATTTTATTAGTTTTGGCTTGTGATTCTTGATTTAGATCAGGGATCTTTTTATATGTTTGTCTACAACAATATTGTTTAAAAAATTATTAAATATTTTTAGTTAATGAGTGAGTGTCCATGTGTGTAAGCGGAGCAAGGATGAGCCTGACAATATATTTATTCCTCTGTCAACATATATATTTGGATACATACATATATTTCAGAAATTATACATATTCTTTTATATATTGATACCGATGGTAGTGGAAGTTAAATGTACTCAATTTTTTTTCTTTTAAATGTTCTCAATTTATATAGATGTATTTCATATATGTATATATGCACACATGAATGAGTAACGAAATTACGAAAAATTGAAACTCCACACAGATGTAGATACAACAAAAGTCGTCCAAACTAATATTCATTTTGTTGGGAGATGATTGCTGCGTCAAATTTCCCTTGTTTTTCTTCTCAGTTCCCACACCTCAATCCCAACAGTCCAAAATCCCTAACCAGTTAATGAGCTTACTATATATGGATACAGTTGTGAATGATAAATGGCTTTTTTTTTATTATAGGTCCTTGAGCAGACCCCACGTTAGCTTTTGATACTTCAAAATATAGAGAGAGTTAAGCCATCTATCATTTTAAAAACTCAAGTTGGTAATCCGACATATATATACAGTAAACTCTAATACTATTTTGGTATTTCATGAATTTGTTGGGTTTATGGTAGTGTGTTCCTTCTGACACCCAAATTCATAGCTATGATTGGTTTAAAATGGAGTAAAGTGGTGAAAAAATAAAAGTAAGAAAAATGCGAGCGCCAATGAGAGTAATAAAAGGAAGAAAAGAGAGTATAAATTGTAATAAGAAATAATATGAAAAAGCAGAATAAAAGTTTACTTTCATTGTAACAAGTGAGATTATTTACTCCATTTTCACTCGTATTCAGCTTAAAGTGACTGAAATACTTTTTAACCACATTTTTCTTGATTAGTAAACATTAAGCTGAAAATAAAGTAAAATAAGTTTACTGTAAAACATTTACTCTAAAATGACTATCCAGTCACACTCATAGTATTATATTTGCATTCTACTTTTTAGTATTTATCAAATTAATAGACAATATCGCTTTTCTTTCACTGCAAAATAGTACTTTCCATCGTATTTAATACTACTTTCCTAAAAAGTTATTTAAACTTAATTTTAATGATTTTATATCTTACTTACAATACTTAGTTGTATGCATATGTATTCATGATGTGTTAAAAATGCATATGTATTCATGTGATTTAAATGATTTAAATGATGAATGAATTAGTAAAAGAGAAATACTCTTATACTAAAGAAAGTTTTTGTTCAAAAATTAGTATACAAAGTGGAAGATCACCAAAATATCTTTAATAAAAATTAAAATAGTGTATTTGAGTTTGAGTTTAATGATTAAAATTTAGGGTTTAGTATTTAAGAGGTGGAATTAACATTATGGGATTAAACAGTAAAAAAACAGCAAAACAAAATGTTTGCTAAAGAGCAATTAAAAGATGTTGAATTAGTTATGCGAGGGTGAAAAACGAAGAAGATAAATGAGTGGAAATGATATTAATTGTGTTTTCTTCATTTTCTGAATCATTACACGAAATTTACAATTTCTCGATCGATGTAGAAAAGTAAAGATGCTTCTGGCCAAGACACCTCTCTAGGTAAAGTTCCAAAAAAACACCCTCTAGGAATCTAGTACTAGTACTAGTTTTTAGAAGGATGTCTATATATACCGATTATTTTCTCCTCAAGATTTATAAAATAAACTCAGGTGTTATTAATGTTGCATGTTTGTTTTTCAAGCTTCCCCTACTGTCTTCCTCTTCCACTCTACTAAACGCCTCAGAAACTCATTAACCTGCAAATAAAATGGGTTCCCTTAATAAATAATTACCAATCTAATTATAGTAGTTTCAAATATTTCATCAAAGGGGTAAGACTAATTAATTTACCTGAGAAGGGTCTTGGAGAGAGTAAGAGGCATTGGTTTCCTTTGGAACTTTTGAGACTAGAATCCCAAAACCTTGTCCCCGCTCACGTAAAACCTATCGATTTATATGGTTAATTTAATTTTTTTTTTGACATCTATGGTTAATTTAATTACTATGTCAATATCAGTCGAACTGCAGAATAAAAGTAATTCTTAAACCTAAAATTAATAGTAGTTGATGGTACGTAAACGTGTTAATAACTAAATGTCACCATACCTTAAACGCATCTTCGTCGGTACGGTCATCTCCAATATACACAGGAACAACATCTTCCGACTTTTCAAACCCTATTTTAATCAGACCAAAATATAAAGAATAAGCAGATATAACATATCCCCCTCAATAAATAGATATTATCAATGTGAGTTCTCTTCTCTCACCTAATGATTTTAGCAAAAAATTGAGAGCCTGGCCCTTGTCCCATTTGATCGTAGGACGGATTTCAAGCACCTGGTTTTACAAGGAAGTAGATTAGTGATGGTTATTCTATTATTATTCAACATAAATATGCATATTTAGAACTGGTTTAACAAAGAAATAGATTAGCGATCAATTTTACCTTTCTACCTTGGGTTAGTTTCAGCTGTGGATAATCAATTAGAACTGATTTTACTTGTTCGGCTAATCCGGTCCATCTCTGTTAGAAACAAATAATGTACATAAACAAATAATTATTAGACACTTTATGGAAAGTAGCGTTGCTGGTAAATATCAGTAATGCGGTGCCCACGATAACTATAATTATATAATACTGCTGGTGCTTGTTTTTTTTAACTGCAGAGTGAAGTACATAATTCATTTTTCAAGAAATAAGACTGTTCTCTTTTCACTGCTTTTTGATCCTAAAAATGCCTCGTATATTCGTGACAAAAAAATGCCTCGTATATTATTTAACAATTGCTTTTTTTTTTGCGCAACACAATTGCTTTTATTTTATTTTTTTTTGTCGACAGATTGCTTTTATTTTCTCTCAAAAAAGAGAGAAGTAAGACTGTTAAGTTTTTAATGTATTTTAGGTAAAAAAAAATAGCATTAAGCAATTTGGACTATTGTTCAAAGAAGAGAAAAGTCTTGTTGTTTTAATCATCGTTTTTGTTCTTACTTTCTCATCAACACGTCGAAAGTGTACGGACAGACAAAACTTGTTGTTCTCCACCATAGCCCCAGGGATCCATTTTGTCTTTTCCTCTAATATCTTATACACCTGAAATTATATATAGGCAACGGTTAATATTTTAATTACTGTTTAGCTTTCACTCTCCTTAATTCGATTATTTGTGTGAAGGGAAATAAAAAACAATCTCAAAATGCACCTTCTCGATCATGGGTACAAATTCACGAGCAGGTTGAAACAGCACTCCTTGATTACTCTGTGACCATTTCACACCAAAAGAAAGAAATAAGTATTTTTAAAATCAAATCGATATTTTTATTGTGTATCAATATTTTCTGCATTGTTTTCTCACCTCGCCACCATAAGCATATTCGCTGGTCGGGCCTTCAATGTCCATGCCATGGCTTCCAGCGTAGTAAATCTCATTGAGTTTGACAAAACCACGAACCTGAAAATTAATACATAGTTAATGTTAATATATAAACTTTGTCAAAAAATACATTAATAATAGAGTATTATATGCATTTTGAAAATATATTAAACCGTAGTTAAAAAATAGTAAAAATGTAATGTACCTTATCAATGGATCTTCCAGTGACTATAGCAGTTGGGAAGTTTAGAGCCACATTTTTTACAACTTCTCGCATCTGTAAAAAGTTGAAATTTATTATTAAAATCCAAAAATAATTATTAAACCACAAAAATAATTTAATTAACCATGGAACAGAATAAAAACCTCATGTGTTATGTAAGCTTTGTCAGGATCTTCAACTATGGGAGAGAGCGTCCCATCGTAATCAAGAAACATAACAATTTGTTTCCCTTTTGCAGCATTCACAATCTCATCAAACATATTTAAAGCCGATGGAAATCGAACCTAAACAAAGAAAAACGAAACCACAATGAGATACCAAAATCTTGAAATGGGTAATCTAGATTCATGGTATACATATAAGTTAACGTACGATCCAAGATGTTTTATGGTCGTTGTCTGACACAGAGTCACGTGAAGAGGATCTGAGACGTGTAGGAGAAGAATCACGCATGGAATCGACCCAAGATGCAATCTTACCAGCACCAAGATTGTTCTTGTTGATGTTGTTGCTGTTTTTATCGGCTGCTTCGAGAAGCTCCAAGAACTTATGACGAGGAAAGGTAAAGTAAGTGGGAGGAGAAGAGAACAGGGGAGAGTTAGAGACAGTGACGGTTTTCGAACCCAAGATGGCTTTTCTGTCGGAGACGATGACATTCTGGTTCATCATATTTCTCACAAGTGTTGAGAACGAGAGGCGAGGCAGAGGTTAATAGAGATGTAAAGAGAACGAGAGAGTGTGAGGTGGAGGAAATGGGGAGGAGAAGAAGAGAAATTTATAAGGAGAAGTGTTGAGAAGAAGAGTTTATGTAATGAGAGAAAAGAATTGGAAAAAACTTCATCTATCATTTGTGGCTCCCTATGTACCTTTTTGGCCACATTATGCTCCTCTCTCTTTCTCTGTTTTTCAGCCTTTTAATTCTCTTTTTAAAACTCATTGTTAAATAATTATTTAAGTTTTATTTTCAGGAATCAGCTTTTTTTGTTTTAATGCGAGCTATGTTATGAAGCTGCTTGATTAATTCTATTAGTTAGATTTACTTGAGTGTTGTTTTGGTCAAAAATAGATTATTGATTTAGCTTAATAGCAAGTAGCTAGTCAGTTAAAACTAAAAGTTTCCATTGTAATACGCTGCAAAAACTGATTATGGCCAGTATATAGTTACATGGGTAGATAAACGGTTTGATACCAAAAATAAGGAAAAAGGATAAAGAGGTTAGGCTTGTGTGGAAATGAATCTATTGGAATGGTCAGTTTATATGTTCTTTTAAAAATATTTTATTTTCCAAGTGTTTTGTGTTTTGAATATGAAGTCTTAGGGTAAAATATAATTCAGTGAATGTAATGACTCAAAAACGGCTGGAAATGTTTTATATTATGGAATCACTAACCTTATGCATTCAAGATTATACTCAATTCCTAGAATACACACCACCGTATTAATAAATCCAAAAACTTGATCAAAAACTATATCTCTACATAATCTCGGCAAATCATATCCGATTTATATTCGTAAATTTAACAATCACGAAAAGGTTAAACTTCACCGAAAGCCATTTCAACACACTGAAAGACTTGTTTTAGATTTTTAACCTCTCGGTGACCACTTCATAATGTAATACTTCTTCTTTAAAAATAATGTATATTCTAAAGTTTTTATACTTATTAAGAAAAAGCGTAAACTTTAACAATAAATAGATTGTTTTCCGTGTTTAATTATTTCTTATGATTTTTAACCAATAAAACTTCAGTAAACATAATTAATATTTTTGAAATTTACAATTTTTCATTATTACATACATTGAAAAAAGTAAAATATGAATCTTTTAGAAACAAAACATTTTCTAAAACATGGATCATTCTAAAACGGATGAAGTATATATTATATATGCACACATCTGTCCTCATCAAACATATATGAATATGTAATACAATTACACAATAAATGTGTCTATATCGGAATTAATAGAAAAGATGACATAATACAATTTTCTCTTATGAACTTTGGTTTGTTCTTCATTTAAAACTTGTTTTTGATGGGAGATTAAGAGGTCAAGTATTATAAGAGCATCTCCAAAAATACTCTCTATTTTAAAGTTTTGAAAACACTATATTTGAAATGTCAAGGTGTTTTTCTCCAAAAACAAAACTTCAAATTTAATTACAAAACTATTTTAATTTACGCTATAGTCCTCATATTTGTCATAATTAATATAAATCCATAAAACTTTCATAAATAACTATCACATATATAAAAATACTACAATAATATTAATTAATAAAATCTTACACTAAAATATAAATTATAAATAGATATACATGTTTAAATATTAAAGTACAAGTAAAATATCACATTATTCCATAAAATTATTTATGTAATGCTCCATCTTCAATTACACAAAATTTGTTAGGACAATATTTTAGAGGTTCCAGAGCAAATTTACTAGACTTTTAGTGTTGTTGTAATATTTCAAATTTGTGTAATAATTATTTCTTCATGTATCTTTTTTTAAAAAAATTTATTAAGTTTCTTTTGTAATATTCTTGTTGTCTAATTACAGTTTTAAATATTATAAGTTTTATTTTAAAATGTTTATTTAATTTATCTGTAAAATTTGAATTTATAAAATAAATTTAAAATATTGATAATATACAGAAGTTTTAAAGATTAAAACGAGAAATGAGAAAATACTTAAGAATCATAAATATGATGTGTAATTAATTATAAGGACCAACATGCAAATAATAATATAAAAATTTAAATTTAGAGTTTTGAGTAGTAAAATTTTGTATTCAAATACGAAGTTCACTCCTTAAAACTATAAACTTGAAGTTTTTAAAGTTTTTTTGGAAAACAAAAAAATATATTTGAAATTATATAGTTTCTTTTAGAGATGCTCTAAGAGAATGAAATCAGAATATTTCATCCTGAAAAATAACAAATGCTATTGTAATATATATTTTAGGGGTAAATATATACTAGATCGAATTATTTAGGTTCCATTAAGTCTATTTCTGTTTTTAGTATACGTTTGGTTTTGGTTTTGTATGGAAAAGCAACACAATTCACTAATTAAAGACGCAGTAAATAAAATGAGCACACATAGTATGAAAGTATATATATAGCTTGCATGTATATATGGGTTAAATTATATAGTAATGCAACCAAGGATATGGCTATGACAAATTAAGGTTTAAATGTTGTCGTACGGTCTTAGCCATCACATTATAATATATAACCTGCAAAAACCATAGCACACAGATGCGTTGGTTAACCAAACTAGAGGAGATGAAAATTCTTGTTTTGGGCACTTTAATAGGAACTTTTAAACATCTTTTAAAGTATAACTAAACCCCGGAAAGCAAAAAGAAATAGAGCGAATATATGTACTAGAATGGTGAACGCCCACAGGAACAAAAACGATCGCACCCAAATCTATCTAACAATTTTGCGGTATTCAGCCAAAACTATTAGCTATAAACTCTACAGTTTTGTCATGTAATAAAAACCATATAATAAAATTCAAGTGCATAACTTTTCTCTTTCATTGGTTCTCATTGCAGATGCATGCTCATGTTCGCATTCTACGTACGGCTCCACTCATTATATACAAAGTAATACTATACGCGACGGTTGTTGTACTGCCTTTTAAATCATCATTAAATTACGTGTAATTGATGTTTGAATATAGTTTCATAACTAAAGACGACAACATGGGTCAACATTCTTGACTTTTGTTACTTGAGAATCCACAAAGGGCACGAAACTAGAAGCCCTTTACATTTCCTGTTCCGACGGGGACAATAACCTAAGTATTTTATTAATTTTATTTTAATAAGTTAATTGTTCCATTGTATTTTAGTTAATTTGTACACATAAACACAGTCACGAACACATGGACTGGAAGTTTCCGATCCTTTTCGTGCTGCTACCAAGACGTTGTGCGGTGTGGTTTGATTTATTTTACTTTATATTTGGCGGCGGTTAGAGAAAAGCTAACTTCGGCATAGTTGGGTTCATGAACTAAATCACCATAACCTAAAAGTTCATTGTAAATAGATCCATTTACCAAATTATATTTCCGACACGATATATATAATTTTCGATTTATATGTGTGTCGCCTTTTAAATATACCATTAATTTTCTATGAATAGTTCCATGTCCCTCTAAGAAAAAATATGTTTCCAAAATCAATATTGTAAGCTGAACTGATACTAAAAAGTCTGAGACTTGGTGATCGAATAATAAATGGATTAGTTTGAGACGCTAACACATTTCAAACTCGATACACATGTTGCTTAAAATTAAGTTACAATTCAGAAATGCTTACACATATATGGATTCGTGCTTACAACCTATTTACATACATAGAAAAATCGTCTATTAGTAGAAATTGCGTTAATAAGGATGTATACAACATTATACTCCATATATTTCATAATATAAAATTTTATATTTTAGAAAATTAGGAATTTTACTTTTATTTAGTATCACTAAAATATAATTTAAAAGTTTTTAACCAATCATTAAAATTACTGTAAATTATAATTAGTTCAATAGTTTTCAATAAAGTCAAAACTAACAGAGAAATGTTAAAACATTTTATATGTTAAAACATTTTATATGTTAAAACATCAAAGGTCTTTAAGCATCATATATTATGAATCAGAGTGAATAATGTAAAACTTGAACCATGATTAATTTTGTTTGTTAAACTGTTAATACCATTAGTCTTTTAAAAAAAAAACATGATTCTTTTTGTGAAAATGAGAAAGTTTATGTTAATATTTTCAACATATATTGTTAATGGTAGACATTCGAAATGAACTTATGAACTTACAATGTAGGTTCTCTTAACATGAATTTTTTTGTTAATTATTTAAGCAATCTTAATTGGATTCTGATATATATGTATGAACAAGTACTAGAACATAACAAACATTATAAGAATAATAGGTAGACACGTAAATACATCAGAACTTACAAGTTTTATTATAAAATGAGTGAAAATTAGGAGAACTGCATTGAGATTATGAGCAGTGTTGTTTGTTAATTAGTTTTTTTTGGTAAACAGTTTGTTAATTAGTTAGATTTGGAATGGTACATTATGAACACAGAACACTAACAAGGATTACGTGTATGGTTTGCCAATTAATAGAGATTACAATATACAAGCGTTTGAGTTTATCAAACGTTTATATTGTTTCAAAATTTAGGATTTTCATTGGAATTAGATTCAAATGGAAAAAACTTAGGCTGCTAAACCATTTGTGAAGAAATATAATTAATTTAAGGTGTAAGTTGATTAATTCATTTTTATTTATGAGATTTTAAATTTAGTCGGGGTCCCCATTTCACAACGAGGACTTGGAATATATTTCCCATTAAGGAAGACTTCTGTTTTTCCAAAAAGAATTGCTCGCATGGTCGACGCAGCCATGCAGGGTGGGCCTTTCTCTTCTATAACTCATTTTGATAATTGATAAAAAGATAATATATATAATTATTTCCTAGTTTACTTTGTGGTTTTACTCTATGTTTTCCATTTTCACAAATTAATAGTAACTATGTTTTCAAAAGAAAAATTCCATAAGAATGGATTATATACATTTCAAATAATAGATGAACTGGGTTTTTTTAAACATTTTATTGGTCCCCACCGAGTCACAATAGTGAAACCACTGTTTTGATTATAACTAACTCACTGCCTTTTATTGTTTTTTTATTTAAGATTTTATTCTTCTCTTCCAAGCTTTTTAGCAGTTACAAGCCGGCTCGGTTCTTTACATGTTTAAAAGGGGAATTATATTTAATATATCATGCATAATGAATTTGGTAAATTGCCTAAACTTTCTAGACTTGGGAGAGATCTATGGATTAAGCGATGCCTTTAATTTTAGACTTTTCACTGTTAAATCTCAAGTCAAGTTCAGAAAATTGGATTGGGAGAGTGACTTGTTCTAATATTGTAGTTGATAGAATCAAAATCTCTCTTTTTTTAATCGATTCCATTGATTCATTATCTAGAAAAATATACGAATATTATCGAAAAATAACTCTCTGATTCTCACGGTTATAACCAAATTTTAATGTAAACATGCGATGATTTTGTTGTATCAGATTCGATTAAATACAATACTAGTTCTTTTTTATTCTGCTTACAAATGCAAAACATGATTAACTCTCAAATTTCAGCAAATGCACTGCTACGATGTTTTGATAGCAACAATATTTAAGTTTCTCTAAATTAGCCAAGGTATTCACATTTTTTTAATTACTAGATTGTAAATCAGTATTTGGCTCATCTCCTACTATATACTCCCCGATGCTATCAAAAGAAAATTATTATAGAAGAAAAAAAACACTGAAGGTTTGTTGGTCCCTTCGATGGAGCATAGAGTCACATTCCAACCGTCTTGCCCCCAAGAGTTAAAGGAGCTCATTTGTATATTGTTCTTTCTTCCATGATCAATTCAATGTTAGTTCGATCGGTTGGTTAAAAATATATAATATCATCATTTAAAATGATATAGTGGTATCAATAATTAATATGTATTTGAGTAATGTGAACAATATTCGACACAAATCTTTTTACTTTGCTGGTAAACAACACCAAAAAACAACAATAAAATGTAAAAATTCAGATTTATTAATTTTATGTAATGTGAAGCAAACTTTGATCCAAATTGGAAAACACAACACAATTCGGGAAAATTGGGATTTTCAACATATATCGACAATTCAAAATTATGAAGTATAGCATGATGAAAACCGCTGAATTTTACTATCGCCGCGTTCGAGATGCTATTATGCGTTTATGTATGCCGCCAACTTTGAGTTTTTTTTTTTGGTAATCAAACATACAAAGCCAACTTTGAGTTCACCATCAATTACAAGGTTTAGTCTAAATACATGCATAGTAGCATACGATCAAATATTTTTAAACAACCAATTGAAATTTGTTGGGTAGAAAAGCAAAAGCGTTTCTGCACGTATAGATTGTTATTAATATTGTTAATATTCAACTAATTCATGCATGTATTAACTGTATGAATAGCTATATACTCTTTGACTAATAGTGGCCGGTTATATAGGAAATATGTACTAATTTATCAATATAATTATTTTACGTTAATTGATATGTTGCATGCACACAATTGAGTATTTTATTTGAGTAAGAAAATTAGAAAAACAAAATGTAAAGACATGTGAAGACACATGTAATTGGTTTGGTACATAATTTTTTTTTATGAAAGATATAATTAACTATTAGAGTTAGGTCTGAATAGTGTTGCCAACTTATGACTTAAACCGACATGGAAACCCTTCTAGTGTTTTAGTGAATCGAGTACAACTCTAAACCACTATTGATATTTTCTGTTACTAAATACTTTTCGATTTATGTCACTTGTCCAACATACTGTATTTCTGAGTATGCATGTAACATTTCCAATTACTTTTCAGTTTTTAACGTACATACTGGTTTCTAATTTTTTTTAATTGTGCTATTAGCTGTGTATATATTGTGTAACATGTTAGAAGTGTCTATACAGTACGTATAAGAGGTGTGAACCATGGTGACTTAACAATACCAAACAGAAAACTTTTCCGAATGCACCCACCATTGTATTGATTCTGTCTTATATAATATTTTTGGAATGTATGGTATTATTCAAAATCACGATTTAAGGTGATGAAGTTTCTACACAAAAACTGTCACGTCCCGAAACATTTTTTATTTCTTAGCCTCGTCCCAAGAAAACTGTTGTGCAATATATATAAAAAAGACATCAAATCGTGAAGGTGAATCGCAATACGAAAGAGTATTCACATATCATATTTGTTTATTCGATACTTTATAACTACAAATCTTATATTGCCAATATTTTTTGTTGTATATGCAGGTTCCCAATATCTGCCACGAACGGGTCGTTTTTGCTATGCTTATTTAAATGAGAATATCCGATAGGCAATCGTACTTTGAGTTCTTCTGTGGGGAGGCAAACAAATATATTATCCTTCCCATAAATTATACAGTTGTTGACAAAAAAATAGTTGGGATAGATTAATTAGCTTATCAAATTTTCGATTTATTAATTAGTGGATACATTTGTCCATATTACGGAACACACTAAGCTCTTTGTCATACCTAATTAAATTTTTATCCTTACTACAAAAGTCTATCATGTAACGTCAAAATCTTCACCAAATACTTTGATAGGTTACTTTATAAAAAGTCCATAAATTATCAACTATTTTGTTAATCTGGACTCCTTTTTTCTATAGTAGTGTATATATATATATATATATATAACTTAAAAAAAAAAGAATATATAACTTAACTTTTGAGGAGAACTCACTCATCCTTTTTAAAATGCATGAATCCACATAACTTTATCAAACGTAGACAAGATGTGATAAGTTCATTAAGGAGGGACTCTTTTTTACTCTTTTACGTAGATTGGAGTTCATGTGCTCATATGTTCTACAAATCTTTGGCTTATGAAAGAAGAAGACATTTTACTTTGAATAAATAGGGAAAGACTAACGAGTAGTAAAGCTGAAAGATTAATGGAAAAAGGCTTGGGATCCGCTGACTTGTTTGTTACTTTTGCCCAATAATTAAGGGGTTTCAATGCTAATTTCGTTAGGACCACAATAAGCCCACTTAAAGCCCATCTTAGGACCCACTAAAACATATTTTGCGTTGTGAAACATCGGCCTTGTGATGATACATCTCAGGACCCACAATAAGCCCACTTAAAGCCCAAATATTATTTTTATTTTTCCCTCGGTACAAACCGAGTTTAGTGGACCAGACAACGATTAAAATACACCTTCCATTTAAATTGCATTTTAGATTTATTCACAAAAATTAATAAAATAATTAATTTTATATATTTATTAAATAAAAATATCATTACTAATACATTTTAAGGTATTAAGGTAACAAAACGGGAAGATGGGCCTTTAAGATAATTATGCTTAAATTCTATTATCTGGCTAATAATAGCACATAAGCCCATTAATCTCAGAAGTATTAAAAAAAAAATGTACATAAAAAGCATACATACCACACCATACCATATACGAATACGACGCTCGTATTTAAACAATATAAAATAAATATTCACTAGATCGTGAAAAAAGCCAAAGCCTTGTTGTGTTGGTGGTGGCAATGGCTGGCGTGATGAACAGATTGAAGAACTTGGACGCTTACCCCAAGATCAACGACGACTTCTACAGCCGCACTCTCTCCGGCGGCTTGATCACGCTTGCTTCCTCCCTCGTCATGCTCATCCTCTTCTTCTCCGAGCTTCGTAAGCTTCTTTCTTTTTTTTTTTTCATTCAAATCTCAGTTTTGTGACAGTACCCATGAATAAAGTTTGAATCTTTGGTCAGGACTTTATCTCCATCCCGTTACTGAGTCTCAGCTCCGTGTTGATACATCAAGAGGAGAGAAGCTACGCATCAATGTTAGTAGACTTTTAGATTGAAAGTTTCCATCTTTGGAAAGATGACTTTCTATTTTTGTTTAATTTGCAGTTTGATGTGACATTCCCTGCTCTTGCTTGTTCCATTATAAGCCTTGATTCGATGGATATTAGCGGAGAGAAGCATCTAGATGTGGTATGTTGTTTTGTTTAGTTTAGTTTTTTTAATAAAAAGTCATTGATGTGTTTAGTTATTTGAGATGTAGAGACATGATATATCTAAGAGGAGGTTAGATGCTTATGGGAATGTTATTGAGACGAGACAAGATGGGATTGGTCATACAAAGGTTAGAAGTCTTTTTAAGGATTGGGAAAGATTTCGTTTTTTTTTAATTATGTGATTTTTTTGTTTGGTTCTTTTAGATTGAAAATCCATTGCAAAAACATGGTGGGAGGCTAGAGCATAATGAAACTTATTGTGGTTCTTGTTATGGAGCTGAAGCTGTAAGTTTCCTACCTCTCTTTGCTTATGGTATATTCGGAATCTAATTTTCTGGTTGTTAATGCTTTTGCAGTCAGATGATGAGTGTTGTAACTCTTGTGAGGAAGTTCGGGAAGCTTATAGAAAGAAAGGTTGGGCCATGACAGACCCTGATATCATTGACCAGGTGTGGTGACTTTGCTTTCGTAATGTATAGGTGGTAACTAGGCGCTTTGTAGAGGACTAGCGACTAGACTAGACGGATTATTGATTTATTTTATATATATTCTAGATGATCCAGTTGTAATGATATGGTAAGTAGACGCTTTGTAGAGAACTGGCGGCTACTATGGATTATTGATTTATTTTAGAGATATTCTAGATGATATGTATGTGTTTGTTGGTGTCAGTGTAAAAGAGAAGGTTTTGTGCAAAGGGTTAAGGAGGAGGAAGGTGAAGGTTGTAACATATTCGGTTTCTTGGAAGTTAATAAAGTGGCTGGGAGTTTTCATTTCGTTCCTGGGAAAACCTTCCGTCAATCAGGCTTTCATTTACAAGATCTGTTAGTGTTCCAAGGAGATAGTTACAATGTAAGTAGTGAATAACCATTTTGAGTTTATAACTTTTGTTATTATGATGTGTCTGACCCATTGTTGCATTAGATAAGCCACAAGGTGAACAGCCTGACCTTTGGTGAACGTTTCCCTGGTGTAGTGAATCCCTTAGATGGGTAAACAAACCCCTCTTCTTGTGACTCAGTTTTACAAAATCATCTTATCTTTCTGAAATTTATTCTTGGTTTCTTAGTGTGCAGTGGACTCAGGAGACATTGAATGGCATGTATCAGTATTTCATCAAGGTTTGTCTCTACACAGCCATCTCCACGTTTTGTTATGTTGGGATGATTATAGATTTGATTGGTGTTTCTGTTTGTTTAACTTTGGATTGCAGGTTGTACCTACCGAGTACACAGATGTTAGAGGCCATGTTATTCAGTCAAACCAGGTTAGGAAACTACCTCTCAGATCAGAGCCTCTCACTTGGCTGTAATATTATCTGACTTTTGTAGTAATATTATCTAAGAATTGAGTTTTGTGGTTTGGTACTTTTGCAGTTCTCTGTGACAGAGCACTTCGAGAAAACGGAAGCAGGACGCACGCAGTCACTGCCTGGTGTTTTCTTTTTCTACGATCTTTCTCCAATTAAGGTATCTCGGAATCAGACACTGGTGTGTGTGAATACTTGTGTTATTAGTTTATCCTCATTTCTAACATTTTACTTTTGAGTGTTGTTGTCAGGTGATTTTTACAGAGCAGCATGTGGAGTTCTTGCACTTCCTCACCAATGTTTGCGCTATTGTAGGAGGTGTGATTGATCTCTCTCTCTCTCTCTCTCTATCTCTATCTCTTATTCAATCAAATGTACTTTCTTTATACATGTTAGAATCATTAAACGTAACGAATGTTGGTTTATTGTTTGTAAACTGTAGGCATTTTCACGGTTTCCGGAATCATTGATTCATTTGTATATCATGGACAACGGGCGATAAAGAAAAAGATGGAGATTGGTAAATTTGGCTGAGTTAAATGCAGAACCATTGTATAAGGATCAAGAGGAGCAGCTCAAGAAGCTCCAAGAGTGTTGTAAGATTAATTTTGAATAGAGTTACAGAAACTAATGCTTTTTTTTTTTCATTCAAAGTCATGATTACCACTTTTTAAAATGTTCATAGTTGACTATGTTTCTATTATTTAATACTGAAATATATTGGTTTCAAACACAATCATTGAGTTGTTTGTCTAAAGTTGAAATCTAAATAAGGATGGGTATCTACTAGAATGGATACAACTACTCAGATTGGTACTAGTTTTTATTCAACACTACACGTTAAGGGTAAGAGCATCTTATACATACACTTTAATTTGGGCTGAGAATCCCATTTGAAAATCTTCAGTGATGGTGCTCTAATAATAATGGTGTTAGAGAATTGAATGCAATGTTTTAAAAGTTCAACTACTTTTTGTACAAAACATGGTTGGGGAAATGCATGTGAAAGAGAAGAGAAATGGAGTGTGAACATAATCTTTGGTGGGCTCCTTTGTTGTTGTGTTTCTTTCAAACTTTCCAACTTTATGCTTTCCTTTGCGTAATTTGGAATTCTCCTCTTATAATATTTCTACTTGTAATATACTTAATGCTAAGAGAATGCATAGATTCTTCTGTAGATTATTTGAAATATTTACAGAGAATAAACTTTTAGAAAAAATACATGAACAAACGTTCAAATTTGGTTGACGTGCCATCGCATAAACGATATGAGATTAATGTTCTTGTTCATAATGATAGTTTGAAAACTGTGTATTATAGTTTTCTTTTCATTACAAATAAACCTAAGATTTACAAAAAAAAATAAAAAATTTACATTTTTGCATGGTTGAGTAAAATAAGAAAATGAATTCAATATGATATCGATATAGTTTGAATATTTAACTTTAGTTTATAGATAACTATTAACTATTATATTATTCGATTTTAGATTATATCTTGAGATTTTCTTTGATTCTTTACGTCCGTATGAAAAAAAAATTAAACACAGTTCTGAATACTTGATAGTACCAACATATTAGTCCAAAACTCTCGTGCTCTGTTACAATATCACTTGCACCCATTTTCTTCTTCTTTTTTTGGTGTTTTCCTTTTATTTCTTCGAGTCACCCACCCACTGGTGTACTGGCAGAAATTCATATCTAACTTTTTATAAAAATGTGTGATGAGGATTCGATCATTTTATCTGCCGACTTTGTCTTTTTCTACTTCACTATAGTTCGAATTATTGGTTTTCTTGAATGTAATAACAATAAGTGAATAAAATGATAGAAGATGCTGCACGAAAGTTGCGGCATGGCCGGTCACATCTAGCAACACGCGAAGCTTCACCACTTGTGAATTGTAACGGATAAGAATCATACATAGTTGACATTGATTTCTACTTACAAAGTTCATCTCCAACGGGACAAACTCCAAAAAACGAAACGTGGAAGGTGGTGAATTATACGTTATGTGGATGTTGTAGATTCCATTCCGCATATAAACAATTGTCAAACATGCAAGAATACGTTAATAGCATAATCAAACCGTTGCGCTACCTATTATATGCAAACTACATACTTCGTTGAATAATTCTTCAAAAGTTTTCCTAGTTGACAAGTCTGCGGTTTTAACACTTCTTGCCAACATTAGTGGATTTGTATATATTGAGGATGTAAAATATGAATGGGAACTTTCGTACCAGTTCGACTAATATGATTTATTTGTGGGTGATAACAAAAACCACTAGCCAACATCAAACATACATTTAGATTTATCTTCGTCGATTGTGAGCTAAGCGGACGAAACATCGTGAATTTGTTTTTTAGTCAATATTATTTTAGTACACTTGTTATATGTTTCAGTAAAAACTGCTTTTGAATCGTAGTGAAAGCATTAGCACAAAAAATCCTTTAGCGTTAGTTTTTGAGCGAAAGACTTTTTCATTTTCAAATTTAACTAAAACAGAAGTAGTTGGCGACCCAGCTGACATTTTGAATCATATAAGCAACAAACCGAATCTCTTTAAAAAAAAAACTAAATCACATATTCAGTCATTTACTCAAACATCGCACGATTTGTCTAACATGTTACTGACTTTGAAAGACGAGTATGTAAATAAGGGTTATGGGAATGAATTCATTTTTTGTTCAGAAAAGAAGGGAATGATTTCATTTTACTAGAAAATTAAACTAAAAATATTGCATTAAGATAAATATTGATGAGAAACATCCCACATCGGATATATAAGAATTAATCTACTACTATATAAAGGGTTAGGGCCAATCCACTCATTGCCAATTGGTTTTAAGTTAGAAGCCCATAATAAACATGAATCTAACATGGTATCAGAGCCAAGATCCTAATAAGTTAAACCCCTAATTAATATTAATCCTACCCGACCGGGTATATAGATCGTAATTGACTCGCTCGACCGAGTATAACTGTCTTAAAAAAAGTGATATGTATCCCACATTGGAAAATCAATGGGACATTAAGTAATATATAAAGGATTATGGTCAATCCACTAATTACCAATTGGTTTTGAGTTGGAAGCCCATAATAAACCCGAATCTAACAATAAAGAAAACGAAGCTAGAAATTACATCAAAAAAGAAAATTACATAAAACGAAATCTGTGGCATGGTCGAAGCATGACAAAAAACCGCAGCTGGACCGACACAGAGGACTGATACAAACACAATATTAACATTCGAGATTTTACCCACTAATCATCATAAACATAATTACTCTATGAGCCTCTCCATGTAATTTCCAAAAACTCCATTACAGGCGGCTCCTAAAATTCCTATTTTACCCCTATTCTTACCAGACCAAACTATTACACGAACTGATCAAGACAGGATCGAATCCCAATCTATCTCGTACGACGGATACTTCTCCAACGAGAACGTCTCGTTCCACTGCGGCGGCTCCTCAGTGTCGGCGAACGTTAAGTCCGACAACGGCGAAGAACCGGCGGACTCAACGAACTCCGTCACCGGCGTAGATTCATCGACCGAGTTAGAGTTATCCTCCGCCTTGACTTTCTCCGGCGATGAAACCGTCTTCGAGGCACGTTTCTTCGATGCTTTTGTCGTCGTTTTGCCGTTTTTCTCCGCCTCCGCCATGCTCTGGCATATAGCTTCGAGCTTGGCGTCGACGGTGGAGTGAAGCGGTTTGTACTCGCCGAACTCGCCTCCGATGTGGGACCCATTGTGACGCAGGTTAGGGAAGTTAAGCCGGGCGAAATCGCCGCGCAGCTTATACGCCGCCTTGTCGTAGGCCAACGCAGCTTCCTCCGCCGTGTCGAACGTCCCAAGCCAGAGACGGGTACGGTTCCTCGGCAAACGGATCTCCGCCACCCATTTCCCCCAGTGACGCTGCCTCACGCCTCTGTACAGCTTCGTCGGCTTGGCCGGAGCACCGTAGGCGAAACAAGATCCGGTGGCACCGGTCTGCTTCATCAGTAACGGCTTAGGGCTGAGAAGGTTCGAGAAGGTGTTGTTGTGGCTCTGATGGTGCATGGGAGGAAGAGGATGAGCTTGGCTGGAAAAGAGGTGGTTGAGCCCGGTTAATGACCCGGTTTGGTGAAGATCCGACCCGTAAGTAAACGGTTGGGTCATGAACGTTGAATAGTCTTCCGGGTAGTAAGCGGGGAAGGTAGGTAGAGAAGGAGGAAACGCAGACGCTGCGGGTTGAATAAACGCAGACGCGGGATAAGGAGAAGAATTGGAAACGCTATTTATATAAGGTACAAGCGCTTCCATGAGTTCACCACCACCAAACGAATCTGGCTGTTGAAACGTTATGCTATTGTACATATTCATAGCAGCTTCCATTATGATTTTAATTTTTTAAAAGAGAAATAAAATTGAATCTGAAAATATACACCTGATTCTTATCAAAAGTAAAGAACAGGGTTTTTTCAAGAAGATTCAAGAAAATAAAAATGGATCGAAAAGGTTTGAAATAAGCAACCTTGTTTAGATCCAAGAGGAGGGAACAAAAAATAACCCTCGACTAAATCTATGAAAAATAAAAATAAAACTTCAGAAGACAAATCTTTCAATTAAATGTGCAGATAAAAAAAACACAGTTTCATAAGCTTGAATTTTCGTATGAATAATCAATTAAAATCATTCAAACATAAATAAACCCGGAAACCGATTTTTCTTTTTGAAATAAGCAGGATCAAATGAGAAAAACAATGGCAATTTTTAGCTAACAATTTTTTTTTTTGTGGGGGAGGACACTCAGTTTTTTGTAGTGAATTTACTCTCAGCCTCACCGATGGATGCTCTACCCTCAGCAGCTTGGCTCTCGTTATATAGTGGATGTTGCTTCCTCACACTATTTTTTATTTTTTATTCGTATTATCTTCGTTTTATGCATTTTACTATTTTCGATATTTCCCACTTTCCAGAAAAATAATATCCTGGAGAAAATATAAGACTAAAATAAAACTTTGTAACCCACCGAGACTTCTGGTTAAAGTTACCGCATACCGTGAACAGAATAATTACTAAAGAATTCGCAAGCTGAATCTTTTTTTTTTTTGTCAACCAAACTGAAGCTTCGAATGGTGATGATCGTCCCGGTGATCATCGTCCCGTCCCGTTCCGTCCCGCTCCGCTCTTCAGTTAACAGTAACAACATATATTATATATTTATATATTTTTATAACTGTTAAAACCACACCGCAATTGAATCGTTTATCCCGCACCGCTCAAACCGCAGTCACCATTCAAAAACCGAATCATTTAAAAACAAAAAATAATAAATTCCCTAAAAATTACTATTAGAATAAAATTTCGATAACTTTTTACATTTCTTATGTTTTGCTATATTTTGAAAACGTGAAAATAACACTATACCATAAATCATTGATTTGACATTGTATACTATTCATGAAAAGAAACTTTTGCAATTTGCATAAAGAATTATTTTGTTTTTGCCGTAAACTTTACGGTGGTGTACATGTACAGTAAAGGTCGTTGATTAATTTTGAAAGTGCTATTTGGTGGAAAAAAAAAACCTTAAACAAATGCTATGATATGATTTATCAAAAAATTCCAACGTGGTCATGATTTATATTAGCAGTCTAAATTAAATTCCAACGTGGTCATGATTTATATTAGCAGTCTAAATTAATCTCTTAATTTTCACGAGCAGATATATAACTTTATAATAACCTTCTAATATCTAATTTTTCGATTGAATTCGAAGATCGAATACAGGTAAATTTGTTTTACGTAGCATGTGAGCTGTAGAGAAATGACATGCAGCCAATGATGGATGACGCGTTAATATTAGTAATTTTTGTCTGATTACTCTTCGAAGACACGTGTCGCATTACCATTTGTGAAATGCTTAGTCGATAGTCATACCTGTTTTTGTTGACCTTTCTGGGCTTGTGTTCGCAGTTCACTGTCCGCACTCCGCAGCTTAGTTACCGGCTTTGACCTACTGGTAAGACTGATATTAATCATACCAACTGATATTAACCCGTTTGAAGCTTGAAAACTTTTATGTTAAACATCTGATACTCAAATAACCTTATATTATATTTTCTGTTAACATGATTGATTAGTAGCTTTGCAATCTTAATTTGCTCATACCGCGGTAGATCGAATATGTATTTATCTTTTATTCAACATGCAGTTTTGTGAAGGTAAGAGAAAATAATGGTGCTTTGACAATAAATAATTGGTTGGTAATAATGATAAGGAAGAGATAAGAATAAGGTGGTGAGTGACGGCAGAGGGGCTGCTTTCAAAACAGTTTTGATATTCTTATCAATGGATCACCTACTTGCTCCTCACCCTTCTCTATTTTATTACATTCCTATTAGTGGAGATAGAGAGAGACAATTGTTTAAGAACAAAACTTACTCTTGGTTCAAAGTCAACTATCTGAGAACTCTTTTACAAAAAAAAAACTATTTGAGAACTTAGCAAGCAATCAATATATAAACTAGACTACAAACAATAATTTCGTAGATATAATGCAAAACATTAAATTATATCTGTGATGTGTTGATTCATCTGCGGGCGTGAGTTCTTTCATTGAGATTAATTTACAATAGAATTTCCGATTTCTGACTCTGTAGCATTAACTTGTAATCACCACGAATTGTCTACGGAACTAGCCAAACAAAATGTGGTTCAAAATTCAAATATAGATGCCGTATTATAAATAATAAATGGAATTAAGAATAATATCATAAGACGCCGATCGTGATATAGATTAACATCACTATATATTGAATTTTTAAAGTTTTTGGTTTAGTCGCATGCAATAATCATGATGGTTATAATGGGTGGTTTAGACTTTAATTAGTTGATATAAAAAACTTCAAAAATATTAAGAAGTCTCTAGAGCGTTAGAAATGGATTGGCGGAGAACTCAACCATTATCATCGCTATATTATATCACCAATTTTATATTACATTCCTCCATTTTCTAGCAAAAGTCTGAACCTTTCGCCATCTTATCTTGTTGTGTATTACTGTATTTTATTCCTAGCCGCATTTTTCCGAACAACTCGAGTTTATCGAATCGCTACGTATATCCAAGCTCTGATACAAATCCCTGACCACACGAAAAAAAAAGACTAAGATAAACTCGTGCAATATTGTCCGTGGTTAACATTTTGAATGTACTTAGAATACGATTAATTACCTGGGCGGACAGTTTTATCTTGGTCAAGGATCATGCTGATAAAATGCATGCACGATATACGCGATACGTAATGTCTAGCTAGTAATTTGCATTGCATCATTACCAAGTACATGCTTATATTTACGCTTACGCAAACTTTAGAAAATTATCTCCTACTCCATATTGAAGTACACGAGAAAAATAAAACAACACTTGTGTTAAAAAATTGAGAAACTAGCTAATGACCTCTATAATATACTTGTATATAAGTTATATTGTTAGTTGACAAAAAAAAGTTATACTTATTTGTATACTATTAAAAGTCAGCATGGAAGACGCGAGGCGAAGTGTGGGACGCATGTGGGAAGCACGTGGTCTTTGAACATGTGAGCGGTTTGCGGCGGAAGAAGCTTGAGATTCACGGTGGACTAAAACAGCGGCGGATCTGCGCGCCAAATAAGTATGCAGCTTTTATAATAGTGAGCATAAATGCTAAGCAATCCTCGTGATAAAATGGAAGCAAGATTTGAGGCTGCTTAAGAAAATGGTTGAATGGGCTAATGGCATCGAATATACTGTCTGAATGGTCAACTGCATAATGCTCCCTCTAATCTAATTAGTTGGCAGCTTCTTAAATGCACATGTTCATGTGTGAGACAAAATGTTTCAGTTTTCTTATTTTTCCGTGACCCATAGTTTCATCTAACTAATTGCATACATCTGTGATATAATTAATTATTCACGACTATATGCACTTTCAAGTTTCACGGGCTCTTACATTTTGTTTTGTTCAATAACTCGACTTTCCATAATCCTTTAAATGATCTGTACTACACGGTATTCTTCTTAGTCTTAACTCTTACGCAGTCTCGAATAATACGCAGCACGTACATATCAGGAAACATGCCACACTGTAATGAAATTATGTTATCTAAAATACTGGAGAATAATATTTCATACTAACCTAGCCTTCAGTCAAAAAAATATTTCATATTAACCTCAACACTAAAGCCAACACAAAAGACATCATAACATTTTGTCAAAAAAAAAATGTTACGAAGTCTGTTTTTTCTTTGACAAAAAAAAAAAAGACATCGTAACATTTTGGGCGAGTACAAAAGTATATAAATAACATTTTATGACACATCAGATTCATCCACACACATGAGAATTAATACTCTTTATGTATCTGTTAAATTAAGAGATCCTAACCACGTAATACACGGAATAGCTTAAAAAGATCCTTCGTAATACACGCGACAGCTTTCGTCGACCTCGAAGTTCCAAAATATAATTTAAGAAGAAAACTATAGGAATATAGGATAAAAGTAAAAAAAAGGTAGTAGAATCCAATAACACCAGTGGCATGGATTGCGCGTGTCCCATAATCTCATCGTTACTTTGAAAAGTTTATTTTTCCAATTTCAACAAAGTTCTCTTCTTCACGCGGTTTCCATCACACACTCCTCGTTCCGAGACTTTTTAAATCTAACAATTTGACCCAAAAAAAAAAAAAATCTAACAGTCGTATGCCACGTGTTCTAACCAATGGCTCAGATTTTGCCGTCATCTAACTTAGCTTTGTGGTCATCGTGAACTGCAACCTACCTCACTCCACTTATGCCTCTATCTCTCTTTTTGTACTAGAGTATCTTATTTTCCTCATATTACAAAACAAAATCAACTTTAGCATAATAGTGTTACAAATTAAATTTTTTTTGATCCATTTTAATCTCAGTACTGTAAAGTAAAATTTTAGCACAATATTCACAAACTTTTACAACATTGTGATTTAGTTTTGAAGATATATATAAATAAAATAAGAAATTTAAGTTTTGACAATGAAAGATTTTGCAGATAATAATAAAAGGTTGTCGTCGTTTTCAAAGCAGTTGGACGTCGTCTTGGTGAGGAAGATGAATGGCATCATGTGAGCTTTAGGTGAATTGTCCCCTTCAGATTTTGTTCAAATAGTAATATCTTTTTCCTCTTTGGTTTTATCGTTTTCGCGTGAGATCGTGAATTACGTGACATATGGTCCATTTCTCCATTTCTAAAAATACTAACAATTAGTAGTACAGATTTTGTTTTACAGACTGGAATTCCAAAACTAGTACACAAGTTTTGGATTCTATTACGTTGTTGTTATCAGTAGACATAGTTCCCAATTTGAGTTGTAACACCATTATATTCGATGAATAATACTCCATATCTTAACATCGATTCATGGGCATTATGGGGATAAACGTTCATAGAAATTATGATGAAGTTTGAACATTTGACTTCTGAAAGTAAAACAAAAAGGAAAAAAACCATCAAAGAAAACAGAATCCAAGACCCTTTTATTAGCTAATGAGAAGAAAGTTAGGTGTTGAATTATGAAGAATGGTGTTACAAAAAAAAAAGTTTATGAAGAATGTTCCATAAAGCTTTAACATTTCAAATGGTACATGACACATCCTTGATCACTTTTCTTTTCCTATTTGACAAAAAAGAAATATTGACCATCAAATCACTTAGGTTTGGGTATCCGGTAGCTCCGTCTAAATTGATTTAAATTTTCAGATTTTCAATATTATGTTCATAAGTTTCATTTAAGTTTTACTAATTATCAGATCGAATTTGATTCGATTCTTTTTGAGTTCAGTTCAGATTGTAACTAATGTCTGAAATTGTCTAAAAATATATTTTTTAACCTGAAAAGATAATCTCTCTTTAAAATGTATAAATTATTCACAAATCTAATTAAAAATTAGTTAAACTATCTAAACTAACTAAAATAACAAATAACAGAAACCACAAAAATCCTTAAAATATAATAAAATATTTAAATTACTTTAACATATATAAAAATATTAATATATTTAACTAATTTCAGATATTTTTGGATCTAGTCTGAGTAGTTTCGTTCGATTATATCTAAACTCTAAAGTACTAAGTTCATAAATCTCATTCAGATGTTTTTGTATAATGGGTTTTTTGGTTCAAATTTAGGTAGATATTTTGAGTTAGGATAAAAACGTCCACCTAACAGTCTTTATGTCTAAATATAATCATAAGTTCATAACCATCATTAGATTAGAATCACACTAAACATAATCCCAAAAAACGAAAAGAAACAAATAGTTATATTAGTGGACTAAAGATTCAAAAGCCCAGTAGTATAGGCCTTCAAAAGCAACTTAACCAGTGATAGGACAAAAATCAATCCAAACCGGAGTCTAATGTACAAACCAGTTGGTTTATTGATTCAGAATACTATTAACCAACCCATGTTCTAATTAAACTGCAATAACCTTGCATAGAACTAATATAAATCTATCAATAAACTTACATAAAGTGGCAAACAAAGGTACAAAAGTCCACAAAAACAACGACTTAACCCTTACCAACGTCGTAACATAACCTCTCACACACATAGAGCTCACTGGAGTCAGATCAGAAAATGGAATCCAAGTACAAGTGGTTACGCTTCCTACTAAACTCCAACAAGCTACCGTATGTACGATCAGCCACTCCCACGAACAGTGCTTCCGTGTCAGGACTAAACGATATTCCAGCTACTTCTCCAAACATATCAATCTCTTGACACTGACTATAACCAGCTTCCGTGTCAAAGACGTGAACAAAGTCTGCTGGCTCAGCCATGGCCAAGAACCGTCCATCAGAAGTAAACCTCAACGCTCTAATAGCTCCCATGTTTCCTTTCAACACTTTGAGCGACTTAGATAAGTTCCTCACGTCCCATAGCCTGCATGTTGTGTCTTGGTTCCCCGTGGCTAGGATTTGCCCGTTTGGATGCCATGCTGATGAAAACGAGTAGTCGAGATGGCCTTCGAGGGCATGGATCACTTTACCTGATCCTGCCTCGGCTAGTAAGCACTCGGGACTGTCTCCTAAGACAGCTACTAGCTTCCCGTCTGGACTTGCCGTCACGTTCTAGACAAAGATGATAAAACACATTTAACACTTATGAAACACAAGAGTATATGTAAGTAACAAAGGTGATTTGATTTACTTACATTTACCGACCAGTCAAAGGTAAAACTGTTGAGGAAAGCAAAGTTTGTAGCGTCAAGTACACGGACGGTGCAGTCATTGTTCGCGGTTATAACTCTTAACGAGCCACTACATGGATTGAGAGACCAAAGTATTCGAGTTAGAAGAGGAAGGCATAGCAAATGAAATGTTGGCATATAGCTCCAAATTTTTAAAAATAATTAAAATAAAAAACTCCCTAAATTTTCAAAAAGATTTTTATATAAAAATCTTATTAAATTATTTATAGCCCCCAAAATCTGAACCAGTGTATATGTTCTGTTTATCCCAGGTTCTTAATTAAGTACCTTGGTGTGTTGTATATATCGACCGAGTTTGTGATGTCGTTTTCAACCGATGTTAGAACAGTACAGAATGCAACTCCAGGTTCGTTGACTCTCTGTAATAGAAAAGACCACAGCGAATGAGAATCACTCAAGTGTATAAAGATTAACTGTGTCTAATACCTTACAGATAAGCTCTCCTTGGAACCCTCCGGCAACTATCAAATCGTCTTTAACTGCCATGGTGCTTATCTGGACTCTTGATATGGACTGCGACAACGATCCAGGATGCTTCTGAAGATTGAAGTACCACTAACGTTAACTTAGTTTGAAGCCCTAGGTTGTTGAACAAGTGATATAAGAAGTAAAGTTGCTTACCATCGTAGGAACAATGGGCTTAGCCACGTTAAGTACTTCTTTGCTCCTTTGAAGCAAAGATGACCAATGCATGAGGGAGTAGTTCTTCATGAAATACACATCGTGCTTTGATGTTGCCCATATCAAGTTCCTCAGCTGAAAAAAAGTGTGAGCATGAAGATTAAGATTCACATCTGATACATTTAGTCATCTTAATAAAAGAAACATAAAAGTTCATATGCAAACACACAAGCCAAGAAGGAAACAGAGCGACCCTTCTCAATAATCTAATGTGAATGTCAGGGGCTAATGAGTGGATAAGATGTTACACATAAAATGCAAAATAACCTAAATTTTGGCTATAGACCTATGAATCAAATCACAAGAGCAGTATCTCGAAAGATGCAGTAATGAAGAAGCACACACATATGCAAGTTAAAAAAAAAAACAAAGATTCCCTGTAAAAAAGAACAAAAAGTTAGATATAGTCCTTGTAATGTTCAAACATTTTCCTATCATACCATATTAAAATGGTTTCTTTATGGCGCCAGATGCTCTCCCAACCTGTTTAAGAAAGGTTAGCAGCATATAGTAACTGTTTCTCAAAATGTGGAGGAGTTAAGAACGAAGCAGGTTAGATTAAGTTATTATATTTTTTCGAGAAGTTAGGAACGAAGCAGGTTAGATTAAGCACCCTTTCGAGATCATCTGCAAAAAGAAAAGGACTTTTTGTGAATCAACACCCCAGCTGCATAGCTGAGGCGGGAGAACAGTACACATAAGAAAACAAGAATCCTAAAACCAATAAAATAAACAACTACAAGAGATGCGTTATACATCTTTAAACAAAAACGTTAGGGTTTGTAGACTCGGTGTGAAGTAAAGGTGAAACTGTAAGCAGTATCATGTCATTAAAATTTAATAATTCGACAAATGAACTAGAGAACTCTGGTATGATTACAGGCCATGAGGCCAACGTGAATATAACTGTTTGCAGTAGCAGACTCGATTATTTAACACACAAGAGCTGAGTTACAGAGTATTTTTATGAATGAATAACCTAGCTGACTCCAGGTATTATGTAATACCAAACATTGCAAACATAGTTGAGAAAGTTTGTCTTGTCTACCTGAAAATGTGCAATAGTGGACTTGACAAGCCTCGTGTTGAACTGAAAGTCATAAAAGTGTTTTCCTTCCTTTACTTGCAAGCATTCCTGCCAACAACAAAACCAGAACCCATTAAGACATATGAAACTTAAAAATGAGTAAGTTTAGATTACAAACCTTATCAAGGTCTTGTCTGGACCTAAAGAGGCTCTCAAAATTCTTATACTGTTGCAACCTCTTGTAACGGTATTGATCTCTACTGTAATTAAGCCTCTCCCAAGGGATCCCTTGGATATCTTTCCCGTTCCTAGCTTCTAACGCTGACGTATCACCCTCCTGAGTCTAAAGATTAACATAACTCATAAGCTTAACTAAGTAATTAACACTCTACTAAACTAGACCAGAATTTTTAGCATACCGGGTCAAGATCATCCTCGAAATCAGAGTCAGCTTCACTCTTGTGATCAAACTCTCCAAAGGGTTCATCATCTTCAGAATCAGAGAAGCCGTGAAAGTCATCAACGAGGTATTCAAGGTCAGAGTTGTCGAAGATATCCATTACAAACCTGGTGAAACCAAATCAAGAAACACCATAAACACAAAAGGGTTCTCAAGAGTTTAAAGAAGCAAGGATATACTAAGAGCTCACCGTGTGATCGCGACAAAAGATTGTGGAAATGGAAGAAGAGGTGAGTAATGAAAAGCTTTCTGTGGTTTAGAGAGGAAACGGTGGGGAGGTGGTGGTGGTGTGCTTTATAACGGTGGAGGTACAAGAGAGCTTGTGCGGGTCCCTTTGTTATATTGTGGGACCGGTTAGAGCCGGTAAACCAACTTGGCGGGTTTGAATCCGCGAGCATGTTTAGGTTGAAGTTCTGAAGTCTTTAGGACCCACGAGTTTAACCGGAGCAGTAGTTAGATGGTCAAATGGAAAACGTTAAAACTCTTTTAAGAAAATACTAATAAATTAATAAATGCGAGATACGACAAAAATAGGAAACCATAAATACTTTCTATAATTTCACACTTTGAAATCTTAATTTATTGCATGTAAATATATTGGGATCTTATTTCTACAATTGTTGTTTAGTAGTATAAAATTAGAGAATCTAATCAATAATAATAAAATATTGCAGAATACTCTCTCTGTTTTTAAAATATGCATATTCTAGATCACATATATTAAGAAAATTCATTAAATATGCATTGTTTTTTGTGAATAACAATTTTTCATAACTTCTAACCAATAGAAATTCAATAAACATCATTAATTTTTTTGAAACTTATAATTTTTCATAAAATCATATATTGAAAAGATAAAAAATGTATTTTTTTGAAACAAATTTTTTTTTCAGAACATACATCTTTTAGGAACGGAGGAAGTATATGCTAAACAAATATAAATACATAGAAATTTAAATTTAATAAATTAAGAAACAATCTAAAATAGATTTAATGGGACTATTACGACGACATAAACTATCAGGAATTTATTTAAAAGACAACATATGAGACAGCAGGCCAAGCGACAGACCATTGTAATAAAAAAAAATAGTAACAACGGACACTCGATGAAATTTTCAAACATTTGTAATAAATACAGTATACGTTTGTTGTTAGTGTCTCTCTTCATTACGTGGCCACATAATTCTACCGACATCTCATAATCACTAGTAGTATTTTAATGTGCAACATTGTCACCCGCCTATTTAGTCATGAATCGGTCACGAACCTATGACGACACGAAGACAGATACGTTTACACACTCATCACTCGTCAACCAGACGTCCCACGTGCTGGGCTCAGCTTCGTTCACGTGGCGTTTATTTTGATACCAGTGGTTGATTTTACCTGTGAATATTTATGTATGTTTTGACTGAATATTAATTTCTACGAAACTCTTAAATACATTGAAGAATCTACTAACTACTAAGCATTTTACTAAAAGTACTCCTATGTTTTTGAAACCGACATTTTTATCCAGTCAAATCTAATTACGTGACCAGATAAAATTTCATAGATGGGAATTGGATTTATTGTGATGAGGACATCGCGATAAGTGGCTTGATTTGGCAAGTTGCCAAGTGATTAATGAGATAACATATTCATGGTTATCCATTTCAACTTTTATGTGATTGGTTGGACGGTTAAATTTGTTTACGTTTCCTAACAATATGCATAGCCTAGCTCTGTATTTTAATATCTAAAAGTTCACCATAATGTTTTAATGGGCCTGATAAAACTGTATATGGTTTTACACTAAAATGGCCTACATCAAAGAACAAAAGCATCAGTCTTATTGGGCTTAGGACCGTAACTAGAGAGTTAGTGTAATAATAATATACGAATAATTATTTTAGGTCACCGATGCGAATTTTAAGGGGTATTCGCGTCAATTCAAAAAGACAACAATAATAAAGTAGATACTCATCAGTCTCTTCTTATACAGCTTCTCTCATCTCTTGTTTTCCGCATTTCGAAGCCAATGGCTAAAATGATTCTTCTCCTCCTCATTCTCTTCTTCCTTCACGGCGTTGACTCATCTCCGCCGCACGCTTGCGACGCATCGAATCCCACCACGAAACTCTTTCAGTTCTGCCGCACCGACCTCTCGGTTAACCGGCGAGCTCGCGATATCGTCTCGAGGCTAACAGTAGACGAGAAGATCTCTCAGCTTGTAAACTCAGCTCCAGGGATACCTCGCCTTGGAGTGCCGGCGTACCAATGGTGGTCGGAGGCTTTACACGGCGTAGCTGACGTCGGTCCGACTCCTGGGATCCGGTTTAACGGAACGGTTAAAGCTGCCACTAGCTTTCCTCAAGTCATCCTAACCGCAGCTTCCTTTGACTCTTATCTATGGTTCCGCATTGCTCAAGTACGTTTACTCTCTCTCTCTTGACATTTCAACTATAAAAAGTGTTTTGATTTATTAAATTGTTATTATTTAAATTTATTGAAATAATTTCTGACAGAAAATAACTCATACTATATAATTGAACTTCAGTTCACCTTTTACTATGTCTGAAAAGCTGAAAAGGAAGTAACTGTCTTTGGGTGTTCAAAAAAAAAGAAGAAGTAACTGTCTTTGGATTTTTTGTGTTAATTTATGGAGTAAATTTTATTTTTGGTGGTATGCTTTTTTTTTTTGCTTAAAATTTGGTATTTTTGGTGGTATGTTGCTATCTTAGACATTAATTTCTCTTATTAGTATAAACTAGAAGAATATTAAAATAATAAAGTTTTTGGATAATTGTTGTTCTAGGTAATAGGAAAGGAAGCAAGAGGAGTGTACAACGCAGGGCAAGCGAAAGGGATGACGTTTTGGGCACCGAACATCAACATATTTAGGGATCCACGGTGGGGAAGAGGCCAAGAGACTCCTGGCGAGGATCCGACGGTGACCGGAGCTTACGCGGTGGCTTACGTCAGAGGACTCCAAGGTGATTCTTTCGACGGTAAGAAAACACTCTCTGGTGGTCACCTTCAAGCCTCCGCTTGTTGTAAGCATTTCACGGCTTATGATCTTGACCGTTGGAAAGGTATCACCCGCTACGTTTTCAATGCTCAGGTATATTTTCTCTCTATATTAATCACTGTTTAAAGGTTACTATCTTTTGACTCGTCTTTTTCATTTATTTTAGTCTAATAGTAATCGTAGTACATAATTAGTATATAAAGTTTATATTTCCTTCTAAAGTGGGCATTAAAGTAAAGTCTTTACATAATGATGTTTTTAAGTGGCATCAAAGAGCATATATTATCCCTTGATTGCACTCTTTACGTCTTATCATGAATATGTGCTATTCTTTACGTCTTGTCATGAATATGAATTTGTACTAATATAATCATCATTCAATCAACATGTTGAAATTCTGACGTGTAGACCGGTCGGAATCGAGTCAAATTTTGTTAGGAATTATAGAACAATTAATTTCACAATACTATACTCTTCTCATATTACATTAAATGCACATATTGTATTCAAAATTCCTATTTTATCCATTTTATTAATAAGAAAAAAACTGTTGATTAGTCATGTTACAAAATTTTAAATATTTCCAATGTATGAGACATATACCCTTAATAATATTTTGAGGTTGGATAGGTATAACATCACGATCCTCTTGTTTTGAAAATTGCTAAATACGTCTTATCTTTTTCTTAACTCCATGTTAATTATGTTTATTACTCTATAATTCTCTGATTTAATTACTAATATAAAAAAGGTGAGTTTGGCTGACATGGCGGAGACTTACCAACCACCGTTCAAGAAATGCATAGAAGAAGGCAGAGCCAGTGGCATCATGTGCGCTTATAACCGAGTCAACGGCATTCCCTCTTGCGCTGACCCAAACCTCTTGACTCGAACCGCTCGTGGTCTCTGGCACTTCAATGGGTTAGTGTCTCTCTTCTTATCCATCTCGTTTCTTAACACTATTAAGCCACATTGATAGTAACATGTTATCTATCGTCTCTATATGTTCAGATACATTACTTCAGACTGTGACGCAGTCTCAATCATCTACGACGACCAAGGCTACGCCAAGACCCCTGAAGACGCAGTCGCTGACGTCCTCAAAGCCGGCATGGACGTAAACTGCGGGTCATACTTACAAAACCACACCAAGTCAGCTCTCCAGCAGAAAAAAGTGTCGGAAGCAGACATCAACAGAGCTCTAATCAACTTATTCTCCGTTAGGATCCGTCTCGGTCTCTTTAACGGCGATCCAACAAAACTAACTTACGGAAACATAAGTCCTAACGACGTTTGTTCTCCGTCTCATCAAGCATTAGCACTCGAAGCAGCCCGTAACGGTATCGTCCTTTTAAAAAACCCTCTTAAACTCCTCCCTCTCTCCAAACGCAGCGTTTCGTTAGCTGTGATCGGTCCAAACGCTCACGTGGCTAAAACGCTTCTCGGAAACTACGCTGGCCCGCCATGCAAGAACGTGACGCCTCTAGACGCGATACGCGGTTACGTCAAAAACGCTGTTTACCATAAAGGATGCGACTCCGTGGCTTGCTCTAACGCTGCGGTTGAGCAAGCGGTGGCCATCGCGAGAAGTGCTGAGCGCGTGGTCTTGATCATGGGACTAGACCAGACTCAAGAGAAGGAAGATATGGACCGTGTTGACCTTAGTCTTCCGGGGAAGCAACGTGAGCTTATAACAAGCGTTGCTAAAGCTGCGAAGAAACCAGTGGTTCTTGTCTTGATATGTGGCGGTCCTGTCGATGTCTCGTTTGCTAAGGATAACGACAAGATCGGCAGCATTGTTTGGGCTGGTTATCCTGGCGAAGCTGGAGGGGTTGCTTTTGCTGAAATCTTATTCGGAGATCACAATCCTGGTGAGTCATTCTTCCTCGGAAAATTACATTTTAACCTTTAAACTGATCATTTCCCCCAAAAAAAAACCTTTAAACTGATGTACAGGCAATTTAATACATTGAATTTTAATTTTCTAATTTTAATTATAAAATTATTTTGCTGAATTATAAAAGTTAGATATGTTAAAAAGAAATAAGATAAATTTGTGATTTTAACAAGCATTATTGCTTGATTTAAGAGAGTTAGACCAATTTAGATTGATTTAAACTTATTTAAATTGTTTTAAACAACTTAAATTCATTTGAGTCCCATAATTTTTTTTAATGGCTATAACCGATTTGCTGACTAAGGTGGACGCCTTAGACACCGCCTAGAACGTTGATAAGAAGTTTTTTTGAAAAAAATATTCAAGAATTACAAGTATCACTTTGAAGATCTAAAATGTGATTTTCACATTCTTCTTCTACCGCTAATAGAGAAGATCTGTGTGTGTTCTTACTAGATTTCGATTTTTATGTGTTTGTAGGAGGGAGATTACCTGTGACATGGTATCCTCAAAACTTTGTGGATGTGAAGATGACAGACATGAGGATGAGATCATCATCATCTGGATATCCAGGAAGGACTTACAGATTCTACAAAGGACCTAAAGTGTTTGAGTTTGGACATGGTCTCAGCTACACAACTTACTCTTACAGTTTCAAGTCTCTGACTCAAAACACTCTCTACCTGAACCAGTCCAAACCTCAAACCAACTCAGACTCTCTCCGATACGCTCTGGTCTCAGAAATGGGAAGGGAGAGCTGCGATACAGCCAAGACTAAGGTGAGTGTTATGGTTGAGAATCAAGGAGAGATGGCTGGGAAACATCCCGTGCTGATGTTTATGAGGCACGAGAAGGGAGGAGAAGATGGGACACGAGCTGAGAAACAGCTTGTCGGGTTTCAGAGCGTTGTGTTAAGCAAAGGAGAGAAAGGTGAGGTTGAGTTTGAGATTGGTGTTTGTGAGCATTTGTGCAGAGCTAATGAAATTGGAGTTATGGTTGTTGAAGAAGGAAAGTACTTCTTAACCGTTGGAGATTCAGAGCTCCCTCTTACAGTTAATGTCTGAATCTAAAAAAAACATAATAATATAAGAAAACTTCCTTTTGGATTGGATTTTGGGTGATTTAAAATAACATGTAATGAAACGTGATTTGTGTAATCTAATACATATCTTAAAAACTGTTCTGTTCTCACTACATAGAGAACTCAGAAAGTGAAAGACAAAACAAAAGCACAGAACACATTAGTTAAGGCTCTCATCAAGCTTCTGTCTGTATTGTGCCAATCTCTGAAACAAAGAAGCATTATATCAGCAAACTCATAACAATGGAGATAAATTAACAAGACAAACACTTGGTCAGAGCCGGGCTTGTTGGAAGGCAAATGAAACATATACACATTGATGTAAGTATATTAAAATATAAAATAATGATTTTGTTATTTTAGTTCAAAATATAAATAAATTTAATAAAAAAACTAAAATAAAGAGATACATTTTTATGTTACTGTAATCTATAACTTTTATTTTCTTTTAAAAATAAATAGTTTAAACAAAACTTTTGTTGAAATTTTTTTTAATTTTTTTTTTAATTTTTATAAAAGTTTAATATGTTTTTTTTATTTTTAATAAACCCCCTAAAATTAAAGGACAAGCTCCGCAACTGGTTTGGTTTAGTTTAGTTGTACCTTAGTATAAGCATAGACACCAGCTTCTGTAGGACCAACGGGGCTTCCTCGTCTCATGAACTTCCTGTCTTTGAAGATGTAAAGCAACGGTAAACCAGTAGACAGCTCTAAACTCGTAACCTTCAAAAGAACCAAAAACAAAACTTCAAAACACTTACCAAAAACCAATAAAACAAGACTCATTCTAGTTTGTTTTTGGTTACCTCCTGAGAAGTTAATTTGTCAAGATACATAATGATAGACCTCAACGAGTTCCCATGAGCAGCGATCAACACATTGTTCCCTAACGCAAGCTCTGGTTGAATCTGCATAAAAACGATTACATAAGTAAAAAAAAAACAAAAAACAAAAATGAATATTTTTGAATTCATTACATTGTCTTCAAAGTAAGCCACAGCTCTCTCAGCACACATCTCCAAGCTCTCTCCTTTAGGAGGAGGGATGTGATAACTCCTACGCCACTCATGAACTTGCTGCGTTCCGTATCTCTCAGCTGTTTCCTCCTTATTTAAACCCTGTAACTCTCCATACCTAACTCAAAACCAAACATAAACAAAAATGTCTGAAACTTTGTATTAAAACAAAAACACAAAAATAACTACATCGGGAAAACTTTGCGTTGCTAAACAACTCGGATTCGAACCAGCCCCACAACATTAAACCCATGTGGCCATACGAGTATGGGGCCATTTAAATACCCGTGAGCTGCACCTCCACTTGAAGATTAGTCTGAGCCCTTCTATAAGGCCGAGATAATTAAAAAACACACACACACAAGAGAAGCAGTTGTATTACATTCTCTCATTCAGCTGCCAAGCAGCTACAACAGGGATAGACTGCTTCCTTGTCTCTTCGCTGAAGACATGGCTCCAAGTCTGCGCCTTCTCGCTCTCATCATGCAAGATGATGGGAACCTTCTTGCAGCGGTGCTGAGTCATGGCGAGCATAGCAGTCATCTGAGCACGGATGAGGGAGGAAGTGAAGATCAGATCAACGGGGATGGTGCTAATCCTCTTCCCGGCTTGGATAGCTTCAGCAACGCCTTTCTCGGTTAATGGAACATCAACACAGCCTGTGAAGAGGTTCTTCTCGTTCCATAGCGACTCTCCATGCCTGATTAATATCAGTGATGCTTCATCTGAATTAAAAAAAAAAAACAAAAAATTAATTCAAATTTTAATATGAGGGGGAGAAGACAAAGGAAGAAAGAAGCATTAGTTTAGTTTACTTGATTTTTTCTTGTGAGGGGTTGTCTTGGAAGGAGACAAGAGAGGGTCAAGAACAGGAGTTTGAGATGCAGTTGTTGCTTCGATCTTGAAACAACGGTTTTGTCTGAACTTGATAGGGAGATTGAAAGGCTCCTTTGGGAAGAGAGAAGCTTTGGAATTGGAAGGTGAATGAGGAGAAGCAATAGAGCTGATCAAATGGTGAGATACAACCGTAGCCATTTCCTATAATAATAATAATCAAAAGGGGTATGACTTAGCAGTAATCAATAGTAATACTAAAAAGCTAAGTGATTAAGCTAAAGATCCAAACTTTGATTACTCAAGAAGAGAACTAAATCCCTAATGCATACCCAAAAACGCAAATCACATTGTAGATTTTAGCATTAATAAAATTTTATTGAGTATGAGAGGTCAAATACAGAGACATACCTGTGTGACGATGAAACCGAGGCAGGAGAAGAGCAATGGAACAGAGATGAAGACTACACGTCGATTTGAGTATTAGTACCCAACTAAGCCTCAGACCGAAAAATTGATGCTTTATATATGGATTTTTGATAGAAAATGAAAAAAAAAAATTATTTCTTTCGTTTTGGCCTTTGCGTGAGAGAAATATAAACGAGACAACTGGTTTAAATGGGGGAACACGACTGGAGGGTTGTTGGAAGTTTGTAAAGCAATTAAAGAAAAAAAAATGTAAATCGTCGATTTTGGTAGGGTTTATTTGACTCTCTTTATTGACCTGCGACAGCAACTGGTTTTTGACATTTGGCAATTTTGCTGTTCCTCTGGTTCTGTCTTTCTGGCCCTTTCTTTCTTCACATCTCGTGATTTTTGCTCCCCGGCCATAAGTTAATTTTAGGAGATTCTGTTTTCTTTATTCGAATATTCTACAAACGGGAAATTGCATATAGTTTTCTATTTTATGCAAAGTTTATTGTTAGTAGAAAGTAGAGTTTGGTGATGTATTTTAGCTGGCTTGGGGGTTGGTCAATGTGAAAATCAAAATTTTGCCCAACAACCCTTGGTGTCTTGGTGGGGTTAATAACTGATATCTTTTTGACTTCTTAAAAAAAATTCAAACACAAAGGTTAATAACTAGGCCCATTACAGTCCATTAAGAATTTGGTTGGACACCAAAAATAGTTTGGAGGAGTTTGAGTTTATAGCCTAAAGACTACATCACTGAGTTTTTATTAATATGGGGCTGGTTTGAAACAAGCCCAGTCAGAGATTGATTCACTCATAGTTCAACATGTTATGGTTGAAACACACAAGTCCAGTCAGAGATTGATTCACCCATAGTCATAGCTTTACATGCATGATGTATGAATTGTTCCCCAAAGTTAAAAAAAAAAAAAAAAACTTCAGAAAGTTCATGTTTTGGACCATAGTCTCCGTAAAATCATAAGTTTAACTTTAAGCTGACATATTATTATATCTTAAAGAAACCTTGATTAGAAGAACGAAGAAATCAAATATTAAAGACACTTCCCAAGCAGGTAAGTGTGAACATATTATCAATAAAAGAAGCTTACACAAACATAGTTCCGATCACTGGAGACATCATCATCATCTACGACAAATAAATATTAAAGAAGTACAAATATATTTCTTCCATAACCAAACTCATTAAACCAAATCGAAAACAACAGATCATAATGACACTGATC
Source organism: Brassica napus (assembly GCF_020379485.1). NCBI lineage: Eukaryota > Viridiplantae > Streptophyta > Magnoliopsida > Brassicales > Brassicaceae > Brassica > Brassica napus. The sequence continues at coordinate 27,336,106 of NC_063440.1, read as the reverse complement.
AAAGATCTTAAATCTCATCTTCATCAACCTGATACTTCTTGATGAGCTCAGAGCAAAACACATCAGAAACATCTTTCTCGAACCCCATGTTGTTAGCATGCCTAATCTGCGACGCAATGCCGTTGTAGTGGTTCAAGATCACACGCGACTGTTCACGCCCCTTAGAGATTTTAGAACAACCCTTGTCTGAGCTTTTGACAAGCATAACATCGCACATCTCGTCCTTGTGGTCCTCGTGGACAACGAACATGTACTTCCCATGCCTGTTTGAAGTAGCTACGTCTGTGTATAACTCTTTCATCGTCTTCCTGTCTCTGCACACAAGCTTCACCGTCGCACCTATATATATAACATTTGTTCATCAGACTTGGATCTCAAGTAACAGATAATATACACACACATATCATGACTTGTATCTCAAGTAACAGACACACACATCAAGACTTGGATCTAGGACATAAGCAGCAGATAGACAGTGAGTGAAGCTCCTAGATCTAACTAGAATCCATCAACACTGCAATTAGATCTAACTAGAATCCATCAACACTGCAATTAGATCTAGGGCATAAGCAGCAGATCCAACACTGTAGCTAGATCTAGGGCATAAGTAGATAAAGATTCCTTGGATCAAAAGTAAGTGAATCTCTCAGATCTAGAAAGAGAGAGAGATGCGTACCGGGGACGGTGTAGGAGGACTCAGCAGTCTCGAAGCCGAACTTGCAAGTGTCACAGTAAGTGATACCTTGAACCACCAACGTGTTCTTACCGATACGTGGCCTAGGCGCCGCCATGGCAATCGCCGGCAAGATACAGAGGACCATCAGCATCACTAGTTTCGCCATTTTTTTTTTCGCAAAGAGAAGACGTTACAGCGAGCGAGAGAGAGAGATGAGAGGAAGGCGTATAGAGATGAGTGAGATTTTAAGACAGCGGATCTAGGGAAAGAAGAAGATGAAAGCGCGTGAGATTTAGTTATGACACTAGGGGTATTATCGTCAATTTTCTGTTGGGATATGTTGACGTGGCGATTTATGATTGGAACGTGTTAAGAAAAGGTGGTGGGTTTGCCGTGATTGCAGCTGGACAGAACTAGTTGCTGTCTGTCTCTGTCGGTGCTAACTTCACATGGGAAGAAAAGCATCAAAAGGTTATTAAAAACATTGGATGGGCCTAAACTAATAAGCAAAAGAAAGTTTATTTAAAAAGAGCCCATTATGCTTCTTTAGATCTCTTTCTGGCCCATTAGTTTTACTGACGGGTCTAAGTTATTACATAATATGGGCCCATAGTAGATCAAATACGTATTCAGAGAGTATTCCATCTTGTTTGCGTTTGTCTTTGCACCACACACATACAAAATGATACATTTTCCTTAGCTTCAAAATTTATTAGAATACTGATTTATTAATTAGAAACATCTGTTGAAAGCTTTTCAGCAGGGATTTCTTTTTTTCCTTTTCAAAATGATAAGGATGCAGTGAAAATAAGGGAGAAAGGAAAGGGGTAACATACTCAGTACTGAACATACTGAGATGTGTTAATGTTATAATATGAGCATCATCATAATCATAAATAAGTTTGAGGATAGTTTGTTCAGTCACATGATGATGACTAGCTACTCATGTAATGTAATGTACAATTAGTGGCAAACATCAATTATTTTATCGTACAAAACCAACACCTTTCTGTTTAACCATTACTTTGATTTTTATCTTTTGCGATTTGATCATTTCGTCACTGTTGTGTACTTTCTTCTCATTGTCAAAAGAAAAACAGTGTCATCACTTTCTTTTTCAATATAGTTTTTATTTTTTCTACTGTGTGCGTTGGTTCTGGTCATGTGATGGGACTAATCTATTTGATGAATTAAAAAGAAAGATGAGCATAATGAATGGCCACCCATAGATCGGAGATGAGTTTTTCTGGATAAAAAGGTGATGATACTTCTAAAAGCATGAACATCCCAAGGTTCTTAGAGAGGCTTTTTGACAAAATGTGAGTCCTATTGACGTGTGGATCCCACAAAAATTTAAAAATCACTCTCCAAAATCATCAAATAAAGAACGGTAATTGGGAGGTTTTGGCACTGTCTGCGGATTTCACCGACACGTGGTGGTCTTTGATTGACTAAACAAAAAAAAAAAAACTTAAAGACCGCTTGCGATAATCATGGTCTAAGAGTATTGAAAGTGAAACTGAAAGGATCCAACTAAAATCACTGTCCCAAAACGTTTTATAATTCGACTGTGAATGACATAATTGAAATCATCAAATCGCCAAAAAAACAAAACCATTAGATTACACGAGTCCTATACATACTCTAACCATCTTACAATAGTACTTTATGTGGTTATATATTGAATAGAGTTCATATAAAATTATTATACAAAAAGCGAGGAACTCTATACCTAAGCAAGTGGCGGTGAGGCATGAGAGTATAATATCTAAAATCAGATCAATAATAAAAATAATTGAGATACCATTTGACTATATGCTTTGTTCTTAATGCAGATACGTGAGATAATTGTTAAAGTTTAAATGAAGAAAGAAATCAACAATTAACATGACTCGGACTTTCACATGAGCTGTTCCCACTTGCCTTTGCTTAACATGGATGGAACAACTCGATCCGTAATATATAAAATGGGCCAACACCACTTATATCTGAATAAATAATGAAATGTCTAATAAAAATGAAACTTTAAGTTTGGCATAAAGGTGAAAAGACTATACGTGTGTACGGTTTTAGAATGTTACGTACCTTCATACAAACGGAAAGAAGTTTATGGCCATGCTTGTAATGTGATTAAGTCGATATCAAGATTCAAAGAGCCTTTCTCAACTGTACGTAACCTTATATCATATCATTGAACCCTAGTATATTAGACTCGAAGTAATAAGGATCAGTAACATTTATTGTCCAACTGGATTAGACAAATATAAAATTTAATGGAAAGCATATTTGCACGTGTACTCCTTAGAATTATTCTACATTAAGACTAATTTTTTGAATATATGAATTTAGAAATAGAACCAAAGAGTAACGGGACAACTTCTCAAGGTCTCATATCTTGTCCCCTCATAAAAAACAAATACGACACATTAACATATATATGGCACATACTCTATTATTATATAATAGTATATGGTAGCCAACAGCTCTTGGCTCATGCTTCTCTTTAGACACATGCATGATCATTTATGAAAACCTCAATCCTTGTTAATCCCTCTACTGAAAGTTAAGCTATAAAACAACATTTCAACTTCTGTATAAAGACTATCTTCAACCAACTTAATAATTCAAAATTAATACATATACATACGTACCGATACACACACACAACACATATATGCAGGCCTGCATATATGATGCATATATCGTGGTGGTTTGATAATGGGTTTTCCCTTAAATACAATAAACCAATTAATGATTTGTCTTGTCTATTGTTTTCAGCAGGAGGAGTAGTTTTTTAGCCAATCTGCATGCTGTAACTAATTTTAAATAAATAAACGGAAAGCATGCAGTTAATCTCAGTTTCTAACCATCTTCTTTGGTCGAGAAAGATGCTAACCATCTTCTTTGGTCGAGAAAGATGCCAACCATCTTTATTTTAAATATAACTCGGACTTGCTTTTAGTTTAGCTTTTTAATAAAAAAACATAATTACACCGCTTTTGTTCCGTAAAACAATAATTAAGGAGCATGGATGCTAGGTTGGAGAGATCAGAATTCAGATAGTTGGCCAAATCTGATGCGGACACATGCCAATTTGGCCAAGTGGTACTATATATTGTATTAGTCACTTAATACGTTAAACTGATTTAATATCAACTTGCTACTACAAAATGTATCCACAAAGCAACATATTTGTGTGTACGTGCTATAAACTTTATATACACTTTATTGTTAGTACGTACCGTTTCTGTTTGTACTCCATTGTTCAAAATACGGTGATTTTTTTAGAGGACTTGTTCCGAAAACTATGCACATGTAGACTTTGATTTATTTTTTCGTTGTGCCAAAGCAACTAAAAGAAACCTGCGGCCTCCGATCCTCAGGTTACATATTAATATATTATTAATGTTTACTGTGTATCGTATGCATACAAGTATATAACAAAATGTAAAAAGGCAGCGTTAATTAATCATTTCGTTAGAAAAAGGAACGAATTAAACTCCAAAGTTTGTGTGTGTTTGCAAGAGTTTTGAAAACAAGCACGCAAAAAATGTCATTAGGACTTTTTTCAAAACTGTAACGACTAGACAAAAAAAAATCATATAATAAGAGAATCTCTTAATTTTTCTTATTGGTAGATACTAGGACCCATGCTGATTAGGCATTAGATTCCTGACTCCAAGCAACATCATATTTAATTAATAGTGTCTATTCAAATACGTATAAATCTACATAATATATAACTAAGAAAAAAAGAAAAGGAAAATATTGTCACACAGAAGACGAATACCGTATGTATATAAATGTGTTCTATCAAGAGGTACACAAGGCCACACCCAGTAAAAAAAACTGTACATCTACTTTAGTTGACCTAAATTGAAAAACTGGAATTGATTCTCCAATAGAATAAACGTTATTGATTCCAGAGTTGATATTCTTTTTTGTTGTTGATGTCTAAACATATATACACACACACACTTGTTCTAGCTTTGAAAGAGTAGATACATATGTGATCAATTAACCAATCACACTGCGTTTCTATTTTTTTTTTAAGGTTTCTTCGTAATCTCCGATGATATCCAGCTTCTGATACAAATGACTACTGCTAATATTTTGTTTTTATCGTTGATTCTAAATATCTAGATTCAATCTCTTAAACTGCAACCTCACCCACATAAAATCATTGTATACTTCAAATCTTAAATTTTCTCATTAAGTACTTAAAAATAACACAAGTCTTACATACATTTGAATTATAGTTTCAAATAGATCAAAACTTGTAAAATTTAAACCCTCGTAAAAAAACATCCAATTCCATGCACCACAACACACGAGAGTGATTAACAACAGGTTAATTGACGCTCAATGCTTTGAATATGTATTACATCATAATCATATACAAACACATAACAAGCCACACATAATACATAGTATATAACTATATAATGTATGTGAATATGGGATGGTGAGGAGGATTACACGGCGGCTGCAGCTCTACCCTTGCCGGGTTTGGCTCTGGCTGGCACCGCCGATTCTTTCGTCGGCTTAACTTTCTCTTTCCCCTCGTCCTGTGTCATTTGCTGTTCTCTGCACTCTGAGCTACAAAAGGCCGTATCTCCCCTGCCATTTTAATGACAAAAATTAATTATAAAAAATTATACAATATTCCAAAGATAAACAACAAATTAAATAAACATAAATCATCCAAATTAGGGAAGCCTAATATCTTCCGGAACTAATTATTGTACTTTTTGTTAGGGTTTGGATTCAAAAAAAATAAGACACTCGTTAAACGGTTAAAAAGTAAAAAAGAAAAAAATTACTCTCATTTTAACGAATATCACTCTCTATGATCAAAGATTCAAGAGTCAGCGGTTTTTATTATTATTTGGTTCATATACATACCTGTACATATAGATGTCACGGCCAGGAACAAGTAAGCGTTCACATAGGGAGCAAGATCTCAAGAAATGTCCAGCGTCGGAAAACTCGCCTGAGTGTCTCCTCAGGTTACCTCTCGGTGAAACCATAGCCAAGAACCGTGGATCGACGGCTGCTGCTACGTGCTGACCGTTTGAACCGGATGGTCCCACCACTGTATTTTGGCTTGGACTCTGCTGAGTTGATGGTACGTCTGATTCGCTGGGAAGGTTTAGATCGAACTTTATCTCGGACAGGCTAGTTGTTCTGTTGATCGGTGGTCGTTGTCTCTTTCCAAGCAACATCGTAAGTGTGTATATGTGCTCTGCTTTAGGCTCTGAACAGAGAGCGAGGGAAGAGAGAAAGAGAGGAGGGAGTGAGGAAGGAGAAGAGAGGGAGTAGATAAAGAAGAATCATAAGCTGAGGTTTTAATCTGAGCCGTTGATTTTTTCCGATCTTATATGTTCGCTTTATGATAATGCCACGTCAGAGTTCTGGAGTTAATATTTTTAAGACGAGAAACATTTTACATGTAACAAAAAAACTAGTTTGTGTAAAGATTCTATGTTATTGTCTGCCCATACAAGGTACAAAATAAAAGAGTTATTTTCTCCGCGGTTAAACAGGTAAAGAGATAAAATTTCACATATCATTCGAAAAGGGCCCATTGGGCTAAAAGATGGGCCCACTGAATTAACAATAATTAACTTTCCACATCAAAGATAGTTGTCCTCGAGCATTAATTGTCCATTCCATCCAGTCATTTTCTTCACTCGAAATATAGCCAAAAGAAACAATAATAATTACAAAAAAAAAACTCATTTCAAATTCGAAATAATAACAAACATATAGTAGAAAATAATTCTGGAAGTAAATGAAAATTGAAAGGGAAATGTTGTTATTTGGTTCCTCACGTCTCGGCTATTAAAAATGGACCACCTTCTTGACAAATGACAACAATGTTTATAATTCAATTTGGCCTTTGCAGTTTTATAGAGCCTCCTCTCGTTTCTCCACTTCACAATGTTCACATGCCTCATATCTCTCACCAAACTTCAACATTTACCTTACATTTATTTGTAGACGATTTAATGACCAAACAAAAAATGTTGAGCATATTTTGCATGGGGAAGATACTCCTCAAAACTCAAAAGCCTACTTGCCTTTAAAAATAAAAAAGCTTTGTGATCGAAAATCACAACAGAAGCTTGTTCTGATTGGTGCATTGTCACCTCTTTTTACAGAAAACTAGAGATAAAACAGAGCGGCACACTGTACCAAAATGGTCGGTCTCGACGTTGTACGCCTCGAAGATTAAAATGATAATTTAGAAAATGAGATCAGCATGAGTTTATTTTATTTCTGCTTAGGTCAGGGTGAAAAGGTTTGATATGACGTCATTTCAAAACTTATGTATAAGTCACTGAGAAGATATAGTAGCCAGGCCGGCCTGTTTCATCTGGTAAAATGTTTGTAACTGTTTTTCGTTAACAGTTACAAAAAAAAAAAAAAAACTGTTTTTCGCTAAAAAACTGTTTGTAACTTCTTAAATCTTGTTCTTGACCTTTTAAATCTTAAATGATAATATAATCGTGTAAGTAATATTAATTAAAAAGGTAGAAGTTATAGTTTAGTAAACAAAACTGAAGCATCAATACAGTAGAAAAGATCAACCTATCCATTCTACCCTCAAACTCGAGTACCAAACAAAAGAGATTATGGCCTATATAGACTTCAAAGTTAACAATAACTTTTGTTTAATAAGAACATACAAGAACTTTATATAGCTCGTAATTACGAAACTGTTAGTACTATCTTAATAAAAAGACAAGTAATCGTCTAAAATATTTATATATCACGGAAGCCAACATATATGCCATGAAGTATTCAGAATCTATGAACCCCCCCCCACGTATCTTTGCTAGATAATTAAGGAGTTTTCTATTAATGGCCAACCATCAACCATTACTGAAATTGAGAAGATTCGAATCGTAATCTCTTTACTAAACAAAAACCATTACAAGTTTATTTATGTGACACTATAGACGGCATTGAAAATAAAACTAAAATAATACCCACTCCGTTTCATTAAGATAGACTTTTTAGAAAAAAAAATTATTTTTCAAAGATATATTTTTTGTGTTTTTAATAAAAAAAATTGTAAACTTCGAAAAAATTAATTGATTTTATTGAATTACTATTAATTAAAGTTTATTGAAAATTGAAAATTACAGAAAATGATATATTTATCATGGTAATTTAATATGTTTTTTTAATATGTGTGAAATAGTAAAAAAAATATCTTTGTGAAATGGATGGAGTAATATTTTGTTTCAATTAGTCTAAACAGCCTAGAGATATTTCATTTGAATGCAACACACAAATAACGTTAGCATTCATTTGAGAGTACTTCGACGACATCAATTGCATAACTCGAAATGGAAAATCACGGATTTATTTTTAGATGTGATACCAAGCATATGAGTATGACTAATTAATTTTAAAATTATGTGACATACAAATTTATTATTATTTTGTGAAATGATGATAGTAAATGAAAGTGAAGGGGAAGCTGAAGCTGACATGGAAGTTTGGTATGAATGTATGATTGAGAGGACAAGTGGATACAAGTGAGTCAAAAAAGTGAAGAGACGTTAATTTTTATTTATTTTTCTTTGGTTGCTGATTCGTTCAAACAACAAAAAGGGTTATTATTACACAGTAACCAAAACACAACTGGTCCCCTAATTCCAAATATCAATCCCAGTAATTGAAAGTGGGCCATCTTCTCTTTCAGTAGTGGGCTTCAACATCTGGCCCACACCTTTCATTATTTTTGTTTGGTCGGGTTGGTTACTTTTCATTATTCGCTTTCATTATTATTTTTTTGACGTTGTTTATCAATTAACGTTGATAATCATTCACAAGCAACAAAATCAATCAGGTCATTTAGTTACTACATTAAATCCCACACGTATTTACTTCTTTTCCATTAAAATAAAATTTGAAGTTGACCTCAATATATTAGTTTTTGCTTATATTGTTTTGTATGTAGACACTAACATAAGTTGAAGCAGCAATGAATTTTATTATTTACCAATACAGAACTTGGCAAAAATGGAGGATAAGACCTCTTCAGAGACATCTTGGCCACTGATCTGAGCAAGAGCCAAAGCAGCTTCTCTAAGCTCAATAGTCCAGAAATCAATCGGAAGCTCATCTTTGATTGCTTCTCTCAGCCTCTCTAACGCCTCTTTCGTCCGCACCAGTTGCTCACATTGTCTCTGATACACAACACACACAAAAAGGGAGATAAATGCAACATTCAAAAGTTAACTGCTAAAGACAAAGCTACATTTTAGAAATGAGAAAGACCTGATTCACTGTCCATTGATGTCCTCCAGTAGGGACCCGATCAAGACCAAGAATCTCCAGTATTGCTTCTTCAAGCTCTTCAATTCCTTGACCAGTAACAGCAGATGTAAATACAGATCTATGGAAAGCTTCTTCCTTCTTATCTTCCAGTTGTTCAGGAGTAGCACAGTCGATTTTGTTCATCACCAGAATCATAGGCTGCTTCATTTAACAAAGATCAGAACACAACAGCAGTAATATAAAGAAGAAGAAGTGAATGTTGAACAGCTACCTTGTCAGATTGTATCTTATGTAGAAGCTCAGTGTCTTCTTCAGTCCAGCCTTCAACAGCATTCACCGCCATGATTATTACATCAGCAAGTTTAGCTGCTGTTTCTGATCTCTCAACTCCTGCAGTTATTAATCACTCACAAGATCTGAGCTTTGGCAATTACTCGTTGAATACTTAATTATAAAATATCCAAAAACATTTTTCTTGGTCTAAGCTGTTTTAAATCAGTTAAAATCGGTCTAATTCAATCTAAATCTGTGTATATTGGTTAAATTAATTAACAATGCTAGTGTAAGTTCACAAATTTGTCTGATTTCATTCTTTTGTATATCTAGATTCTATAATCAATCACGATAATTTTATAATTAAATCTAAAATATTTAAATATCTAATATAAATATATAAATATATACATTTATAATAAATAAACAAATAACAGTCCCTGAATAATCAGCCTAGTCTCTAGACTTATAGAAAGCATTTAACTACTACCTAGCAATTTATTGAACATTGATTAGAACACCTTACCTATTTTTTCGACAATGTCGTTGGTTTCTCTGATACCAGCAGTGTCAAGAAGAGTGACAGGCACGCCACGGAGTGTAACACTAGCTTCCACTACGTCACGTGTAGTTCCAGCAACTTCCGTAACAATGGCTCTCTCACTCTGCACGCTAAAGTTAAATCACCAGTTGAAAAAATCTAATGCGATTCTACTTGAATAAACTCTGTTAAAAGATAATGAAAATGATCATTTATGTTCCATACTTTGCTCCAAGCATTCAAAAGACTCGATTTCCCCACGTTCGGACGCCCAATAATAGCTACCTGTAAGACAAATGATATACCAAACACTTAGTAAGCTTCAAGCATGAACAAGAAGGATCTTGTGTGTGTGTGTTTACCTGCAACCCGGTTTGAAGAAGCTTGTCATAGTTTGCTGTATCTAACGCACTCTCTACATCTTCAGACATTTTCTTTATTTTGCTTATAACCAAGTTTGTATCCAATGGAGGCATCTCGTCATCGAAATCCAAACGAGCTTCAATTTCAGTGAGTAGCTCAATGCATTGCGCTCTTAGTGATTTGACCAAAGACGAAAACCCTCCCTAAAAAGAAGAAGAAGAACACTTTTACTTAGTTATATAACAATGATTAAATAATATATTACTAGATCACAAGGAGGGTAGAGATGTTATTATGCCTGAATCCCTTCTAAAGCGGCATCTGCAGCAGCAGAAGACTTGGCTGAGATAAGTTTCTCAACGTTTTCAGCTTGTGTAAGGTCTAAACGCCCATTTAGAAACGCACGAAGTGTAAACTCTCCTGGTTAAAAAATAGAAAAGGATTCAGAATCTATAGCCAAAACATGTTTAAAACAAGGATGGACACAGAAGATAGTTTCTGACCTGGTTCTGCTAATCTTGCTCCAGCATCAACACATGCTCTCAAGACACGCCGCAGACAAACTTCGCTACCGTGACACTGAAGCTCAATTACATCTTCCCTTGTGTATGACCGAGGAGCCAACATAGGCACAGCTAAAACCTAATAAGCAAAGTCACACTCTCAATAATCAAAACATTCAAATACTACAATCCATGGTTCCAAAAATCGCTGTGCCCATCTAGGTGACAACTCAGGTCTTAACCGAAACAATTTTCTTCAAATCAAATCTATACAAGCTTAAATTGGTTTAAATTGTTCTAAGTCGGTCTAAATTTGTTAAATTAAATAACAATATTCGTACAAATTCACAAATTTGTCTAATTTCGTATGTTTAGTTTTGATAATTCATCAAAACAATTATTTATATAATTAAACACAGAAACTAAAACATATATTATAAATATAAAATAAAAATCAATAATTGGAAGCTAGACCTCGAATAATCAGCTCTCTACCTAGCCATTTCTTGAACATCACTATAATCCATCAATCTAACCACAACGTACTACTAGTATAAACACCATACAAAGTCTCAAGCTTTTTATTATTAGCGTCAATGGAATTGAAAAAAGTTGAGAACTTTTGAATGTCTACCTCGTCAACAACACTGCCCTTTGAATCAACAACAACTCCATACTCCACGAAATGACTCCTTGGCCTCCATGAATCTTCAGAACAATCACTCTCCTCCTCCTTCCTCCTCCTCTTAGCAGAACGAAACACTCGTCCAGCAACTTCCACAGCCTTATCCCCCGACAACCGCACGATCCCAACCGCGCCAGGTGGCCCACCGACCGGCGTCACGATAGCCGCGATAGTACTCGAGCTCTGAAACTGGTTCTCGAACGCGTCGTTGCTGCTCAGAGGACCTCTCATACGCTCGTCTCCCTTGAAAACAAAAGAGCCCTTCTCTGACGTGGCTTGGGGTTTAAGAAGAGGGGTTTTAGCAGCTGAGGAGGAGGAGGAGAATAAGAGAAAGGTTAGATTTTTAGAGGTGGGTTTGGTTAGTCTGTTGGTTCGCGTTATGATCGGAGCGGCGCGGCGGAGGAGGTGAACTCCGGCGGAGCGGAAGGAGAGGAGAAGCTCCATTGACGGCGGAAAGACGCTTTCGGATAGGCGGCCAACGAATACAACAACAGAGATAAACATCAAAACGCAGCGTTTAGAGGGAAAAAAATATAAATAAATGGGTTTATTTGGTTTGGGCTTTTCTTCAGTAATACAAAGAGATGGGTTTTGTGGATTTATATACAGTTTGGGCTTTGCTTCGATAAAGCCCGATAAAGGAGAGAAGCCATCAAGACCATTTAAGAGTTGTAAAACGCAGCGTATTGTTAGTGCATTGTGAATATGGCTTTTTAAACCACTCTTTAATGAACCTGGCTTTGTTTCTGGTTCAGGTTCATGACGATGTCTTGATCAGAGCAAATTATTCGCCAACCTATCCAAATTGACGTATTAAATAAATAATGAAGTTAAAATATGATTGCTTAGTGGTAAGGATATGGTATAAATATAATTTTTTGTCCTGTCAACATATGGATAGGATCGGTTTCATTAATACTAATTTTCAATGCGTTTTTATATTCCAACTTGTCACATTATTGAGTTTTCATTTGTTGTAAGCATTTTATCCAGAAATATAGATTTCCAGTAATTTTAATTTGATTTTGATTTAGAATTTTTCTTTTTGTTGTTCAAAATTTTTAATTTGATTTTTGATATCAGAATTTCGGTTTGAAATGGCAATTCGGTAAATCTGTACTTATTCAAAAGTAGAACAACAAGCCACTAAGGTGGGACCTTGAGGTCAACTTTACACTTGACCTCTCCTGTGGCTAAAGGAAAAGGGGACCAAAGATGCAACATGCCAACAACAACTGAAAGCAAAACTCACTTTCTTTTAACACTACTGTACAAACACTTATACAACATCTTCTTTCTTCGTCATTATCTTCATCTTCTTCTTTCTTTTAAATCTCAGACCTCGTCTGAGAGTTTTGGACAGCAAGCTTCCACGGCATCAGCCACCGTCAGAAAGATATGGTCGTGTCCTAGCATGTCAGCAAAGTGCGACAAGTGTAGTTTACCAATCACCAACGGTCCAGGGTTCGCAAGAACCAACTGTTATAAACACAAAAACAGAATCAAACTTTATAACTCTCCAAAAAAGGTAATTAATCTTCTTCAAATATTACTCCTTAAATCTATTTGTTTGTATATGTTTACCTGAATATCTCTTTTCTGGAGAGATTTGTATAAGTCTTCTAGGGCGTGAATACCACTTGTGTCGATGTCCGTAACAGCTGAAAATATTATTTAAATGTTAATCTTTGTTTAGAAGTAATAACACGAAAACTATTGATTAGGAGTAAATTCTCAAAATATAAAACTGTTTATTAGGAGTAAAGTTAACGTACGTGACATTTCAATGATCAGAAACTGGATCCTAGGTAGGCTTGCTGCTTTCACCTTCTCTTCTTCCTCTAGTAACCATCTTTGGATCCTATAAAATTTAAGGGTTCCCGGAATAAAGCTTCTTGTGAAATAAGTCAACATATCTTGGCCAGGGTTAAACCGTTTGTTTAGGGTTTACCTTTCTCTGACGTAATTTGAGTTGGAGAAGTAAATCGCCGAGTCAACACGAATGGTAAGAACCCCTGGAACCATGGTGGCTTCAGGATACTGTTGGATGTTCCGGTATACTGAAGTTCTTGGAATGTTTCCAAGAACTGCGGTTCTAGGTCTTGTTACTTGCAAGAGAATCTTAGCAAACGATATAGAGACCTGTCCACAAAACACCCAACCAAATTAGATTCATCATGATTGCATATATAGAAGGTTTATGTATCTTGAGACATACGGCAATAAGAAGTCCGATCTCAACGGAAACAAAGATGACGCCAAAGAAAGCTCCCATACAAGCGATGAAGTCGAGCTTATCGACCTTGAAGATCAAAATAGCTGCTTGGATATCAATCAGAGGAATCACTGCGTTGATGATAATAGCTGCTAGGATGGCGTTTGGTGTGTACTTGAAAAGAGGAGTGAGGAAGAGCAGTGTCAAGAGAACAACGATTGACATTATGATGTTGGAAACAGCAGTTTGACATCCAGCCATGAAGTTTACAGCTGATCTTGAGAACGATCCTGTCGCCACGTAGCAAGAAGACATGGATCCAACAACGTTCATAACACCTAGTGCTACCATCTCTTTGTTACCGTCGATTTGATAGTCTTTCATTGCAGCAAACGTTCTTCCAATCGCTACAGCTTCCTGTGAAAACATTGAAAAATATTCAGTGTTCTAAAAATCGGTATAGGTCACCTAGAATAATGATTTTACTAAAACAATTTTTTAAAATTCCGTTTAGATGGACTATGAACAATAGTCCTTCATAAAATGTCCAATTAGGGTCTAATAATTTCTTAAACATTAAAAATATCCGAGTTATAACTAATAGAATTGAAGTCTTAGTCGTTGAATTGTAACTTACTGTTAGCGCGACCATTCCAGCGACAACACCAATGCGAATCCCCTTTGCCAAGTTATCTCCGGAGAAGTAAATTTGATCAAAAGAGGAAGGATTGATCCCTTTGTCAAGATGTTTCACCTTTATTCATCAAAAAGGGAAACATGTTAGCACAAAGGCAAAAAGCTTGTGTCGCAAGTAAATACTTTGGTTGAGTGAGTTCTTACAATTTGGACTCCTTGTTTGTCGGCTCGGGTTATGTAGACAAAGAAGGTGGAAATGATAACTGATATCAACGGTGCAACCGCCGGAACCCAGAACAGTTTCTTGTTCTTTTTCCCCTGTTCCATCACCAAGCCAAGAGATATCAGATTCATATATATATAAAAGAATAAACTATTTGATAATCAATAAATATATATAATTTCTCACAATGAGTTTAGAGGTGAGAAGGAAGGTCAAGAAGGATGCACCAATGAGTATAGTCTGCCAATTCCACTGCATAACCAAATTAACATGTATTAGTGAAATATATTACACAACGGAGGAATCAAGAAAGCAAAAGAAGAGTTCTTACACCATGATGAGCTGCGCTGAAGACAGAATCTAAAACAGCAACGATATCGGTCTTCTTGGTGAATTTTTTGATCCCTAGGAACCCTTTGAGCTGCTGAAGAGCGATTGTAATGGCTGCACCACCCATGAATCCAACCACAGCCGCGTGCGAAAGGAAATCAATCAAGAAACCTAACCTAAAGAATCCAAGGGCTGCTTCAGTGACACCGGCGAAAAACGTGGCGGTGAAGGCAAGTCGGAGGTACTCATCAGGGTTTGTGACTGGATCGACCTCGGCTCGAAGGAGAGTACCTAGCAGCAGAGAAACCACAGCGACGGGTCCTATTGCTATGTCCCTAGAACTCCCCATACATGCATACACCAATGGAGGTACAAAACTCGAATCTGTAAAACCATTTTCAACCATATATAGGCTTATGAATTGTTCCATGTGTTATTACTCAGAGTTAAGTAAAAGTCAAACTTACATAAACCGTATTTAGGATCCAGATTAGCGAGCTTAGCGTATCCAATATCCTGGAATCAGCACATAATATATATACTTTAGAAACAAAGCAATAATAGGTAACTTGTGACACAAGTAAACTAGTATGATTAGGTTTTTCTCACCTGAGGAATACAGAGACTGGCAATAGTTAAACCGGCAATGAGATCACCACGAAACTTCTTGAGATTGTAGCTACGTCCCCAATCGAAAACCGGGAAGACGGACTGGAGACCGAGCATGAACTGCTTGGACTTAGGCTGATCTTTAAAATGTCTGAGAGGATCATCATGGAAGAAAGTTTCTTTGAACGTGTACATGAAGTCATGGAACATGTTCTGCTTCGGTGGGACCCCAACTTTATGCCGGTGAGGCGACGATTTGATAGGGAGATCTCCACCGTCCGTTGCTGGACTTACATCACCGTCCACAGGATGAGCTCTCGAGGCCATAGCTATCTATGTATCTGCAAAACAGGACAAGAGACTTGTTAGGTTGAATACAGTTTGCCAATGTTTGAGGTTTGGTTTAAAAACAATTTGAGGAATATAATCGAACCAGGGGATAGAATAGATAACTGGATATGGTTTGTAGGTGACTTAAAAGTGTGATTTTGTAGCAACATTGATGAAGCTTATTTATAATGAAAAGTTTAGGAGATTGATTTTAATTAATTATGAGAAGAGAGTGTCATAAATAAATTGATGAATCTGGATAGGTAAGAGACCAAGTGCATGATCAAAGATGAAAAGTCTAAATTAGATTGCAAATTGATTAGTGTCTGTCGACATTTAAGCTAAAACAAACCAAGTCAATGGGTTTTATGGCATATTTTATGCGCGTAACTGCAAACAATCTCAATTCAATAATCTCGTTTACTTTCTGCCATAAGGAGAGATCGTTGACCAGGAGAGCCACTGCAACGTGGCCAAAGCCAGATGATTTGGATATTGAAATAAATGTGGATATAATACGTACGGTAAATGTCAGTACTTATCCCAGAGTAAGCGACGAGAAATTAACGTTATTTATCTTCCTATCAGTTTCCTAGTATTTAATTTTATTTTTGCTTTGAGTAGACGATAAAGAAGTATCGCATTATACTATTTTTTTTGAATATTCGAAAATATATAATATAATTAATTAACATTTGACATCCGGATTTTCTTATCGGTTGCTTGAACAGAAATTTTAGAAACAAAGACCTAAAAATCCCAGAATACAAACCTAACTGAACAAAATGTTCAGGAAGAAGACCTAAACAAATACGAACCAAACCTAACTCACACATATGTATACTCTATTTTTAGTCGTTCTCAGCTTCTAATATGGACTCAACATCTTGTCCAAACTCAACAACGTGTAGCTGTTATGTCAATTTCGAATAAATTTGTTTATTAGCAATATAAGGAAAGCATACATGTATATAAATAATAACTACTAAATTAATTCAATCAGTTTCTAGACAAAAGTCTTTTGTGCAACGTGATGTGGAGTGGCTGGATTATATTAAATACTTTGGCTGCTATTATACAGTTTCAATCAAACATATTTTAAAGTGGCGTTTTCAGTTTATATGCAAGAAGTAAAACGTTAAGCTAGAACTATTTTGTTGCTAGTTGTAGTTGGAGCCAAACTCCCAAAAGGAAGACCACATGTTATGACTTTGTGATAAATACAACAATGCTGTATGCGCATGATTGAAATTCGAGATAATTGATATATTATCAGTGAAACGCTGTAATGGGTGCTATGCATGACTGTATGCAATCAAATATAATATTGGGTGATTACTCTGGTACCAGACAATAACACTATTGAAAAAGGAACTGATCAAAACTATGATTAAGCTTTAACAATAAAAAGTACATATGATTTAACATATACGCACGTGTATACTATAAATGAGTTTATTATAATAATAAATATAAAAATGATGAAACAATAAGTGGGTAAAGTAACAAGAAGATGCATAACCATTGATAGTTGGAAGGTGAAAACCACCACTTACCTGGAAAAGAAGAAGAAGAAATTCGATCTCGTTTTTGTAGCCTTTTCCTCGAAAGATCTTTCACGTGTTTTATTTATTACTTTCTTTGTACGAAAAGTTTTTTTTTAACGAAAAAGAAAGAAATATATTTAAGAAATAGAAGAAAGTTCACGAGAGACACAGTTACAACCTCCCCTTTTTCCCAGATCGGTAGTTCAAAAAAAAAAAAAAAGAACACCCAGATCGTTCACTATTCCTTTTCTATGTTAAAAACATTAAAATTAGCAAACCCGAATCATGTCCAGGTTCGCCGAATTTCTCTCAAAATATCAATTAATAAACAGAGAAATATGTAAATTTTCCTGAGAAAATAATATTTTTTAAAAAACTGAGGAAAATTCCTCAGAAAAATACAAAGAATTCGCAGTAGAAGAGAAACGGTTTGTTAATAAATTCTGTTTTTATACTTTTAACTGAAATAAGACTATCGATTATAAGAGATAAAAGTCGTGATTATGGTATTATGTGTTTTCCAGGGAGAATAAAAAATGTTTAATGAGGTGATACAGTGATAATGACAGAAGTCGAAGCGGGTAGATCGAACTTGTTTTTACGAAAATGGCACTTGCTCCAAAACTAGAAAAGCGAAAAGGTCAAAAGAAAGGAGCGGTTTCTTTGCGCATTGAGTTGACTTTTAAGAAATACAGTGGGCCCCAGCGGTAGCAAGCTTGAATGTAGACTGTTGTGTGGCCAGGTTCTTACTCGGTGCAGTTAGCCATTGACTGCGTCTTCTCACGCTCGCTAGTGCTTTGCTGGCTATTAGCTATCGGCTCTCCATGTGGTTCATGGCTAGCCACACTATATTGACTATAATACTAATTTTAGTTAGTATTTATTTAGTTTAAATTTCTTTTCCCGTGTGCAAAATATAATAATATGAATGTTTTTCCTTTGGAAAGTTTGTATTCTTAATCTTTTTTCGATTTATATTCGTTATTGGAGGTATATGTAACATGTTCGCTGCTCTATTACAAGTTCTTAAGCTTTAACTTTTTTTTTTGTTTCCTGAAGATAGTTGGAAGCGAGTTTTCTACTGAAACCTAACACATAGCCCATCCTCGTATGGTTAAACAGTAATAATTTAATTTTTGGTAAAAATCAAATTTAGAACCTATAGGTTTTATGTCTTGGTGCAAACATTTTTTACCACTAAATTATTATTTTTTGGCTTAAAATGCCTACCATGATGTAAGAGCATCTTAAAAAAAAACTCTTTATTTTAGAGTTTGCAAAACTCTACATTTTAAGTTTCAAAGTGTTCTTCTCCAAAAGTAAAATTTCGAATTTAACTTCAAAATTATTTGTAATTTACACTATGGTTTTTATATTTGTCATAATTAATATAAACTATAAAACTTTTATAAATAACTAGTATATATATAAAAATATTACAGTAATATTAATTAATAACATATTACACTAAAATATAAAATTATAAATAGACATACATAATTAAATATTAAACTACAATCACAATACCACATTATTTCATAAAATTATTTTCGTAATGCTCCATCTTCGGTTACACAAAATTTGTTTGGACAATATTTTAGAGGTTCCGAAGAAAATTTACTAGACTATTAGTGTTGTTGTAATAATTAAATTGGTGTATAATTATGTCTTCATGTATCTTTTAAAATTTTTTTTATTAAGTTTCTTTTGTAATATTCTTGTTGTCTAATTATAATTTTAAATATTATAAATCTTATTCTAAAAAATTATTTAATTTTATATGTAAAAATTTGAATTTATTAAAATAGATTTGAAATATTTATGATATACAAAAGTTTTATAGAATAAAACGATAAATGTGAAAATATTTGAGAATTATCAATTATAAAGACCAAAATTCTAAATTTGAAGTTTTGAAGATCTTTTTTGAAAAACAAAAAAACTATATATTTAAAGTTATAGAGTTTTTTTTGGAGATGCTCTAAGAGTTATATTATTTTAGTGATATATGATCTGTAAAATATAATTGGTGATTTGCCGACCAGGAAAAATAAATTGGTATTTTGTTGCCGTCTTATATTATAAGAAACTGAACGTTTCAAAGGACTCAAGAGTCATATATATATGATCGACTGGTACAATTTTTCTTCTTCGTGATAAACTACAGATAAACTGGGGCAATATTAAAATTTTCAGGTGCCGCCCACAAGATGGTAACATATGTATAACTCAGCTGTCCAGAGTCCAAACAAATGTTTCTTATGTACACGACTTTAATCATATTTATGTGTAATCCATAAATATACTATTATGCATGAGTAATGTATGTTCGCTTGGTTGGTTATAACACTCATTTTTAAAATAAACAAGTTGGATGGTTTTATACGGTTGGTGTAACGATTAAAACAAATACGTTTGTAAGATGATACTGACAAAAATGAATTTCTGATTAAAAGCATTTAATAGCGTTATAAAATGGTCATAAAACGGAAAACGCACCAGCTTAAATCGTTTAAAAGTATTTTTCAGAAAGGTTTTCATTTTACAAGTAATATAAGTACTATGTTTATAAACGATTGCATCTAAACCAATCAAACCCTTAAACCATACGATGTTGTTGCAAAAGCTAAACCACATGATGATTATAAATTAACTTTTTGTTCGAGTCGAAGTTTTTGATTCTTGTTTTCGTTTTTGGTTGATTTATAAAATTTACATTAAAAAAAAGCTAAACGACATGATTAGTCAAAACAGAAGAAGCGAAACCACATGTTATTTCAAATATATGATATTTTGTTAAAAGTATATTAAAATTTTATGTTTTTTAGAAATAACAAATTTGTAAAAATATAATGTTAAAGTAAAAATATATGTTCCTTTAGAATATATTAGTATTAAAGTAATTAAAACAATAAAATTTGTAAGATCTAATTAGTTAAACAATTTTAAATAAAACTAGAATAACATTAAAATGTTAAAAGTTATATTTTGTAATATTATACATTCTTTGATATTCTAATTAATATTTTATACCCATCAGTAATATTTTACAAATAAAGTTCTGGCACAGTTCGTGCCTTCGTGGTCTCCGATAGCGTAGGACGCGGCCACATGTATCTGCTTTGCATTTTAGATAAAGGTGTAATAATGGGTTATTGGTTCGGTTCGGTAACAATTCTTAATAGTTTTGTGTAATCTGTCCAAGAAAAAAGTCAAAGCTTATAGACTAGTAAAGTAGTTATTAGTTTTTTTTGTTCATATCGAATGAATTATTATGTTGAATCTTAATTGTTATAGGTTGACTTATGGTTTTTAGCTATTATCCATCACTTTTCATCAATTTATTATATTTCAAACTTATGGCACACATCATTTATTAACACTTGAAATTAATTGAACTACTGTAAATTACATATTTTAATAGTTTTAATCAATCCATAAAAAAATTGAAAACTCATAGATAACAAAGTTCTAAAACAAAAACACAAATGGGGAATGACATGCCAAATGCTAACAATTCAGCAAATCACCAAAAAATCCAGCAAATTTTGTCATTTTGGTTGTAACCAAGCTTTTTCTTTTTGCTAAGTTAACCAAGCATATTACGTTATGAAAAATCAGGTTCAGCTGTTGTTGCTCCAGCTCAGTAGTTATTAGCAACTAGCAAGTTTTTTTGGGACGTTAGTATCGTTCTAACCGCATTACATTCATCTCCTTCTTGGTGCCGATAGACCTTTTTCCGATTTTTGTAACTTTATTTGAAACCACTGTAAGAGATTATAAATTGTCTTTTCCATCGTGTTAGTAATATCATTAATACAGATAAAAGTCACTCACCTACTGGGTGGTCAGGCTTTGCTTCTGTTGGAGCCCATTCTATGGATATCACCGACTTCATTCTCTACCACTACAAGATTTATATAATATTAAACATTTTGGATAAATTTCCTTTTTATGAATCACACGATGCATCCGTTGTGAAAAAAAAACTGGCGCCATAAAACTATATTTATCGCGAGTTACTTTATTGATCAGCTAATTTTCACATAACAAGAGTTGGCATTGTTGAGATTCGTTGGACCAGGGAACCCCACGTACGAGTCTATGAATATGACCTTATAATAGCTAGCGTGGGGGATTCCTGTGGATGAAAAGAGTGGAAAAGTGAGAATATGAGTGGCTCATAGTGGAAACATAGAGAAACATATAAGAGCCATGCTTCGATCATGATCGTCTGGTGAATATATTCCATTGTTGTTTTTATTACAGTAACCAAAAATTCGAAACATATTCTATTGGATTTGATTATAGTAACGAAAAATTCCAAAATAAAAGAGAATGTGGACTGAACATACCCAAAGACTACTCTCCTCCGTTGAGTTCCATATTCTTGCATATAAAGCTAAGGAAAAGAGACCCGAAAATAATTAAATCAAAATTTCATTTGCATTTTCTTGTTCATTTTCTTCTTCTTTTTTTCCCCTCCAAATCAACTATGGTATAGTGCTTTCTTTCTCCATCAGAACATTTTTGTTTTATTTGGCAACTCGTACATCTCCACTTAAAATATTCGTTTTGGATCAGAATTCGTATGTTAACTATCACGAGTATTTTACCAAAAAGAAAACTATCATGAGTATACATGTTAAATGTAGATGTCAATTAATAATTTGGATGTTAATTTCGGAAATATTGTTATAAAGTATATACTAATAACTTTTCTTCCACAAGTATATTCTGGTAATTAATTTCAATATATACGCAATTATCTGACCCTCTAACGTTTTGGTATGTTATAATAGAATGATTGTATCTATGTTGCGTTCATACGTCAAACGTTGATCATATATTCTTAAGAAAATAATTATGGTAATTTATGTTGTGTCCTTGATGTGTCTTTTTATACGAGTTTTAGAGCAAGCGCATTAATGAACCCCCAGTCAGGGTTCATAATTTAAAATTTTTATTATTATTTTTTTTTATTTTTCGTTTGATTTTTTTTTAAATAAATAAATAAACTGACGAATAGTGGGCCGCCACGTAATGTGGAACCCGCTAAACAGTAATGACCTTTATGCAGAAGGAGCGTGGCGAGACGAGGTCTTCGCTGTTGTTTATTATAATAATTTTTTTCTCAATTTGCGTGTGAACCTCCCCTAAGACTCTTCAATGCGGTTGCTCTTACTACCGTTGGATTATTTTGTCATTAGTCTAGTGGTCTAAGCCACACACTCTTACCCTTGTCAAAGATCTGAACCAGAGGTTCTTAAAAAATTGTGAACCAGCGTGAATTAGCCGGTAGTCAATCAACTTCAGTTAATAATATTGATAATATTGAGTGTCATATATTAGTCATGCATTTTCTATTTTTTTTAAGCAAGTCGATTTGATGTAATACCAATCTTTTATTGAATAAATATTACACATTAGAATAAAAATATACAAAATCTTGATTTTTTTTTTGTTTGATTTGTGATTACGATGTAAAAAATGGTCACAACAAGGTGGTACTTATCTTTCACATGATTAATATTCTTTAAACTATGCACGACCGTGATATATTCCGACAAATTTACCATGTATTTGTAACATGCCTTCTTGTTGGTATGTTAATTTTTATATGCTATAAAAGAAATATATAATCGGATAAAAGCAGATGTGTTACTCACAGGTCTCTATCCATAACGCTGAATAAAAAAATATTATTCGGACGGATTTTGGTAACTGATAGGAAGATAAATAATGTTAATTCTATACCATACATCTAACTCATTTTGGCTGGAACTCATTCGCGGTTTGCGCTGTTGAAGTAGTTCATTCGAATGTGTTAGACGCATTGTCCACTTTGGATGGCCAAATGTGGTTTACTTTTATAAAAGAATTGCCTGGAAGTAACTCACAAATTCAGTTTTCAGAAGCATTATTCTAGGGATGGAGCCACTGGGGCTCATCCCTTTTTAGTGTTTTGAAATCAAACATTTCATCTACTTGCTCCGCCGTGGTGCCGAAAAATGAACCTATGTGTCGATCGATTAGTTGCTTAAAAATCATCCCAGCACTACATACAGTTTCACTAATGAATATTACGAATTTGATATTCTACAAATTTTGATTTGTGGTATTTTATTAAGTATAATATAAAATGGGTGTTTTATTTAGTTTACTATAAAGTTACAATTATTAAAGAATGCAGGTGCGGCATATTTCAGAAATAGGACATACGTTGGAAATTGAGTTTAATATGGATTATATGTATATACTATATGTTTGAATAAATTTGTTTATATATATGCCTATATATATGGAAAACAAAGTTAGTTCTCTATCACACACTTCAGAAACCCACAACGATAACCAAAATGAGCATAGAGATGCAGAGCCACCAGGCGGAAGCCGCCCCCGCAGAAGAGCCGTTGTCCCAGTGGCTGATAAATATGCCGGAGCCACCAACCATATGGCAAGAGTTTGTTGGGTACATAAGAACAAATGTGTTGTCCAAGAAGAGGAACAAGATGAAGAAGAAATCATCAAACCCGGTTTACTCTTATCTTAAATCGGTTTTCCCTATACTTATATGGGGAAGACAATACAAACTCAACATGTTCAAGAAAGATTTGATGGCTGGTCTTACTCTCGCTAGTCTTTGCATTCCTCAGGTAATTTAACTCACAAATTCTATTGTCAATATCCTCAGTGATGATTTCTTCCATACATTTTCAATTTTATTTGCAGAGTATAGGATATGCTAATTTGGCTGGACTTGATCCAGAGTACGGTCTATGTAAGTCCAAATTTTCAACTCAAACTTGCATAGTTTCCTTAAAAAATTTCTGCATAATTAAATTAAATTTAAAAATATATATACCAGATACAAGTGTGGTACCACCTCTAATATATTCCATGATGGGAAGTTCGAGAGAGTTAGCCATTGGTCCTGTGGCTGTAGTTTCGCTTCTGCTTTCGTCCATGGTCAGTGACCTTCAAGATCCTGTCACCGACCCAATTGCTTACCGAAAAATTGTCTTCACGGCCACGTTTTTTGCTGGCGCGTTTCAAGCCATCTTTGGACTCTTCAGGCAAATATTTCATAGATATTCATTATAAAATCATATAATTTATACTGTGCTACAGTTATTATAATTGTATGTGGACCGGCGAAGACAAAAGTGTAGTCATCTGATCAAAATAAATGTTATTATAAATGTGTATCAGGTTAGGGTTTTTGGTGGATTTTCTGTCACATGCTGCTCTTGTTGGGTTCATGGCTGGTGCTGCCATTGTCATTGGTTTACAACAACTGAAAGGTTTATTTGGTTTGTCTCATTTTACCAACAAAACCGATGTGGTTTCGGTTTTATCTTCGGTTTTCCACTCACTTCATCATCCGGTACGTACCGGTAGTTGGGCTAAATTTAAAGTCACAAATATAGAATCTATTTCAACTATTAATTACTTTTGCAGTGGCAACCTTTGAACTTTGTCATTGGTAGCTCATTCCTTATCTTCATCCTCCTAGCGAGATTTCTCGTAAGTAAGACAAAATTACATTAATATCAACATATGACAATAACTATACTTAATTTATTTTTATTGATTTTTTTATAAATTAATTCAGGGAAAAAGAAACAAAAAATTGTTCTGGATTCCAGCGATGGCACCGCTAATATCAGTGATATTAGCAACCCTAATCGTGTATTTAACCAATGCTGAAACACGAGGGGTTAAGATTGTTAAAAACATTAAACCAGGGTTTAACCGACCTTCTGTTAACCAATTGGAATTTAACGGTCCACATCTCGGTCAGGTCGCCAAAATTGGTATCATTTGTGCAATCATCGCTCTCACGGTTAGTAACATTCCCATCTCTTCTCTCTTACACATGGTTCAAACTAATCAGTAATCACCTAATTTAGTCTGGAACTAATTGATTAAATTAAATGTAATAATACAGGAGGCGATTGCAGTAGGGAGATCTTTTGCAACGATCAAAGGATATCGTCTAGATGGTAACAAAGAGATGATGGCAATGGGATTTAGCAACATCGCTGGCTCTTTAACTTCTTGCTATGTAGCTACCGGTAATATGTTCTTTTTAAAATTAACCCTCGGTTTATTAATTTAAACCCAAACCGGAATTGACCGATATGATATTTTAAAACTGTCGAATCAAGAATTTAAACTCATATTAAGCATATTGGTTCATCTATTTATCTTTCACTTCCCATGTGGACTGTCTAATAGGATCATTTTCAAGAACGGCGGTGAATTTTAGTGCTGGCTGCGAGACGGTGGTATCAAACATTGTAATGGCGATAACAGTGATGGTTTCGCTTGAAGTTTTGACAAGGTTTCTCTATTTTACACCGACCGCAATACTGGCCTCCATCATTCTCTCGGCGCTTCCTGGCCTTATCGATATTTCTGGCGCTTTGCACATTTGGAAGCTTGATAAGCTTGATTTTCTCGTCCTTGTGGCCGCCTTCTTAGGTGTCCTGTTTGCCTCCGTAGAGATCGGTCTTCTACTCGCCGTGAGTCTTTCTTTCTTTTTAGCTACTTTTGATTTTTCTTTTACTTTTCACCCACCAAAATCTTAGACGGTAAAATAAATAGAAATACTAAAAGATAGTAGTAAAACACTTTAAAAAAATTACAAAGAATTTTTATTTAAGATAACATTACAGCTAAAAATGATATTCCATCCATTTCATTTTTATTTAAGGTTTTTACACTCGAATTAAAAAAATACTTAAATTATATGTTTTACCCCTATTTGATACATAATTTTGTTTATTTTATTAATGTATGAGTTAAGCGTAAGGGTAAAAACTGGAAAAAGTATTTAATATTTTCCTTAAAAATATAAAACGATACTTATAATAAAATAAAATTTAAAAGCTAAAACGACATTTAATATGAAACAAATAGAGTATTTGATATTTGAACTTGAGGTTAGTGATTATGATTTAGTAAAGATTTAAAGTTTGAAGTAATTTAGTCATTTTACTCTAAATTAATTATTTTGGGGTTTTCCTTTCTTTGCGTGTTATATTTTGTCATAATTTTTTTTGTTTTGTGCTATTTAAGGGATTTGGCCAAATAAGTATGTCTATGATTTAAACTACACGCATCTATAAATTAGAAAGTTGTTATGCAGATTGATTGATTGTGGTCGAGTCAACTATAAGCTGATCTATATCCAATCATGTGAACTAAGCTATAGGAACAAAACCGACAACATCTCATATAAAACGTATAACCAATTAAATTTAGTTTGAAATGAAGCTACTAGCCGACCAAATTTGCTGTGCATAAACCGTGAATGACAAACATCAATAATGTTATATGACGTTTCGTCCAAGTGGTAATATTTAGTACATATAATTCCAAATATGAAGTCAAGTTGTAGATGAACAGGACAAAATACCTTCGACAATTGCAAATCTCATAATTGAGTCCTTTGCAAAATCATCCATCTATTGTAAGGATAAAGTCTTTCTAAGCATGCTTATGCCTAACCCAGGGCCTTACCCTACACTTTTACTACTCCACTTAATCAGTTGTTTTTGCGGTCCAATTCTAATATATCTACTTGATTGGTACAAACATAGATTTATACATGCTTATTTGGATATATGTAGGTGGGGATATCGTTTACGAGAATAATTTTGAGTTCGATACGACCAACAGTTGAGGCTTTAGGCAGATTGTCAAAAACCGATATCTTCGGTGACATAAATCAGTACCCAATGGCTACTAAGACCCAAGGACTATTGACTCTTCGAATCAGCTCTCCGTTGTTATGCTTTGCAAATGCTAATTTTATTAGAGACCGGTTAATTTCTGTTTCACTTATCAACTTCTTTTCTCATTTTTTATTAAGCTCTAATTTATTTCTCTTATGAAACTCTATGGTTTGATGATATATATTTTATTTTCCTTTTTAACATACAGAATATTGAATTCAATTCAAAAGGTAGAAGAAGGGGAAGATGATGAACAAGAAGTTAAAAGGGTAAAAGTTCTTCAAGTAGTAATTCTCGACATGTCTTGTAAGTATCTACATTTCTATGATACCAATAATTAATACTAGAGAGAATTTTATATATTGTAATTAGTGAAAGTTAAATGTAGTTAACAAAATATCCAATTTTCTGATTTATTTACGTGTTTCTTAAAATAATTGGTGAAGGCGTGATGGGCCTAGATACATCAGGAGTAGTCGCACTTGAAGAATTACATCAAGAGTTGGCTTCTAATGACACCCAGGTACATTTTGATAATTTATCCATAAAGAAATCATAGCATATATATGCGTAAATGCTAGTTTTCACTATATACGGGTCTTATTTTTGGGGTGCAGTTAGTGATCGCTAGTCCAAGATGGAGAGTATTTCACAAACTGAAGCGAGCGAAACTGGAGGAGAAAGTGAAAAAAGAAAATATATTTATGACAGTAGGAGAAGCCGTAGATTTTTACGTAAGAGCAAGAACTACGTCGCACGATATGTGTTGATATATGGGCAAAAATGTATTGAGATAGCGTTTAAGGTCATAGCCATTGAATAAAAACCAAATATTGGCCTTTTGCATATAGATATATAGTCGAGGTCTCCGTAAGCATGGGAGGGTAGCCTTTACGACGAGAAGCTTATAGTTGAATATGTACTATTGTGTTTCTCTAATTATTGACAGAATAAATGATATATTGTCCGAAAATTAATAATCTTCTTTGGTTTCTAAAACCGGTTTATATGTTGTCATCTACTGGTAATCACATATGAATACCAGTACACCCACGATTCACTAAAGCGTAATGTGATTGGAGGATGAGCACTTATCACCAAGCCAACAAATTACGAAACATAAGAAAATGGTTATGTTGTATGCCGTGGTGAAGAAACGAGGACGGATTTTGTGCATGGTTTTGCATACCAGAGTTGGACCAATTAATACATTTTTTTTTAAAAAGGAAAGAGCTTGGATGAGACCTTAGGCTGTAACTAGAATGTTTTTTTTTATGAATGAAATCATGTGGAATTAGTCATTCATAGGCATTTCAAAAAACTAATTACTAGTTAAGTGGAAAAAACAAAAAATATTGATTCCACATATTCCTATGAGATGAATGAGAAAAAAAAAGAATCATTTTAAAAATCATTCATGATAAAAAGAAGAGGAATGAAAAGAATGGATGGAATAAAATAATTTGAATATAGTTTAAAAAAATAAATACATATATCATTTTTTTAATTTCTGAAATTATCACTATTCCATTTCATTTTATTCTATTTATTTCATACATTCCTAGATCAAGTTTCCAGTTACAGCCTTAATCTCGTCTAAGTTTGAAACCAGCCGTTACTAATACCTTATGACAAAAGCATCATTCCCATTGAAACTCGAATTAGGGTCACAATAGAACTAATTCATTGGACTAAACTAGTAAATCAATGCACCTTTGGTTATTAATATATATTTCGATTTATACTTTTCCATGGTAAAATATAAAAGTGTTCTTAAATCATTCAAAGAACAAAGCCCTTCAATATCTCCCATACATTTCTAAACAAATCTCTTTCTTATACCTAACCTCTCCTTCTTTCATGCTTCTCTCTTTTCTCTCGTCCATACATTTTCAATACATATACGCGAGTTTGCTTCCAATAATCATATTTTCGCATTCCCCCCACACAAACATAAAAGAACCGTTTGAATTTTGTTGTTGTTGCATTGATCGGAATAGAGAGACATGGGTCGGGTGAAACTAGAGATAAAGCGAATAGAGAACAACACGAATCGCCAAGTTACGTTCTCTAAACGACGAAATGGTTTGATAAAGAAAGCTTATGAATTGTCTATTCTTTGCGACATTGATATTGCTCTCCTCATGTTTTCTCCTTCTGATCGTCTTAGCCTCTTTTCCGGCAAAACAAGGTAATTGTGTAAATTTAGTTTGGTCACTTCTATCAACAAATTATATGAAAACATTCATTTGAGCCGTATAAATTCGTTAAACGTTGGTTAGGGTTGAAGATGTTTTCACAAGATTTATCAATCTTCCTGACCAAGAACGAGAGAAGTAAGCTGATCAATCTCCTTTGATTGTTTCCTATATGTTTTGGTCTGTTTAATTAGTGTCCTATTTAATTTGTTGTTTATTATTTTTCCTTTGATTTTATTTCAGTGCTCTAACATTTACCGATCAGAGCCGTCGCCCGTGCGTAGTAACTCACTCCTATTGTTCCTCTTATTTTTTTTTCATTTAATAAAATGTTGATAGTGTTTCAAAAAAAAAGTTGATAATTATAATCTAAATGGAACTTTCATGTTTTCCACGTTTTTATTTGCAGAGATTTCCAAAGCAAAGAGGTAACTGAACTAATCATAATATGTGTAAAAATGTACTTTTTCAAATAAGAGAGTGAAGAAAATATAGTTTCTTGAGTCAACTATTTCATTTTATAATTATGGGGATGAAACTTAAAATGTATGTAGCTCCAGTCCACTGTAGGAAACATTATCTTTTATAATGAATGCAATGATATATTTTTGCTTCACTAATCTTATAAATCCATGTCATGTGGCAGTATCTACTGCGGACTTTGCAGCAACTCAAGACCGAGAATGACATTGCTCTTCAACTCACCAAGTTTCAATTTCTTCCTCTTTTCCTTTTCCTTTTGCTATAATATAATATAATACATATATTTGATTTGGTACATTATTTTCCAAGAATGTGAAAGTTGATTTGTTTATTTTTCTTCTTTTTTCCTATCGGATCATTTGAACAGCCCTTCGGCTATCAACTCGGACGTCCAGGTGATTCTTTTAATCTTTTCCTTAAACGTAATGAAATTATATTTACTATGTAATTTTCATTTCCAATAAATCATCTATCTAACTTTTGTATTTTCCAATCCTATGTTTTCAGGAGCTTGAGCAAGAAGTTTATAGACTACAACAACAACTGCATATGGCAGAGGAAGAACTAAGGTCCTTATTTTTGCTTTTATTACTAAAAAGGTTTGATATAATACATGAAAATTTATCTAAAGTATAGTGACTACTTGTGTTGCATGCTAATATATTAGGAAGTACGAACCAGATCCAAGCAGGTTTACAACAATGGAGGAGTACGAAGCCTCTGAGAAGCAGCTCATTGAGACCTTAACACATGTGACTCAACGACGGGTTAATAGCTTAAACTCCTCTTAATTTTTCTCATGATAACGATATTCAATCATTTCTCTATATGGCAGGAACATATATTGAGTGACCAGTTATCTTCATACGAAACATCAGCTATGCAACACCAAAACATGGGTGGACCTTTTGTAAATGACGTCGCTGGAGGCTGGCTGGCTGAAAATGGGCCTATTCAAACCCAATTATTCGACGCATCAGCCAATTCAGCTATTTATGAAACGTTGTTGCAAGGAAGTAGTTCAAGCTCGAACCAAAACAACAACATGAGTGAATGTAACGTGACCAATCATAATGGTGACATGTTCCAAGAATGGGCCCAAGCTTATACTTCTACTACGGGCCTCAATCCGTCGGCCTTGTTTCCCCCTATGCAGCATCAGGTTCTTAATGTTCTTTTAATGTTTTTTTCTTACTTTGATTCGATCAAGATTTATTTCCTTTTATCCAATAAAAAAAATTGGTGTATTTTTTTGTGTGAAAAATATGCCAGCATGGAGTGGTGAATCCCAATATAAAGGAAAGTGATATACCGGTTATAACGAGGGAGGCACCAGCAGACCACGAAGTCTCCGACTATGATATCAGAATGCCGCAGCTCAGTAGCCAATAATCTCCAAGAGATTTCAATTTACCAATAAATTATTTACGTATTTATACGATTATATATATAATAAGATTATACTTTGCTTTGCCCTGGAGGCCATGACTGAAAACTTATTTTTTTTCGTAAATGCTGAAACTTGTTTTCTCTCATTTGTATATAAATATTTCATGAAAAAAACAGTTTTTTGTGCGACTCATGAAATAGCGTTTAATCGTATCCCTTATATATTAATTGAGGAACATTTGAAAAGATGTAACCTCAATTTTGTATTAATTAAAAGAGGCCCCAATGCATAGGTGGCACTCAATTAGGTAGTCAATTACATTCAATTGAAAAATAAGTAGGTCCACATTCGATTTTTATATGTTGTTAGATACATAAGTTGGTCAAACTATATGATATAATGATATGATATGATATTTTATTTCCTTAAAGAAAACCTACGGAATTACCATAAATGACTAATATATATATGACAATTAATGAGTTTAATAATAAAGATTTGATAACAATGTATATCTCCTCTATCATTTTTTGTTTAATTTTATATTATTAAAATAAATTAAACAATCAAATTAGCTATAAAAATAAAATTTAGATTTTTTCGTATATGTTATATTTTGAATTTTTAAAAACAACAATAAATGACTAAAACTATTAAAATTATTATGTTAAAAATTAATGATCAATGGTTTAACATTTTTATTATAAGAAGATACACATGATTTTAAAACCATATGAGTAAAAAATATCATTTAATAATAAAATAAATAAATATATATATATATATATATATATATATATATAAACACTATATACCATAAGATTACATAAATATTTTAATATTAAAACTTTCAATGAATTTTCAAGAACATTTATAAATTATAAACTTATTAAAATTTCAGATTGAAAATTTTGTTATCGATGATTTAAATATTTTGTTATAAAACGATATGAACGATCATAGAACCGTATGATTATAAATTCTTATTTAATAAATAATTATATAAAATATACTATTCCTAGAAAAATAGGTTGGTCCATCTTAACTTATATTACACTTTTTATTAAACTAACTATCGAATTGATAAATAACGTACCAAAAAATGTTTTGCACTTTCCTTAAATAAAAGCTACGAAATTACCTAATATGATTAACGTATATGTGAAAATTAATTATAATGAATAATAAATATTTGATAACAATTTTTGTATCTTAGTTCTTTTTTTAATTTTATATTATTAAAATATATTTAAAAATCACATTAAATATATAATAAAAACATTTATAATTTTTTTTATATGTTATATTTTGAATTTTTCAAAACGTCTATAAATTATTAGAAATTTGAAGATCCCCACTCTGAAAATTTTGTGATCAATAGATTATTTTTTTTGTCATAATAAGTTACAAATGATCATAAAATTGTATTAAGATGAATTTTTATTTAATATTATAAGAAGATACACATTATTTTAAAACCATATGAGTAAAAAATATCATTTAATAATAACATATATATATTTATATATATATAGATTATAATATATACCATAAGATTACATAAATATTTTAATATTAAAACTTTCAATGAATTTTCAAAAACATTTATAAATTATAAACTTATTAAAGATTTCACATTGAAAATTTTGTTATCGATGATTTAAATATTCAGTTATAAAATGATATGAATGATCATAGAACTGTATGATTATAAATTCTCATTTAATAAATGACTATATAAAATATACTATTCTTAGAAAAATAGGTTGGTCCATCTTGACTTACATTATATTTTTTATTAAACTAACTATCGAATTGATAAATAATCTACCAAAATTTTTTTTGCACTTTCCTTAATTAGAAGCTACGAAATTACCTAATATGATTAACGTATATATGAAAATTAATTATTATGAATAATAAATATTTGATAACAATTTTGGTATCTTAGTTCTTTTCTTTTAATTTTATATTATTGAAAGATATTAAAAAATCACATTAAATATATAATAAAAACATTTATATTTTTTCTTATATGTTATATTTGAATTTTTCAAAACGTCTATATATTATTAGAAATTTGAATATTCCCACTCTGAAAATTTTGTGATCAATAGATTATTTTTTTGTTATAATAAGTTACAAATGATCATAAAATATAACGCATATGAATTTTTATTTAATGAATATTCAAACTAAATAATATATATATATATATAAACACTAATGATTTAAAGCAACAAGATTGGCTGATCAATTTAGTCGTCCGGTTGAAATCTTTCAAAAGTATGTGAAAAACTAAAGTCAAAGTAAATATGGATTTAGAATATTAGTTATATTTTACTAACCAAATACCGAAAAAAACCGAACCGAACCGAAACCAATCCGATATCCGGATTAATCCAAATGAAGCCAAACTATTGTTTCATTTTCCAAAATATGATAAAAATAATAACTTAATCCCGCGCAAGGCGCGGGTCTTATCCTAGTTTGTTTATTATTTACGTAAAATCGTATGAAAGGAGAAAAATAATGAATTAGATTTTTTTAGTTTAACTTTAAGAGTGAATTATTATTTGGCTTTTTTTTTGAATTAGTATTTGGCTATTTCACTCGATGATTTATCTTCCTCGCGTTGTTGGCAAACTTTTGAAAGTTATTTCAATGACACATAAAAAATCAATTACGGGTTCATTTTGGTAAGAAATCCAATCATTATCTCCACATTTTCTTTTCCTTGCTTATATCTCACACTATAAGAAAAATCTTGACTTCCTTTTGGAAGATAAAGAAACAATGTATTTCACTTTGGGAATATTAATAAGAATATGGTTCAGTCCATAAGTAGTTTATTAATTTCTGTTATTGTACTCCTAATTTAAGTCTACAAATGATAATGATATATAATCATTGTCATATATTTATTTGGTATATGCAACTATTATTCACTGGCATTACATGTTACGAATTGACCAAAAAAGATAGTGTAACGAGCTATTCCCCATAACAAATTTTATTTTAACGAATGCTTACAACAATTTTTATGTGGCATGTAGATATATAAAAGAATAGTGAGAAAATAATAAAATATAAAATATGATGTAAATGAATATTTTTTTGGGGATTTAGTCAACATTTCATGTTTCTAGTTTTGAAAAATTGTTTATATACGTCTATTCTTTTTTTTTTGAGCAACATATATGTCTATTCAATTCTGAAATTTTCTGTAAACATAATAACTAAATATATTAGTGGTATATTTGTAATATATTATATTTATAACTTATTTTTTATTTTCTTTGAGATATATAATTATCTATTTAAACTATGTATGCCACATCAGCACTATGAATTTAGACTTTTTTACTTTTAATTTAATATATAAGGGGAATCGTTCTCTCAATCAGGACAATTGTTAACCATGTCTTTTCGAGGCGATAGAATCGATGATGAAACGCCTCTCTTCTGGAGTCCGGAATATATTTTCGAGTTACCGGAACCATGTCTTCCATTAAGGGTATACTTCTTCTTTGCCTCTCATGGTTGGATTTCTTATATCATTCATTGTCATTTATGATATAACTGTTGGATATAAGTGATCTACAGGATAGCCTGCAAAAAGTATTTGAATTGCAAACTGAAAAAACTTATGAAGTATGTTAAGTATTGTATTAGACTGGATTTGGCCATGTCTCTGTCTATACAATAAATGAAACTAGCCCTTAGTGTTCCTTCAACAGTCAGATCTAATCCCAAATCTAAACACCACAAAATCCACTTTGGCTAGGATAAAAATTTGCTTTTCTGGAATCATTTATCGCTTCTTCTTCTTTTAGTTTCTGGATGTAACTATACCTTTATTTTTCAGAGATGGTATCCAAATTTTTTTTTAAAAAGATATATAAATCAAAGTAGATAATGATACTTGGCTAATAATTCTCTTTTTGGGGTATATTATGTGAGCAGCCACAAAATCACCAACACCAAGCCCTTCATGGACAACAACAAGGCATTTCGCATGAGTCTTGGTTACGAGGAAATCTAGTAAATGTGCGTTCAAGGGTACGACAATTTTTCTTCAGTCAACCCATGCTAAGTTCGGAAGATCCGAGCCTTTTTACAATGGTACAAAACACTTTCTAGAAGCGAGTACAGTATTTTAACTATATTTTATTTTAAGTTTCTTTGGTTGAAAATGTTTCAGAACCAAATAGGGATGGGTCAACGAATCGGACAAGGAAATGGAGTTGAACACCCAACTATGTCTTATTTTCATGAGTTTCCAAATCATCTTCAAGAGTAAATTCTTTAATTGATTACAGAACATTTTAATTTCTTATTATGTAATATATAATAACTAAAAATATTAATTGATGCAGGATACAACAAGTAAGTTCTGATGCATTTGGTTCACTGTTTCCTCAACGCTTCCATCGTTTTTCAGATGATAACCTTCCAGTTATCACCACAAACACAACAGCAACTTCTCTAAACAGAGTAGGTCACATTAATTGTATTTTATTTTATTCTGTTAAGAACAATTATTTTAATTTAGGCATCGATAGACCAACATAAATGTCTTAAAATTATTGTAAAAAATGTCTTAAAATTAATATTCTAGTTAAATAACTCATTGGTTCATCTGCCGCAGCAACAACATTGTCTTTGTGCTCATACTCTTTCAACTAGGTACGTTATGAAATATAACTCCATGTTAATTTAACATACAAATTTACTAATTGTCTTCCATCTGAATGGTTTAGAGAGCCTCTGTTAAGCAACCGAAATCATAATTATTATGATTTGAATCAATTTTTGGCGGTGAATACAGAGCATTCAAGTCACATAGGCCCGAGCAATCTCATTCCAAATGGGTACTAACACTCGAATGTAATATTTGGTATCTTTATTATATTGATTTACATACTTCATAAACATTATTTTTATGGAATGTAGGTTACATAATTATATGCCTCATCAGACGTATGTCCCAATCACTTCGGCTTTTAACATAAATGGACAGCAACTGCCCCCATCGGTTTTAGCCATTCGGCGTAATGAAGCTCACAATCTAAGGACGGTTAACAATTCAGCTAGGTAAAATCATTTCTCTTTGTCTGTCATATATTTTTTTTCTTTTTATGACACATGAGAAAACTAATTGGTTTTCATGTTCCTGACTTCTATGTTTCAAAACTCCAAATTTATATTTTGGATCTCATTTATATAGGCATCATGTCAATATGCAAAGAAGGTTGCATCAGTCCTCATCAAGTTTTCGGGTTTCCAGCTTATACACTCTGCTGCGTAGACGTCCAAGCGCAAACTCAAGCATACCTCCACAAGTACCATTTATTTCACTGAATGAATTAAAATATTAAATCTTCTATAACTTTTTGCTTTTTATGTTAGTAGAATGTAACTACACATTAATAATTAGTGACCTTCATATATATATATATATATATATATATTTTAGGCTAAATAAACTACACCATCATCAGATTATTTGTTACCGATAATGTGAATTCTACAGAATGAAGTTATAGGATCTCGGCGAAGAACTTATGAAAGTCGGTTTCAATTTGGGGAACCATCATCTTCTACTCGACGCAGGGTATAAGTTCTTGACAAACTCATAATTTTTTTTTAAATATAGAAATTAATGAAAGAGAGAGATAAAAGTTTGGCTAAATAATGCAGAGGGCTACACCAGCAGATGGAAGTGTTGGTTCAACTGCAATCAATCCTACTGAAGAAAGGTTTTTTCCATTGACTATCTACACCTTTTTCGATAACTTCTTTACATATAAATATATTTTCTTTTGTATAGACGTGGGAGTCTTTCATTCTGTATATGTTTATCAAGAAAAAAATGGAAACATAACAAGTACATCTTATTTCAGGAGAGTAAATGGACTGTACGATCCAGAATACCAAAGACAAGGTCTTTTTTTTTTTTTTGGTCAAACATTCATTTATAAAAGCTTAAGCTACAAGGTTCTCTCTTCCCAAAGAAGAGTTTGATACAGAAAACAGAGCCTCTTTGGCCAGACGATCAGTGATCGTGTTACAACGCCGAGGTACAAATTTAAAAGAGATAGACGACAAGGAATTACTCAACACACTGATGTCATGGAGAATTCCTTGGAGAGCAATCACAGACGTGTTTCCTGTGATCAGATTGATCAAGCCTTTTGAGTCTGAGTGACAGACAAGGTCTTTGATATTAAGGGAGATAGCGGCTTTGATACCCGCCTTGAGTGCCAGTGCTTCTGCAACTAGCGCTGATGCCACTATGGGGCACGGTGAAGATCCTTGCAGGAGAGTAGCACCGGCAGAGTTAGAGCATGTCCAGCCCAAACCTCCTGCACTAGAAGCACTATTCCAAGCTGCATCTGAGAAGCAGAGAAACTCGTTCTCTCGGGGCTGAGCTTGGGGCACACTCGCAGAGCAGTCTTTCTTCGAAACAGAGTGAGGCGAGGTGGTTAGGTTCGAGTTGTGCCACTCTCTAGCATGTTTCAAAGCTTTTCCTAAGACCTCTGTTTCCGAGAAAGACTTATCCTCAAACACCAGCTGATTTCTACTTGTCCAAAGGAACCACAAGAGCCACGGGTATAGGGGCGAAGAAAATCCCAGCGGGGGAAGGTTAATCATCCTGGTACAAGCTTTCAATAAATCTTCCATTGATCTCACTTGCGAAGCACCAGGAACCAAGTGTGCTGGGACCTTCTCCCAGATTCTCCTTGCAAAAGGGCAGTGAAACATAACATGGGCAGTGGTCTCAACTTCCCCGCACCTACTGCACTTTCCGTCTACCATAATTCCACGTTTGAGGAGAGTGTCGCCAACTGCTACCGCCTCATGCTTGAGTTTCCACAGAAAGTTCTTCACCTTCGGGGAACACTTCACATTCCAGATACATTGGCCCCAGTTGAACGTCTCACGGGTCTCTGATACATTGATCTTTGCTAGAGCGTACCCGGATTTAGTAGTGTAGTTTCCGGTTTTCTCCTGCAACCAAACCAGTTCATCGCGCATTCCGCAATCACTCGGGACCAGCTTCCTGATCAGGTCTTCGTAGTGGGGAAGGACTTGCTTGATTTTGTTAACGTTCCACTCTGCTGAATCAGACATCAGTAGTTCGCTAACCAGCATATTCTGATCTTCCTCTCGAGTTGGTCCCATTGGACAAATCTGTTGACTCGTAGATAGCCAGTTATCTTTCCATATTCTCACAGATTTGCCATCCCCTATCACCCATCCCAGGCCCCGCTTGATAATTTCTCTCCCTGCCAAAATCCCCCTCCATCCATGTGAGGCGGCATTTGGGGCTGAGCAGTTTAGAAAATGATCATGGCGGCAGTATCTATTCAGCAGGGTTCTTCCCAAAAGAGAGGAGGGATTCTTGAGTAGTCGCCAAGCATGTTTAGCCAGTAGGGCATCATTGAACACTTCAATCTCTTTAAATCCCAAGCCACCAGCGCCTTTTGGAAGAGTGAGTTTATCCCATGCGACCCAACACATCTTCCGCACGTCCGGTTTAACGTCCCACCAAAAGCGAGTGAGGATCGACTGTATCTGTTTGCATAGCGACTTCGGGAGCTTGAAGCAAGACATTGCATATGTTGGCGTAGAGGCTAAAACCGCCTTTAGGAGAACCATTTTTCCAGCACCGGAAAGATATCTTGCTGACCAACTGTGGGCTTTTTGTCTAATCCGGTCTAATATCTCAGCAAAGATATCTCTTTTCTTTCTTCCGAAGTGTTCCGGTAAGCCTAAGTATTTGCCAATCCCTCCCTCGTTACTAATGTTCAGCTCCTGCTTAACTCTTATCTTTGCTGCCATATTAGTTTTCGACGAGAAGGTGATAGCCGATTTTGCTCTGTTTATACATTGCCCTGAAGCTGCTTCGTATCTGCTGAGGATCGATGTGAGAGTCTTGCAGCTATCAGAGTTTGATTTCCCGAAGAACATCGTGTCGTCGGCAAAGAGCAAGTGGTTTATTGGTGGACAGTTTCTTCCGACCTTAACCCCCGGCAGGGTTCCTTGTATCATCGCTTGGTGGCAAAGCCCCGATAAGACTTCTGTACATAAGATGAACAGGTACGGGGATAGCGGATCACCTTGCCGGAGCCCTCTTGATGGGATCACTCGTCCCTGTGGTCCTCCATTGACCAGGAAAGAGTAAGAGACTGAGGACACACACTCCATCAGCCATCCTATCAGAATCTCATGAAAGCCCAACCGCATTAACACTGCCCGCAAGAAGCTCCATTCAATTCTATCGTACGCTTTACTCATATCTGTCTTCACTGCCATAGATACGTGTTTCTTAGCTCCTGACTTGCGTAGATAGTGAAGGATCTCGTGAGTAATGAGAACATTATCAGCTATCGCCCGACCCGGGACGAAAGCGGACTGCGATGGGGAGATGATCGAATGTAACAGCGGCTGGATCCTCTTTGACAAGAGTTTGGCAATGATCTTATAGTGTGTTGTACACAGCGCTATAGGTCGGTATTCAGACACCCGCTTAGAACTCTTCGTCTTTGGGATCAATCTAATATGGGTTTCATTCTGTCTTGGGTGGAGGTGGCTTGTTTCAAAGAAACCCCGGATGTCGTAGTAGATGTCCTCTCCAACTATGTCCCAAAAACTTTGATAGAAACCCGCAGAGAAGCCATCCGGGCCTGGTGCTTTGTCGGGGTTAATGGCAAAGACAGCCGCTCGTACCTCCGCTTTATCTGGTATGGCAATAAGCTCTCGGTTTGCCTCCCATGGGATCTTTGGAGAGAGGACCTCTTGCACCACCGCCAGATCATTGTTCCCCGCTGTAAAAAGGCTCTGATAGAAAGTTACAAAGGCGTTAACAATCTGATCCTCCTCGTGAAAGGTTTGCCCTTCCTCATTTTCTATGACAGAGAACTTGTTCCGGGCTCTGCGACCTCTAGTAACAGCGTGGAAGAAGCCGGAGTTCCTGTCCCCTTCACTCAGCCACTGGATTCTGCTTCGCTGTCGCCAGAAAGCCTCTTCCTCTGCATAGGCTGCTTCCAGCAGTTGCTTCAGCTCAAGAATTCGGTCCTGGTCTGGGGTTTGTTCCGAGAGAGCCTTTTCCAGCAGGTCTTGATTTTTAAACAATTTATCCTTACTCTCTGCTGATTGTGCTTTAACCCACGCAATCAAGCTTCTCCGAATCTGATCAAGTTTTGTTATAACAGATGCTTCCTTTTCCAAGTTCCATGTCCTCTCCACTAGTTCTTGAATTTCTGGTTTCTTGCTCAAGGTCCGATCATATCGGAAATTGCCTTTCTTCTTCTTCAGGTTAAGGTCAAAATGTGTGAGCACAGGTCTATGATCAGATCCCTCAAAGCGAAGATACTCACTTCTGGCTGCCGGAAACATCTCCATCCAGGCCACATTAGCCATTACTCTATCAAGTCTCGATTGGATGAAGTGTGTATATCTAGTTCCCCGCCATGAAAGAGAATTCCCCGAGAATTGGAGGTCCCATAATCCGTTTTGAGCTACAAAGTTTCTGAAGGATAAGAAAGAGCCTTCCCATCTCAGCGGCCCACCCACCTTCTCCGAGTTATCAAGAAGGTCGTTGAAGTCACCGGTGAGTAGCCATGCTGACTCTCTTTGCGCTCCAATATCCGAGATCTCCTGCCAGAATCTCGGTCTGTTTTCACTTTGAGGCGCGCCATAGATGTAAGATACAAAAAAGGTCATTCCATTAAAAGTGATCCTTGTATCTATTACATTAGCTGAAGCCATAAGTACATCAACATCAACATTATCTTTCCAAGATAGGGCCAGTCCACCACTAAGACCATCCGGTGGGACTGTATAATGATTTGTAAAATCCGTTCCCCTATACATCTTGAAGACATCCTCATCCTTTCTCTTAGTCTCCATAAGGAACATTATGTCCGGGGAGTTTTTGGTTCTGAACTCCCGCAGACGACGAACTGTCAGGTCGCTCCCGATACCTTGACAGTTCCAGCTCATATTGACTAAGGAAGAGGTTTTGGACCGGACCGAAAATCCGTTCCCTTCTTCTTTGTTGCTGGTATAATCGTGGTTCTTGGTTGTGTTCCTTTCGCTACTGCTGCAGGTTTAGAGGATTTATTCCCTGCACCACTGATACCAGCTTCCTTGTTTAGTCTTCTTTTTGGTGAGCTTTGAATCTTTGTGACTCTCCTCTTTTTCAATTGCAGTCCTTGGCTTTGACCCTTTGGGCCTCTCTTTCTTGAAACAGAAGAGCATGTGTCCTTTGTGCCTACTAGTTGACTAGCAGTATTCAAAGGTGGAGGCATCATGGCTGCACTTGGGAGGTTGAGGTCCTCCTCCTCTGTATCAAATAGAGGTCCCAGGCGAAGAGACACGTGGACCCTATCTTCACTGAGGGTTCGAATTGGGGAGCGATCCTGGGTGGAGTTGTACTCGATCTCCCTGCTACCAACTCGCTCTCGTGAATTAGCTGGTAAGTTAGTACCCCCTACAGCGCCCCCACCGCTACCACCCGGGTTCCGTGAGGTAGACGGTACACTAGAACCTTTTTGCACTGTCAGAATTTCTTCTAGATAGTGAATATCAACTTCCTGTAGCCTTCCGGATGCAGCGTTTGCAATTCCGTCTTGTAGTAAGGGAACACGTTCTGTAGGAAGAGATAGCCGTTGAAGAGCAGATCGACGATCGTTTGAAAGAAGGCTTCCTTCTCCTGAGTTGTGTTTATTAGTCTGTGATAGAGCTTGCAGGCTAGAACCTCCTTCTCTCTGAGGTCTAGGCGAAGGGGTGTGTGACACCAGTGACTGCGCAGATTTTGTTTGGCTCCTCTGTTGGGACCCGCTGGCCACTGGTCTCCATTCAGTTCTCTGGTTCTGTGGGATCGTTCTAGAACGAGCCTCCATATGAGCCGATGAAGTCTCCTCCTTAGAGAAAGATAGTCTCTCTCTCGCAGGCCGGCGTTTATCTTCTTCTCCAGACTTGCCAATACGCAAAGAGCTCGAACTATAGTTTGGGTCCCTTCTTGCACCATAGGTGAATCGAAAGTTCTTCTCTTCCTTCCAATCTGGCTCCCTGCTGGTGGGTCTTTGCCATTGGGAGGAATCAGAACGGGATTGTTTCCTTTCATATGCATTCCTTCTATCAGCATCCAGTCTTTCAAGAGTGCGCGACTGAGAGATCCCTAATCTTTGAGGCTCAGAGACTCTGTTTGCAAGAGCTCTTTGGGAGGGGCAGTCCTCCTTCTCATGAGATAGAGAGTAGCAGATAAAGCAGTGTTTTCCCAGGTTATCGTACTCCAACTCGACTTGTTTTATCTCTCCTGCAACACTGATGTCAAGCTTCATCTCAAGAGGCTTTAGGCCGTTAATCAATACTCTGATTCTCCCTTTTTCCACTTCATACCCATCTACTGGTCCCAGTTCATTTCCAATAGTGTCAAGAGCTGGCTTGGTCCAACAATGGAGTGGTAAGCCGTGGATTGTGATCCAGAACGGAATGAGAGCTGGGAAGAAGTCAGAAACCACAGGTTCCCAGCGCTGGAGAATTAGCATCCATCTCTTAAAGTGGAAGGGGGCCTTTGATAGAATTGTTTGAAGATCTTCTTCAGTTTCAAACTTGAACTGGAATAGAAGCGGTCCCAAGTCTCGCCCAGTAATAGTACCCGAAACCCGCCATTGACTGAGAAAGAAGTCCACCAAGGCTCGAGTTTTCTGTATCTTGGGGTTCGTTACTCGACCAATGAGAGTAAGTTTGTGTTCTTCAATGAGAGAAGCTGTATCTCCTTGTGGGATTTTAATAGGTGGGCGACGGGCTTCTCTAGGTGGGTCTGGGATCCACTTTCCTTTATCTCTTCTAGAACTTCGGTAAGCCATAGTAAAACCAACAGTATACAACTGTAACGTAGAAATACGGTTTCCAACTGCAGTGAATAGCAGTAAATTTTGCAAAAACTACTTCTTGAGCAGAACCTTAGTGTTAAGGTAAAAGTGACTGTACGAGACAGTAAAACCAGAGTCAACCCCACAGGGGGTAGGACCAATCTTCCTGCTGGCCATACGGGAGCGAGCAATAAATTTGATCTTTCAACTGTAACATCTTCCCACCCAGATCCTCAATAAATGCCAAGGCTGTTTGCATTTCCAGCTCGTGGGGGTAATGTTCGTACTCCAGGGGCTTCAGATCTGGTGTAGATCTACGTCACCGGAAAGTAGGTGCGGCGGTTCATGGTTAAGGTGCGGCGGAGCGAGGAGGTAGCTACGGAGGAGAAGCAGGGTTGACAAAGAGAGCAAGACCTTGGTTACCGTGCCTGGGAGAACTTTTTATTGACAGACTTTCATTATACCTATACCAAAGACAAGGTCTATGTATTGACCCTCACTTGAGAAATTTTCTCAATCAATAAATGGTAAAAAAAATTTATCTTACTGGTTAGTTTATGAGATTTAGTTGATCTATTGATTAATTTATGAACTTTAGTTAATTTAATATGCACATTCTTATGACTTTGGCAATAATTAATACTTACATTTTATTGATTCATGATTTATTCTTTTTAATGTACAGGTTCTTGATCTATCCTCAAACCTTCAGCAAGTGAAAGGAATCTATAGGTCACTGATCTATCCTCAAAACTTTGAATAAATGAAAGGTTTTATGTTTAATGGTGTGTTGTCATGGTCCCTCCTTTTCTTTTTCTCTATGGTCTTTAGTTTTATCTTGCGTCAGCGTCAAGTGGATTGTTGTTTAAAGGTTGATGTCAGTTTACATTATGGTATTTTACCCTTATCTTACAATCGTTAAACCGTGGTTTGTTTTTTTCTTCCTCCATCACTTTCTGATCACATCTCTGAGCTAATGTTGTATGGTATTATAGACTCATAGGCCATAGCAGACCGTATTATTGTTTCATTTCACTCTAGTTAGTTGTCACTTATTCATGGATCTAGAGGCAAAGACAAATTGAGCTTCATACTCTGTAGTTAATCACTGTAGTCATTAACTCATTATATTAACATTCCTATTCTCATTATGGTTTATTCTCTTAGTGTGTTAATTTCTTTGTTATGTTATTTACTAGTTGTAGAAGAAAAAAACGTAGCAATTATGGTTCTAAGTTCTAACAAAATGACATTTTCAAACTTTATTATACAAATAGTTCAGACTTCAGAATCTGAAAGATAAAAACCATAGAAGTTTAGGCACTGACATAGGAAATACGCACCGTTTTATTTTTGTCAACAACATTGCATTTTTTGCGATTCACCCAAACATCATTTTGGAGTTTGGGTTGGATTTGAGATGATTCCTTGCAACGGCAGATCATAACTGGGGACCAAAAAGAAATATATTTTAAATATATGTATATAATTTAAGATAAT
The DNA here is from genome assembly GCF_020379485.1 of Brassica napus. NCBI lineage: Eukaryota > Viridiplantae > Streptophyta > Magnoliopsida > Brassicales > Brassicaceae > Brassica > Brassica napus. The sequence continues at coordinate 27,291,678 of NC_063440.1, read as the reverse complement.
TAAATATAAAAGATAATTAGGCTGAACTAGAAAGACCTTAACTGATTTGATGCATTGGCTGAGTTCGCTATTATATATACGGGCTTGTTTGAACTCAGCCTCAGGCTCCCAGCCTTCAATATTTTCCATGCTCTGTTGGGTACTTGGTGCTTCGCAGGATCTGCTCAACAAATGTTCCTGCGATCATCAATTATACTTAAAATCAGTATTATATTTTTCCCCTTTAAGTGTAGTCGAAGTAGCAGAGGTGTAGTACGTGTTAGTTACCCTTCTCTGAACCACACGAGTAAGAGTACTAAGTAGATGATTTTCACATGCTCCCATTTCCTCCATTGATGTAAACCTCAGTGGATCGGGTTCGAATTTCCTAGGCATGATCACAAGAATCACAGTCTTTAAGCAACATTAACAGTTTTATTTTGTTTGTAAGTTTTATAAAATTAATAATCTTTTTTATGTGACATATTAAAGGAAAATACCTCAGTTCTTCCTCAGAAATCTGAAGCTGTTGTTGTAATCTACAAAGCTCTTTCTCAAGTTCCTGTAATTTTGCAAATACTAATTTATAGTGATTTATATATTTAGTAAACCATGAAAATTGGGAAGTTAATAACCTCGACATCGGAGTGGATAGCTTCATGGCTTTTCACAGATTCATAAAATTAAAGGTCAGTGTGCAACATAGCATAATAATATCACTATATATATCACTACATCATATAATAATATGAAAAACTTTAGTATAAAAGACAGAGAGAAAGAAACCGAGGTTCGTTGATTTGGAAGGCCATGTCGTTCTCCGTTTTGAATTGTTCAAGAGTCCTTAACAAATACTGCCAAAAAATGAAATACTGATAAACATTAATTAACATATACGAATATATGTAAAATAAGTATTGTGATTCGAAATTTGATTGTTGTACTTAGAAAAATGATTAGTCTCACCTCTTTGTTTTGGATACCTCTGCAAAAGAAAGAGGAAAATGTCATTACTGACATATTTTATATGAAGTTAAGTACGTATATATTATATTAAATTGAACGTATGATACTCACTGGCGTTTGCTTCGATCAGGGAAAACTATAGCACTGAAAATGTATAGGTATACCCCAAAATTATTAAAATATGAATATATGAATTAGAAACAAATGGATTAATGCGAGGAATATATATATGTGATATATGATACATACTTCTCTCTTTCTTGATCAGGGAGATTGATGTACTTCGTAAGAACGTCTTCAATCCTGAAATTTAACTCGAAATTAAGATAATGGAGATACAACACCGTAGTTCAAAAAAAAAGGAGATAAAACACCATGTTTGGGTGTATTTACACATACTTTTATAGATGCTTTGTAATAATTTTTGAACTGTTGAAGACAGAAGATGATTGATTAAGTTTCAGGGTAAACGGTGGGACGACTGGAGGAGAGAAAGACACGGCAAGGTAATATGTATCATATAGGTTTTGTGCTTATCATAATATTCTTATTTACAGTTAATATAGTAAATTGTTCTAAACTAAAACTGAAATTATATACTACTATTAAAAACGACGATAGTTTGATTGGTAGGACCCTCCATGAGTAATTGCATGCATTACAGGTCCATGGATGTCAGCGAAACATGACGTGTTTATAATTTTTTTTTTTTTTGTCGACAACGTGTTTATAATCTAGAGTGTCACGTACACCTTCGTATTAAACAATTTCTTTACAATGCCATTCCCCTACCTCTTTTAACTGCTGCTGCTAACGGTTTCTCTCTCCTTCAGCTCTGTTCCATCTCTATGATCAGACACAGAGGAAGGATGAGATGAAATCTTGGCCGGAATTTCTTATGATTCCGGTTCCATCTATCAGGTTCGATTCTGGGAGGCGGTGATTCCTTTACACCAGCGTCGCCAGCTTAGTTTCCGAGAACCGGTGGCTCCGACAGCATCGGTTTCGTCGGTTTCAGCTTCCGGGAATCGGTGGCTCAAAAAGCACCGTTTTTTCTCCGGCTTCTTGGTCTGCGATCTTCGCTTTTGCTCTCTCTTCGCTCAATCGACTCTCGAGCTGAGACTCCACGTTGGCTGTTCTTGGATCGATCGTAGATGATTGATTTGATTCTTCAAAGTGTGGATCGGTGGTGGGTTTGACGGGTTCGAGGACGGTGTTGGGTCGCGTCTCTTTCCGACTTTGGTGGAAGATCTTCTTTACCATCTGTTGCGTGATGTTCGATCTCGGTATCTTGTTTTCCGGTGTGTTTTCCGGTGGATGCCGTTTAGAATGTCGGCGGCAGCTTGCATGTCGGAGAAGAGCGGGGGCGATCCGATCTTGCGACACGTGCCCTCGAGTGAAGTGTTCGATAAGATGAAGCGGCCTTGCGACACGTGTTCCTCGCTGGTGAGGATCTTAGCACGTGTTCCGACCACAAAACACGCGTGGTGCGTTATGGCGCTTATGGGTTTGAGGTTTTTGGGCTGCGGCCCACTTTAGCTGGTTAAAGTTGCCTCTGTGTTGGGCTTTATGTTTTTTGTTTTGTATTTGGGCTTGGCCCTTTGGATTTAGTCCATTTAATAAAATCAAGATGGAAAAAAAAAAAAAACTGCTGCTGCTATCAGAGATTTTTTTTTGTCGTCATCAGAGATTCTGGTATGGATTTCACATAGAGTTATTCTGAATAAAAAAATCAAAATATTTTATTTTTAAAATAAAAGGTAACTATCAGTAATTTTGAGAATTTAATAAAATAATTTCGTGTGTAATTTTATTTTAAAACTAATTTTAATATATATATATATATATATAACTGATTTGTATTAAACTATTAATATTTGTTTTTGTTTGACAAATCTTCTAAGGTTTTAAGCAGTGGAAGTGTTCTTAATTATTGGTATTGCTGTACTACTAGTCTACGAGAGAGAGACTAACACACAATTGATAAACAGGGAATGGTAGAGTCTCTCCCTTCTCTCTTAATTGTTGAGAGAGAAAGAGAACTTGCGGTGGTTCCCTCGGTTTACCGGTGCCGGTGTTTGTCAATCTTTGATTTCGGGTTATGACTCCGACGACGTGCCTTTCTCTTGGTGGTCGTTCGGCTCTGCTTCTGGCGTCGTCATCTTCTTAGGCGATGAAGGCGGCCGGCTTTACGTTTGGATTACGACCGTTATCAATTACGGTGTAATCGGCTTCTCTGTTTGGTGGACTGGTGGTCGGAGGAGATCTCGAACTGTTCGATGGATGCTCTCCGACGGATTGAAGATGGGTTGTGTGTGTGGGGTAGCTTCGTGACCAGGATGAGATCTCGACTTTGTTCGTTTGACGATCTCTCGTTTGGAAGAAGCGATGGTGATGAAGTAATCGTGATGTGGATGCATGGTTCCTGGAGTGGCCCGGTGAGACGTCGTTCGTTTTCCGGCGTCTTTGTTCCCGGCGGTGATGACTGTGGTGATTTCACGACGCGTGTTTCCCTTGTTGTTGAGGTGTAAACACGTGTCCTTTCTTTGTTTATCTTTATCTCTTGATGCGTGTAGTAGGGTAGTGTCTCCTCTGTTTTGGACGGTTATGAGCTTCTGGTCACGTGTTTTCTTTTTTTTTGGACTTGGGGCTTCACTTGTTTGTGTATGGGTCCTGCTACTTTGGGCTACGGCCTTTTAATAAAATCCAAAAGGGAAAAAAAAAAAAAAAAAAAAAAAGACTAACACACAATTTTTGTGTGTGTTTTCTGTTCATAAAAGAGTAGATATTTAACTGTTTCTCTAATATTTTGTTTATTTTATTTAAAACTAAAGTAAATCAACAAATATGAAATCTTATAATCTATTTTCAACCGGATTTAGAAAAGGTGTTTTTTTTTTTTTTTTTTTTTTAAAACATCAGAAAAGGTGTTTACACACAAACAAATGTATGTCCACAGGAAAGAAAAAACTAAATAGATGAAACTTTCATATAAGGGAAAAGAACAATGATAATATATAAACTTATAGTTTTAACCAAAAAAACCCATCTCACTAAACAACCTCTTCAAGTATTATTTAGTATTTTGATCGTTATCAATGCGAGTATATTTACTACTTTGCAAGTTTGCGTGATTGATACATGTGCAGTAGACAGAGTACTATTATCTGTTACAAACCGAAGATATTTATACCTATTGACCAAGCTCTTTCAAAAATAACTGTCGGCTCAAGCTTCAATATAACATGTGAAAACGTATGGCTTACCAAAAAAACGTGTCAACATGCAGTTGCACCTCCAACAGATTCGAAATTATAACTAATCATCAACTAACTACATACGTAGTTACAGCTACTTCTAAGCTGAAAAACTGCTGCAAATATATTCTTGAAAGGCATGGAATGTTCTAGAAGAAGAAATGAGAAGTATACCTGGTCTGACTGGAAAAGAGACATAGGCGATCAGATGGGGAAAACATGAGTAGGGCAAGATCGATATCACAAAGTGTTGACAACTCATAGGCCTTTTTCATTAAACCTTTTTTACGTTTTGAGTACGTAATTTGCCTGTTCGTACTCTTCTGTATCGGCTTTATCTCCAATTTGGCCCGACCCATATCCAATGATCACTGCAAATAATCAAAACTTGTAATAATTGGTAGGAGAGACTTTAATATGAGTGGAAATTAAAGGGTGTACAAAAGTGTATATACGGATAATGAGCCGACGAGAAGTTTTATGTTTGTACATGTTTGTTGGGAGATATATAAAAGGAGAGCTACTAATAGGTGAGAGGAATGATGTTAGCTCTTAATGTGGACGAATCGGTATATGACTAGGTACATAGCATTTTTATATAACAGTATATTTGTAAAAAACAACTTTAGTCTTACTATAAAAGCAAGTCTTACTCAAATATTTAACCATTACCAAAAAGATATATTTAATTACACTCACGTATTTTAACATCGATGGGTTGGTTATACGTATTTTATGGCATTTGCACTCAGATATATTTTATGGCATTTGCACAAAGGCTCATTTACGTACTTTAGTTGGTTATACGTATTTGCGCGTATAAAATGTTAATACTAATAATACGTGTACTAGGTACACCAAGGTCAATATCTTCCTTTCATAGCCTGCCACAGTGGCGCTGATAATAATACGTGTACTAGGTATACGTGACATGTTGTATATGCGTTGTAAAATCATGTGAGATAAAAAAAAACAAGCCTGGTTAGAAACAGAAATTAAGAAAGAAGAACCCATGTGTGTGTCATGAAAAAAAAAAAATATAGCGATTAGCGAGTGAAAAACTAAAGCATATTATAAAGCTGCATGTCGATGAACGAGCTTCAAAAGGAAGGACAAGGCTACGTGTACGTTTCGGTGGAATTATTCAATCTTTCTATGTTATTATTTGGTTAACGAAATGTTTTTTTTTTTTTTTTTTGAAAAAAGGCTTTGGTTAACGAAATGTTACTATGTCAGTAGTGCGCATCACGACCACCTGGTCTCAGTTTATGACACGTGAAGTTCATTTTTTGGTGTTTTCTCGGTTGTTGGTGTTACTTGCCGACAGGGAAAGGGTAGAGAGAGATCCTCAAGGCGAAGTTTGCTACACGATGTTAAATACAGGAGTAAGTATAGTGACTATGATCTTTGAATGCATGACGACGTATATTATTTATATGTTATAACCACATGGGCCACGAATACTGCTCTTGTATTCCACTTCTACAATTTCACTATTTTGTTTAATAGGATTATTAACTAATACATGTAAATTGCTTCATTGTTAGCAGTATTGATTCTTACTACTTGTAGAAACAGCAAACGGCAAAATGAACAAATAACTAATGTATAGGATTCATGAGTACGTAAAGAATGATTGGTGTGTGTATACACAAAAATGTTAAACTCTGGTTTTGGATATGTTGGAAGTGGAATGAAAAAGATGGACTCTTAAGAGACAAACCTCATTATATTCTGCAAGTACTAAAAGTCTAAAACCATGTCTTTGTCGCTGTCCTCAGAGCACAGAATAATCAGTTCGATCCAATTTCCCCATAATTTGATCATTCATACTTTGTAATCAACTGGACTACTACACCAACAAACAAAATTTTTTGAAACTTGAATCCTGAAGAATTTCATATGCGTACCTTACACTATTTTTTTATCCATCAAAAATAAGTATTTTAAATAACATTTCATGTCATCTGGCCATAATCGTTGTAATTAGGGACGAATCGTTACTAATTTAATTAATTTCGAAAGATTTACAAAAATAAAGAACAACAAGGGCATAACTGCAAATTCCACAACATATCGAAAACAGCAAAAGCCCTAGAAAAACATTTTGACAGGAATATAAAACGTTACCAAAGCTCCGTTCTATTCCTTTTGGTCGTCGTTGCTTCCTCTCTACTCTCTCCATCTCCTCTCCGCCGCACAGATCCAAGACAAAACGAAAAGATGGTGACGGCCAAGAAAACGGTTCGTCAAAGTTTTATTCTTTCCGACCGAACCAAACAGTCTTAGTTAAGAGTCTGCTTATTGGGTTTGTGTTTTGGTTTATATATTGCAGAAGAAGTCACACGAGGGAATCAACAGCAGGTTGGCACTTGTGATGAAGAGTGGCAAGTACACTCTTGGTTACAAGTCTGTCCTCAAGTCTCTAAGAGGCTCCAAAGGTTAATAATAATTTAGTCGAACACTTGGTGTGCAAAATATATCTCAACTATGTTGATTTTGTTTTTTTTTTTTATGTTGGCAGGGAAGCTGATTCTCATCTCCTCGAATTGCCCACCGTTGAGGAGGTCTGAGATTGAGTACTACGCTATGCTTGCCAAAGTTGGTGTTCACCACTACAATGGAAGTGAGTTCCTTTTTCTTCTGTATATTGCTAAGTAGATGAAGTTGTTAAAGTCTGATTCTTTGGATCATTGGGCTGATGATTAAAGTGTGATCCTTTAATTAGAGGAAGCTATTATGTTTTGTTGGATTGAAAGTGTCTGTAGTGTGTTAATTACTGGTATCACTTTGGCTTGACTGTGTTTACATTTGGGTTTTCAGACAACGTTGATTTGGGAACGGCTTGTGGGAAGTACTTCCGTGTTTCTTGTCTGAGCATCGTTGATCCTGGTAAGTTAAAACAATACTAACTAACTTGCTGCTACTTGTTTACTCTCAAAGTTCTTGTTGGTTATTTATGGAATCTTTACTAATGATTTGTATCTTTATGATTGGCGTTTTAGGTGATTCTGACATTATCAAGAGCATTCCTGGTGATCAGTGATTTACCATTTCCGATTTTGTTTTTCTTGCGACGTTCATTATCTATTTATGTATTCGAGCTTCTCTCAACTTTTATGAGCAAAAAGACTGTTTAGATATATTTTGTTAAAGTTTTCAATGAAATTTTTTTTTCGCTCAAAGATAAGTAAATTGATACTTTCTCTGCCGTATCTCCTTCTGTTCAAGAGTCCATTTCTTTCATACACTACAATAACGCAATTCAAGCGAATAAAACAAAAAAACAAAACCAACATTGAGATGTAATATTTCAGGAGAAGGTGTTATCTGTTGGAAAGGAACATGTTTACTCCTCAAATCTGTCGAAAAGAAAAAAATAGTTCATGTTAGTTGATCTTACTACATACTACATATGTTGTGATTGGTACTGAGAAACAAATGAGCCTTAATGTATGAATTTAATTTAAAGAAAGCTAAAATTCTCACTACAAACACACATGTGAACGAGTTAAATATATATGATGAGTACGTAATATGGTCTTTTTAACCATTTTCTCAAATATAATATTGTTGATATAGATTTTACAAAGTTTCTTGTTCGAAAGTGTAAAATCATAAAAGCAAATAACCATAAGTTTCTAAAGGAGATAAATCACTCTTTACTGTACTACTACTACTACAATTGTTTTATGCTGAAACTTAGCAAACATCTTTTAATAACATCATTCCAAGCTTCGGTTCTGTTTCATTGTTTTTTTTTTAAGTTGGTTAATCTCGTGGACGAGCTGCCCAAAGAGAGCTAAGAGCACGAAGTCTATGTAGATACTCTCCCAATGCAAGCAACCCTCTAGCCGATTGTCTTGTCGTCAAGATCTTCGCCATTTGCTGCAACGTTTGTTGCCTTAGATGATCCGCCTGTTTCACATTCAAGAATCAATAACATGTTCTTTGAAATATAATGTCACAAGAAAACTTTCTTTATTTTTATTTTATTTTAAACTTACTTGATTAACAAAACCCTCTAATGCTTGTAGATTCTCTAACGCTGCAGCCATTTGAGGAGGGTAATCCATGGAAAATGCATCAACCACAATATTTTCAACTAAACTTTGTTGAAGCTTCTCTATCCCTTGAGAGAGAGCATCCTCTGCTTGTTGCGATGATTGCTGGAGGTTTCTCACTTCCAAGACTTGCTGATCAGTTAATGGCTGAAGATACGGCATTACAACCTACAAACCAAAAAAAATAGTTCTGTCAAACTAGTGTTTTGTAGTAATTTAGTAATAGAACGTTGAGAGTGTTACGTTCAAAAGCTCGGATGGACGAAACCCTCCAATCCATTGGAAAAATCTTTCAGTACAAGTTCTCCACATGCCCGATATCAAGTAGAAAACATCGGCTTTAGCTGCATCAGATTTCATTCTGAAGAGGTTGGCGTAATGGTTCAAGCAACTCTCTACGAGCATTCTTAGCTCTATGTCGCTTATATGAGCTTGAAGAGCTATTCGTAGCTCGCTAACTCTCCTGCTTTGTTCTTCAAGCCAGTGTGAATGTTCCATCTCAAAGGTAGCAATCCTTGTGTTAGTAATGCTTCCAGATGGTATTGAGTTGCTTACACGTAATCCCTTACATAAAAAAACACAAATAGAATGAAAATAAAAAAACAGAACATATTAAAGAATATGTTATGGCCTAAGCTTACCTGTTGCTTAGCCCTTTCAAGCTCTTGTTCTAACTGCGATAACTTTAACCTACTTTCTTCTAGCTGCTGAACATAAGCCTAAAGGAACAAATACACAACATAGTTAGTAGAAGTAGTAGTAGTAATAGTAACTATACGACTACACATAAGGAGACTTGATTTACCTTCTTTCTCAAGCGACTTTTGCGGGCAGCTTCTCGGTTCTGAGCTAAACGCCGTTTCATCTATTGCCAACATATGAGAAAACATATTATCAATCAATATACTTTGATTAGAGATACTTTAGTTATATGTTTGTTCCAAACCTTATCATGAATCCTGCCATCATCATCGTCATCATCATCAACATCCTGATGATCATTACTACAAGGTTCTGCTTCGATCTGGTTATGAGAAGAATTATAATTCGACTGCACATAATTCAAACAGTTAGCAAAAACACACACAAGTAAAAAATATTTGAGAAAAATATATATAGAGTAAAAACTCTATAAATTAATTCTCGGAAAACTAATAGAGTAACCTTTACGATGTTGTTGTGATCATCAACTCTAGCATCCACTTGAATAACAGAGGAAGAAGCAGTGTTTGGACTATGATCATTGATATCAGATTTGTAAACATTCCCCCAAGAGACAAGTTGTTGAAATGGTTCATAGATTCCCATGTCTCTTAAAGATGCAAGTTGAGTTGGAGAAAAAGAACTCATCATCTCCTCTTTGTTCTCTAACACAATAACCAACTATTTTTTCAGACTCTTGACCCACAAGTATTAATCAAAAAGAGTAAGAAAGTTTTTGCCTTACCTTCAAGTATAGATCCAATAAGCTTGCACCAAAATTATATTAGCTCACTGAACACAAACCATAAACAGAAGAAACTCTTCATCATTTCTAATCTTTTAAATTTCTAAATAAAATTGGCCCCTTTGCTCTTACTAGAGATCCAAGGGTAGAAAATCAGTATTATGAAGGATGAAAGTTTAAACACACCTGAACAAATAAGCAGATAAACCATTCATGATGAAGTTGAATGATGAAGAGTTAAGAAATATATTTCTTCGTAATCTTCGGATCAGACAAAGATATTTTTCATTCCAACCACAGAAAAATCTAAGGGAAGGAGAAGTGTTTTCGAGTTTCTTTGGACACTCACAGTAAAGAAAATATACTTAAAGGTCCAGCGTTCTCATCATGGCAAGGAGATGATAAAAAGGATATTTTCTTTGGTTTTTGGCCTTTTCTCTTTCCTTTATATGTGTCCATCAACATTAGAATAAAAAAAGTTACAGGTTTAATAATTAATCAAATTCTTTATAATAATTAACAAAGAATCCCATAATATTACTATTAATCATGTTTGTAAAGTAATGAAACGTTTAGAGATGAGTGCTTTTTTCACAGAGCCAAAGGGTGACATAATCGTGCGTTTGTATCTGTGAAGTACGCACCAGATGATGTCAGCAACCAGAAACTCTTGCAGAGCCCTTTGTAAAAAAAATTAAAATTAAAAGAAAATATTAGGTTGCTCAAAAATGAACGAAAATATTAGTTTCATATAAAACATTCATTTTAATATTATAAATTTGAAATTAAAAGACATTTATATTGTGAATTATCTAGAAATCGGTTAGAGTTCAATCTTTTTTTTTTTTTTTGTGCGACCGGTCAGAGTTCAATCTAATACTCTAGAAACCTCGTTTCATCTTTTTTTGTACATGCATGCTCATGGGCCTGCAGAAGAATAATCTCATTTACAACTTTGGTTTATTTTGGGGTGGTCCATAAGGTTCTGGAGTGGCATCTTTGTGCCAAACCTTCTTCCCTGACTTAGTGACAAATAATTGGAGCTTTATATAATGGCCTACCAAACACAAAAGATAACATTGTTAAACCCTCACTTATTTTAAAATTATGGATCTTAACTAGTTTGGCACCACTTGTGTAGTAAAATCTGTGTGTTCGACAAAGACAAGCATGTCTGATTATTTTTTATCTAGCTTTATTTCCTGTCTTGGTTTTACTTTAATAAAGAGTCCATCTATAAATGTTTTTCAATTCATATAATATCATAAATATGAATCGGTGCGCTGATACGCAACTATAAACAAATTAAAAGAATAAAATTGTTATTGCTTGTATGATCATGTCACGGAATCGATTGGTTTCACGAGAGATCGTACATATCTTGGCTTGATTTATTCAGTACTGTATGTAAGTCTCTATCAAATATTTTCAAAGCCTTTTTATTAGCTAGAGTTATTTTGTAATCAAAGAGAAGAACATAGATAAGAATATCATTGTAATATGGATTAGAGAACGGAGTATCACAATTTACAATCAAGTGAATTTTTTTTTATGAGTATATCATTCATAAAATTTCAAGAAGGAAATACTTATTCATATATAGTTTATCATATAGGTTATTTATGCATGCATTGTATATCAATCAACGTTGCGTGTTGTAATTGAGAAAGAAAAAGATGGTATGATCACAAAAGTTACGTACACACACTTCTACTTTAATTCATCACGAAGACACCAATCTTCCACTATTTTCGTTATCTTCTTTCATTCCTTTTCGTTTATGACCATAAAAGTTACGCAGTTTATTGCATTTTCACGTTATCTTCTCTGTACTTTTTTTCCTCCGATCTCTTACATTCTTCCCAAGTACACCTGAAATTATCTCCAAGAAAAAGTTAATTAATGAAAACTTAAATGAAGAAAACATAATCATGGTTAAATTAATTAACTAGGAGATGAAAAAAAATTAAAATAAAAAGGTTTTACGTTTAGGAAGAAGAATCAAAGTAATATCATAGAGCAAATCAAAATTGCGAATCTCTCATGCCCTGAGATTCTTGTGAATGAATGATCATCCAACGTTCAAAAAAGGCAAAAAAAGGATTCGAATATTAGTAATATTGCTTCAAGAAGAATGCTTAATGTTCTCTATATATAACAAATTAAACAAAAAGGGGAATATAAGAAATAATATTAAAGGAGGCATATATATACACTGTTCTATACTAATTCCTTTTATATAAACCGCATGTCGTTCAACGATTCGAACTTGAACTGAACTGGGACTGATTCTCTCTTCGGATCCCAACAAAGAGAGAATAGAATAAGATTCTTTTATGCTGGTTTATGTTGGTTTATTACACAGTACTCATAAGTACATCCACATATGATTACAAAACTCTTATGGAAAAATCTTAAACTAACACAAAATTAAAATGATGCTCCAAATTTATAACAAGACTTTCTTCACCTTTTAACTAATAAAAATACATTCATACATGCATACATGATACATATATTATCAAATGTTTTGTGTTAATCATTCCTTTTTTTTTTTTTGTCACAACATCAGAAAGGGGAATAATTGACATATATTCTTCAAAATAGTGGGTATCATCGGTACTTTATAATTTCTTTCTTATATGGATTAATGGATGATTCTATTTATAAATATATATATACATGTTCATTAAATAGCCTAAAAATGTTAAAGCTTAAAATGAAAATTTATTGTAAAGTTATAACATTATTCTCGTTTTCTTTCTTTTCAATATATACAAAGTTTAAGAAATTATTCAATTCAAATATTTTTTCATCAATATAAATAAAAATTTCAATTGAGTATTTTCACCCTCCAAGTTATTATCTAACACTCTTCCGAAATTTGATTAACCATTACATTTATATATAACTATAAGAAGTTAAGAAAAATTAAGCAAATCTACGAAAAAATCAGGATCATTATACATATAATATTAAAAGAACGCATGTAAGCAAAGAGAAGCACTTGCAAAAAAAAAATTAATAAAATTATTTTTCCAACTATTATGAAAACTACAAAAGCAAAGGAAGTGGATGGGCTCTTATAATTGCTTTTGTTCCCATTGTGTGGTATGAAAAAGGGGGTCATTTTCTTTGTTGAGTGACTGAAAAAGAAAAAGTATTTTGCACAGATATTAATTATTGTTATGGTGGCTTCCTTTCCTTTTAAAGCCCAAACAAAGCCCGAGGATATTCTCAACGTCATAAGTGCACATGACCGACCATTTCATTGTTGTATATGTATCATCAAACACCATAAACCAGATGTGTGACTCTTCCACAGAGTATTTTTACTCCACTTTTTTCTTAAAGAAGACAAAACAGAATGAAGCATTGCTAAATAAATTGTTAGTTTGCTATATATTTATGTTACATTTTTTTTGGGGCAACATATGTTACATATTTTATCAACTCTGATTCATCAACATTTAGGTAGAAATCGAAGCTTCAACATTCAGAGCAAAAGAAAGGATGCAATGCTCAAAAAGTGTGTTACTCAGCATAATCCATAAACAATGTACACTTAATTTTATATATACACATGATTTAGCAAAAGAAAACTTAACCAATGCAAACCAGAATTAAAACCGGTCAAGCAAATCCAATTATCCCAATAATAATTACAACATAAGGTCTCAAGAGTAACACAATAGACACAATAGGTTCCAGGGCTTGCCTAGAATTGAGGATGCATTTGGTATGAACAATATCAACGATCTGGGTTCCAGGTAAGATGTATTTTCCTATTATCGTGGATCTTTGTGGGAATACAATATACCTTTATCATTATTATGAATAATAAGAAAGTTAGATTTGTTTACCAAAAAAAAAGAAAGTTAGATTTAGTATACCTTGAGATGTTCAATACTTGTTGGGAAAATTGAACTTCATAGCTTGATGTGAAAAATGAGGATACTCCACCAAATTCCACTCGTCAATAGAGCTGGGATCTCGATTTGGAACATTATAATAGCTTTTGTTGTTCCACTACAAGACAGATATGCCAAAAATCAGTTACTTCATCCAAATGTTATAGTGGTGAAGCTCGAGAACCAAAAAGTCATACCGACGTAGGCTGAATATGAGAGCTGTTCAGCATGGTGCTGGAGCTTGAGGAGTTCAGATTCCACACTGATTTGTTCGGCTCGTGTCTTTGTTTGCTGGAACTGTAAAACATCAGAGATGTCTAAATTTACCAGTTCACATATATAATAGTCAATGTGAAAATTCGAAGCTTTTACCTTGACAAACCATGAGAAAGAGCAGATTGAACTTCCTTGATTGAAGACAATGTGTTCAGCAACTTTGCGAATGTTTCAAAAGTCGAGGCTCCGGAAGGAACTTCCATAGACAGGGAACTGTAGCCGTACACAGTTAAGTGAGCCACGCTTTGCTTGAGATGTGCAATCCCTCTCTGCACATTTCTGAACGTTTCGACAGAATGTGGAGATGCAGAGGAGAGGTTGACCACGTCGAGGTCATGGTAATCTTCTTCTACACTTCCATCTGATTTCAGTGAAGTGACACCAAAATTGGTTGTATCTCTACCCGTCCAGGAACTTTTCCCTTCAACGGAGAAGTAATCATGGGATGGTACAAAGAGAGGATACTCGTCGCTGCAAAAAAAATAAACAAGATTGTTTACATCTCCAAATCTAATGGAGAGACAAACAAACCCTGTAATGTAAAATATGGTTCACCTTGGAGAAGACGGGTGAGATTTCCAATACGACTCTCGTTGCCATATTCTTGAACAAGAACCCTGAGACAACGTACTAAGTCAATCAATCAATTTCCATAACATACAATTGATATAGACGAAACATCTCCCAAGCGTAGTTCCTTATTTAAAACACTGGATGTGTGAGTGTGAGTGTGAGTGAGTGTGTAGCATAAAATCGAGTTAATGATGTGTTGGCATCTTACCCCAAAACCCAAGTTATGGAGTGCAGGCACTGCGAGCTTATGGACAACAAGATTCAGAAGCTGCACCATGTACCTGATCCAACCACCAACCATGGGAATGTTAATTCATTAAACTACAGAATGAAATATTTAAGATAGTATGGACTTCTCAAATAACTTCGTACAACAAATTGACATTTTACATATACAAGGTCGCGTGTTGTGTTACCCTAAAGAGGCTGCGAGCTCTTTTGGCGGAACAGAGAGTGGGTTGAGACCTTGTGGTAGGATAGCATTGCAGATTTGATCATACTGTCCACTACTCCCATACTTGTTATGGCCCTCTACCGTCACCTGAGAATAGTTAGATTTAGTAAAACCACCCTATGAAATGTGTTTGCTAACACAGTGATCTAAAGAAAGCCCAAGATTGCCTCAACAAGAAACAAGAAGTATTTTACCAGTTTATTTAGACAAATAACTATGTTTTATCGAATCTGTATTTCTAACTTTATTGATGCTTGCCAATTCGGGAGCTAAATTTATCCTTTAAGGCTGACAAACAAAATAACACCAATCTAGATAAGAACCTCAAAATTTGATCTCCTTACTTTTGATAGAGGGAATAACTTGCATATCTGTTTCATAACCAAAGCCTGTTTATAAAGGCGTTCTGAAGTAAGCTCGATCTGTAAACCACAAATGCTGGCTTAGTTTATAAACATATGAGATTCAATAAAAAAAAAAGTTAAAACACAAAACATGACCACATGAGTTATAGCAAAGGATTACTTCAAGCATGGAAATAAAAGTATTTATGAGATGAATATCTTACATATACTAAGTAGTGATTGCCAATAGTATCTGAAAAGTGATTCTCCAGTTGGCGAACACGGCTCTTCTCCAACTGCAGAGATTAGAGAGAGTCTGTTTATATCAAAATCAGCTTCACAAAACTCCTTTTAAGAGAAGGAAAAAAAAACAGTCACATTACAGCAACATTAGTCGATTCAATAACGCCATATCTCTCTTTCAGATTGCTAGATAGTCTCCGAAACGTGCTTTTGCCTGCATCATAAAAGCAAATATTTAGATCGATACACATAAATAAAACAAACTCTTGACGAATTGAGCATCTTCTTCATACTTTTCTGTAGCTTCTCCACTTGTAGCTCAAGCTTGTCCCGCAGCTTATCAAGCTTCTCGTTGTGAAGATCCATCCAACACTGCTGAATCATTTCTCTCTCCTAGTTGACAACAACATCATATCAATCTCAGATCAAAGACTTTAAAACTCTTCAATGAACAAAATAGCCAAACCTTAGCGACGAGCAAGCTACTCAGTCTCGAGTACGAAACCTCTCGACGGCTCTTCAACGAGTCCAACACAGTTTTGCATTCGTGTAAGCTGCGATTAACACACGCTACGCAAATCGAAGCACGAAACGAAGAGTAGCAAACAGCGCATTTACTAGATCTCTCCATCGATCCTTCGCCACCGACGCAAACTTAAAATCCCTACACAATCAATCTGTTGATTCCACAATATCTTCCTAATCAGCACACCGATCTATAACCGAATCTAGAGTTCGAGTTAATCGCTACACACGGAACCACTTGAAATCGACGTTCGCGATGAAAGTATAGACGGAGGAGAGTTAGTTACCAACGATAGGAGACGATCGGGGAGAATTGGACGGGGAAGGTTTCGCCGTCGACTGTCAATCTGTTGATTCCACAATATGATTCCTAATCAGCACACCAGTATATAACCAAATCTATTAGTTCGAGCTAATCGCAACAGAAAGAATCAATCATAATCGCCATTCGCGATGAAAGTATAGACGGAGGAGAGTTAGTTTACCAGAGACCGGAGACGATCGGGGAGAATCGGACGGTGGATTTGACGGGGGAAGGTTCCGACGTAGACGGAGAAAGGTAGCGTCCGATGTACGTTTGAGGAGGAAGCGGGAAGATTTGAGAAGCGAGGAGGAAGGTGGTTAGCGTCGTCATTGCGTGGGGCTTTTAGTTACAAAGAGAGGAATGAAGGAGAAAGGAAAGTTAAGTCGGTAGACTTTTTCCGACGAATTCGATTACGTGCACATCACCACCACCTCCGTCTTTTCTTAATTCTTACGCTTTACACTTTTGGTCCTTTTACTTTTGACTTTCTTACTTCTGATCCTTTTGTTTTACTTCTTATCAGTAAACTCTTTTTACACTTTGGTCCTTTTTTTATTGTTGTTACCAACTTACTTAGACCATCTGCAATGGGAATCCATTAAGGATCCTTAGCTCCACATCCAATGTTTATCAGATTAAAAAATTATTATTTGAGTAACATAATACAAGGATTGATCCTTACATAAGGAATTTAAAGATCAAATCCTTGTCTACGTGGCAGCTATGACTTGTAAACATTTGACTTGTAAACATTTTTAAACTTGTATCAAACATAGACATTTTTAAACATAGACATAAACATCTATCACACTTATATTAAATGAAACCTATAGTTTTAAGAAGATAAACTTATACATAAGATAAGAAAAACTAATAGAAATTATTTAGCTTATAATTTATAATTTTTTTTAAAAAAAATTGAAATTGAAAAACTTATAGTTTTTAAACTTATACATTTTTAAACTTTTCTTTTCTGGTATATTTATTTTTAATCATGCAATTAATAAAATTTCAATTTCAATTTAAAAAAAATTATTTTTTTTATTTCTAAGAACTCCTAATTGGAAATCACCATTGGACACATTATTTTGACTAGAGTCCTTAACTATTCAAAAAAAAAAATTAATATAATAATGATAAGGACTCCAAGAAGGAGTCCACCGTTGCGGATGCTCTTACTATTGGTACTTTTTATTTACTTCGTACTCTTTGGTCTATACACTTTTGGTCCTTTTCGTTTTACTTTCTTACTACTAACTCTTGAAATTGATCATTTACCCCCATGTGACCATGAGTGTAAGCGACGGGATACTAAATTTGTATACAACTCCTTTAGCTTGATGATCTTCAGTTTTCTAATTTTGTAGAAATATATATATCTATCAATCTAAAAGGCAAGACATATATATATATATGGTCTACTTGCTTTGTTTTGTTACTTGTTAGTCGTTCTCTATTCTAACGACGTAGAAAGTGAAACAATCACTGTATTCAGAGAGAACGAGATGAAATTTAGCTCAAGTTATAAGAAAGAATAGATAGTGAATTCCATATTAAATTTCAGTGAGACAGGGGGGAAATCGAACCATGCATGTCGTGAAATCTCGATGTTCTTTCTATTTCAATTTTTCATGTATTTTGCTTAAGAGATTATTCATACATTCATAATTCGAACGCAGTCTCTACTCGGTTCACTCTCACATGTGAGGAAAACACACGTGATATGGGTTGTCACGTGAAAAAACTGCGTCACCTAATCACTTCGGAAATAAAAGAATATCACCGACCGTTGTTTCTTGAAACTTGAAGCACCCAAGAAGAAGATAATGATTATCCTTAGCTGCAGATCTTGCACTAATGTGATCCAAGTAGCCAACCATTTTTACATAATTAGAACATAGAACTCCATCTGTGTACATTGATGCTATTCTTTCAAACTCAAAAGTATTCAGAGTATGATCATTTACTGAGTTCTTATACAAGTTATAACAAAGCTGAAAAAAGAGAAGTGGGCACTAGAAAGAGAGACAGGACAGAGGGACAAGAGCAAAAGGGTCGTTCTCATAAATGTCCTATATGGTTGATTGAAAGCAACTCATGTTATGTCATATTGTCATGTCATGCCCATAATTTTTCCCTCACCCATTAACTGAAAGTGGACCCTCTCTCTATCTTAAGATGGTGTCTGTCCCTTTCTAATCAAGCTCTGAGCAAAAAAAAAGAAAGAACCACTTACCCTACAACCTATCACAATGCATGTGCTCACTGAAGTAGTAGATGTGTAGGAGAAGCACCTTGGCTTTTCAACATTTGTTTAGTCAGAGCAATCACTGAGATAAATGCTTCAAAAAGAAAACATCTAAGTATCTCATCTAATGATCCTTTTTTTAATAAAGATTGTTGATCCCAAAATCACAATCAAGACAAATTGGAGCAAAGTTACTATGCAAAATTATACATCCGTATATGAAATGTTGAAAAATGTCCATGAATAATCTGTTGCCTGTTTTGTGTATGAACCCATGCTATCCTAATATTATTAAAGAGAGTAAGATTATTATGATAACTCATGTCTCCTTTTTAAATCCTTTGAACACATTTCCTTAGAACCCCATTACGTTAAGCCACATTTTGTTAAACAATGAAGAGAACTTACGGAAGAAGCATGTTGGAACTATGGAAAGCTGTTACATGAAGAATCCAAATGGCATAAAATTATGTAAAAGGCCAAAAATCTCTAGTGGACTTACAAAATGCAGCATACACAACTGTTCTTCACTGGAGGTTCATTCTGCAGTTTCTCTGAAGAATAACAAAAACCAAAACTCTGAGATATATAAACACACACACAAAAAATCAAGAGGAAATGCATTGAAATTACCGTCTCTTCGGCCTATTATAGGAGGAGGAAGAACAACATGCACCGTAGTTACCATTCCAGGATGTTCACAAATCTGTATTGACCTGGCTTCAGAAATTGTTGTGTTGTTCTCCAGTATTTTGCCACCATTGATGAGCTTGATCTCATTTATCATCTTTGGGCCATTTTCTTTGTCTATACCAAAGAGGAAAAAAAAAGATATTAGCACTTAGAACACAACTGAACACATTTTTTCAGTATATATAGAACACATTTTTACCCTTAGGCCATTGAGCAATGATATTCTCCTTGAGAGACGCAACAGTCGTGAACTGACTGTATTTGCTCGGTCCGATGTCGGTGCCATCTGCGAGTCTGAACTTAAGTTCTATCCAACCTTCATCTCCCATCTTGAGGATCAGGCTGTCCGAGCAAGAGGTGCAATTACAACTTCTAGCAACTAATGGAGAACCATATATATAAATAACGAAAAGTGAAAAAAGAAAAGAAACAAAGAAGGTATATAAACACAATATAAAAAAATGGCATAACATGAGTTGCTTTCAATCAACTATATAATAGTGAAGTTACAAAAAAAAAAAAAAAAACTATATAATAGTGTATTTCATTTTAATTCTTCTAGATTACAGTTCCATCTAACATCCAAACCGGATCCTATCTAAGCTTAACCGGTTAGAGAATTGCGAGGAAATAATTTCTATAAAGCAATTCCAAACCGGATCGTAGCATTTCGGTTTGTTCCCAAAAGCATTTTCCCGCCACTTTTATAAAACAAACTTTCACTGTCACTCGTCGTCTCCGATCCCTAACCGCAATGGAGGTTACAACGGAGCCGAAGACGCAGATCGATGAAGCATCTCATCGCAACCTCTCGTTTTCCACTCCCATCGCCGGCGATCCAAGCTCGGACAAACTCCCCTTCTTCCGCCACCGCTCGCGGCAGATCAAGCGCGACACGTGGCTCGTCTCCGTCTTCGTGCTTCTCCAGATCGTCGTCTTCGCTGTGACTATGGGAGTCAACGACTGCTCCGGAAACTCTAACGGCCACTGCGCCGCCAAATTACTCGGCCGATTCTCTTTCCAGCCTCTCTCTGAGAATCCTATGCTCGGTCCCTCCGCTTCTACGTGAGTACCTCTCCCTCTCTCGGCGCGAGTTTCTCGTTCGTTGTATCTGTTTGTGGAATCGATCTCAATTTGAATTCGGAAGATCTATTAGTGTTTGATTTGTGTGGATCTGCTTGTTGCAACACTCTGTTTGATGAATCAATCGAAGCTTAGATACAGATCGTACTGCTGCTTATCCTTAGATCTATAGTGTTTGATTTTTGTGGATCTGCTTGCTGCTACGTTCTGTTTGATGAATCACTCGAAACTTAGTTACAGATCGTAGTGCTTCTTATTCTTCTTAGATCTATAGGTTTTAGCAAGATCGAAGGAAACATAAGAGCTATTTTGCTTCTAACGACTGAGTATGAAGCTCTGTACCTCATATTTTTCACTGTGATTTTGCAGCTTCGAACACATGGGAGGTCTTTACTGGAATGCTCTGGTTGAGAAACATGAGATTTGGCGTGTGTTGACGTCTCCCTGGCTGCACAGTGGATTGTTTCATCTTTTGATAAATCTTGGGAGCTTGATTTTCGTTGGGATATTCATGGAGCAGCGATATGGACCATGTAAAAGTCGTCTCCTTCACTCTGGTTACCTCATCTAATCACGTTTATAATCTGTTTTTGCTATGGTTCTGTAGTGAGGATTGCAGTAATATACTTCCTCTCTGGCCTTGTGGGAAGTCTCTTCGCTGTGTTGTTTGTTCGAAACATCCCATCAATCTGTTCCGGTGCTGCTTTCTTTGGATTGATTGGAGCTATGCTTTCTGCACTTGCAAGGAACTGGAATCTATATACCTCCAAGGTCAAAGGACTTCTTCTTGTCCCTGTGTACCTTCTTATCTATATAACCGTTTCTGATTGTGTTTTGTTATGTTTGCTACAGGTTTCAGCATTAGTGATCATACTCACTATCTCCACAGTCAATTTCCTGATCGGCTTTCTCCCTTACATTGACAACTTTGCGAATATTGGCGGTTTCATATCAGGATTCCTTCTTGGATTTGTGCTGTTATTCACCCCACAGCTGAGACAGGACCCCCCTCCACCTCACAAGGGAAAACTGTTTGAAGATGATATGAGAAGTTCCACAAGGCTTAAAGAAATGTTTGACAGACCAGTGTTAAGGATTGTATGCCTGCTTGTGTTCTGTGGAATGTGAGATATCCCCTTTACTCTCTTTTTGTTCGTGCTCTATCTCTCAGCGTTATGAAAAAGCTTATCCATCTTTGTCTCTTTTCTTTCAGACTTGCTGGTGTTCTAGTAGCAGCCTGCTGGGGCGTTAATCTCAACCGCTACTGCAACTGGTGTCGCTATGTTGACTGTGTTCCAACCAGGAAATGGAGCTGCAGCGACATGACTACTTCCTGCGAGGTATTGTGTGACACTGATTCTAGATACCAAGTCTTTTTTTAATAGACAAATCATAGTTCAATATATGTGAATTTGATAGGCAATGGTGAGTGATGCTCAGCTAACACTAACGTGTATGGCCAATGGAAAGTTCCGGATATTCCCTTACACCAACATATCACAAGCCAGGACACAAGACCTCTGCACGCTCGTCTGCACTTAAACATGACCAGGTTCTAACTCCTTTGTACTCCCTCCCATACTTTGACAATTGCACATAATACCACCAAAACTCTCATTGTATAATATCCTTAGTCAAGTATCAGCACTTTTGTGGCATAGCCTTAATGGATAAGAAGGTAGGACTTGTAAACGAAACGATTGCATTGGTTCTTGTTGATACTATGAATCTGAATACTAAAGGTCTACCAAGTTAGGTCCCATAGGAGGACCCAGTAGCCGCATTAGTGGCTTACATAAACTTGACACAATCCACATCATATCTACGCACACATGACACACCAGAATGTATAAATATTCAGCTTCGTTTTTACTTAAATGTATAACTTTTTGCTTATATGCTTTAAGAGGAAGAGTGATGATGGTGATAAATAGGTGTGGCTTTGTGGGTCTAGTAGAATGAGAAGAAAAGGGCCGACCTTGACACAGGTAGAGAGAGAGATATAGAGATAGGGCCACTAAAATTGATTTTGGAAAGAAAAAAAAGTAGAATTGAGAATGTTACACATCATATTAAAATGCAGACATAATAGCTGAACAAGCCCATACTGTGGTCCTGATTCTCATTAACCTCTACTCAACTGCCTACTTCTCTCTATATTGGTTTAAACTTTAATTACTCCTATCCTCCAACACTAAGTATGCATTATATACATAACACAACAAAGACATGCCTTTTGTTTCTTCTATATTAATATTCATTTTTTCGTTGTATTTTATAACATGTTCAAGTCACTCTATTTCTGTTAAATTCACCTTAGTTATTACCATCGGTGATTTGTGATTTCATTGGTCATTACAATTTCTGAGAATTGATCTTAAACATTTTGGCTTCAGTTTGGTGTAAAAAAACTATAAGTGAGGGACAAACTCTGGTTTGTAATCAGTTGACTTTACAATCAAAACGGATGTAACCAGAAATGAAGCAAAAGGTTGTTGGGAATATGGTTTGGAAGCTTTATTTCAAGTTTTGTTGTGCACCTTCAAATGTGTTTAAAAAATAAAATAAAATAACCCACAAACCAGCACAATTTTGGAACTCTTATTATTTTAGATTTTAAGCATTTGCACAAAGAAGAAAAAACAATTAAAATTTGTTTATTCCCCATATATGTATATATCCATATAGTACTTGTCAATGTTGTCATGTATAACTATAACGTTCTTTCTCAATCATCCTTTCTTTTAATTTTTCATTTCTTCTTACTATATTAATCCTTAATATCGAGAATTTGGACCACATCAACAAGTTATAAAGATATATGTAAACTATTATTTAATGTGCATCAATGATATACACGAAGATGGGTGGGAATATTACAACCACAGTTCTCTACCATTTAACGCTGAAATAGCATGTACCTTTGCATCCTTATTTCGGCTCACATTACTTTTACAGTTCACTTTTAAAGAATACAAACTATATCTTAAGTTGTGGCTCTTGACCCTCTAAATAATCAACTCTTCCCTTTATCTCCACCGTCCGGTTAGAGGATTAGTGATCAAAGAGTGCTTATCAGTTATTAACTTAGTCGCCTTACTTGATTTGCGACTTTGTTAAAGGTTCTTTTGACCTTGCTTAATAGTTGTCCTTGTCCATATAGATTCTGGTTAGGTAAAACGGGTACAACACAATTAAAGGCCTTTTAACTTTTTTACCGTTTTATTTTATTCTTATTTTCTCAATCGATTTTCCTATTTTCTTTTAAAACAATTATTTTAGAGTTCAGAATCGTAAACATTTACATCTAGCAACAAATCGGTAAATGAGTGAAACCAATAAATCATAGAATCATTCTCAACAGGAATTAAATGGGACAACGAAGTGGAGAAATTAGACGATCAATGTCAAAATGGTAGACGGAAAGAGAAGAGGAGTATGGACCCAAAACAGTTGTTTCTTTATCTTAAGTCATAACTGAGAAAACCAAACATTCTCGCAAATCTACACCTTGGTACTACTCTTCTGCTACTTAGTAATTACTCTCTAAGGCTGTGTCGATAGTTATACACTCGAATAGTTAAACATACATACATCTATATTGTAACATTTTCATTCTACCAGGAACATTTTTCATATTATTTATTATATATACAAGTCTTCTTGTCAATAATATACCATCTTCTAGATTGTTCGTGAACTTTCTTTGGATTTTACTTCTGATATATCGAGTTTTGGATTCATTGCTGATTTGTTCAAAAAAAAAAGGATTCATTGCTGAATAGTGTTTTATTTAATTGCTGAATAGTATTCCTTTTGTCTGTTTCGTTATTCATAGACGAAAATAAAATAGTTAAATATTAAGAAGTTTGTCTTTCACGTCTATAACATAAACAAATTGTGGAAAAAACGATATATGATATTAAAATTTAAAAATGTGACAAAAATCTATAAAAGAAATGAAGAAACAAACAAGAGTAATCGGAGATTATTGAGTCGCCCGACGCTTCCATTAGTTATGGTCCCGTCTTCCATTAGATTTGATGTGTACACTCATCCACAAATACTTGGGATGTTTTTTTTTTTTTTTGTAACGAATGTAGAATGTTTAATACATGTGCAAATCTACAACATGTAGAATGTATAGTCGCTGATTGTTGACAAATAATTCTAGATTCTTGTTTTGTTGATTTGAATATAACATATATCTCTACTGCAGTGTAATGGTAATATATGGCCGAGATTGATTATATGATATGCATTTTCATTTCACGTATAGATTTGTGATTATCCTACTGTAACTTTTCTAACGCTTAATTATATAGTTATGTGGTAAAAAAAGTAGTATAAACTTTCAGCTACGATTATGAAAATACATTCAATAAAGTAACAAAGGAAAAATGATTTTAAGCAAAAAAAACAAAGGAAAAATGATAATTCAAGTTGATATAATGTTTCATGGTTCGCATATACTATCATGTAGTATTAAATAGTTAAAAATAAAACACAATTTCTACTAGTCACTGAAAAATAGAAAGGAAAAACAATCATATATAGATACATCATACATCATCGTTTACCATTTTTTCGTATTGTCGATTCCATATGATACGATAATTTCTCGTTTGATATACATAGAAATATACATTTAAAATTTGTTGGATAACTTTTTAATAAAGATTTAGTCCCTATTGTTTCACTTTCACGATATGAAGATACTATTTCATAATTAACAAAAAGACTACTTATTTTATATCATCCTAACCAAAATCATAATTGCAATAATATTGATATTTATTGGTGGTTTGAAAAGAGAGTGTACGAATAGAATTAAAGAAATACAGATGAGTATAGAATACGCGCCGGCTTGATAACGGGAATAAAGCAACATATGTACTGCTTAGCTTGCAACATCTATAACCCTTTTGCATTTAATTCTCTTAATTTTATCTTATCTACTTAAATGTTTTTATTAAATATTCAACTGCGTCAACTGAATGTTATATAGTATTTCTTTTCTTGGTATCCGCCGTTGTATGGGTCCGAAATGCCACTTTGGAGGTACGAACTTGATTTCATTCTTTGTATACTTTAGTTACACTGCATTATTATTAGTATGCTCGAATCTAATTGTTATACAATGACCTATCTCGATCCCTTGAGCCATTATCATATTAATACAAAGCATAAGATGACTAATCGAGTTTACTATGTTAGATTTGTATGAAGTAATAGTATATTATAAAGCAACTTAGGATCTACTCACAAATCATTCAAACCTTGTCTATAATATTTGAAGACTTAATTGTAGTCGAGGTGTCTAACAACCAAAGGATAACTAGTATTTCAAACAAACTAGTTACAGAAACACCTATAAGCACTGTGCAATAATTGGATAAGCAAGTATTGTGAAGGGTGTAGACACTAAAAAAAACTTTGCTTTGTAATCAATCAACTAAGTGCATAACTAATAAGGCATGAAATGGTATTAGATGCCGTCCCTCGTAGAAGACGCTAGCTCATATACTAAAATCACTAATTATTCGTTTATTAGTGTACTAAAACATGATCATTATTATAATTACCCTTTTATTTTAACCATCAACACTAGAGATTTTATTCGGACAAAGAATCAAGCTAATGAGCAGCTTCTAGAAATACAAATTTTATTCTGTCTCAAATTTATAGATGACAAAAAATTTATATGGACTACATGGAAAAAAAATCATGTTCTATATGTATTTTCCCTGAAAAAAACTATAATCTACTCTCTCTTCTTTTTTTTTTTCCAAAAATCCTATGTATGCCTTTTGTAGATTTCAATTTATTGTATTCTTCTTTCCATAAGAAACTTAGTTTAAAAAAAAATACAGAATTGTCCAAAAAAAAAGTTACAAAAATACAGAGAAATCAATATATTTTGGTATTATTACCAAATACCAATCATCCACTTCCTCCTCTATAGGAAACAAACCATCATTGCTCCAAACAATCACTTTCATCCTTACAAAATCTCTGATTCTTCTTCACCTTCTTATTCTCTTTCTCTCACTCTCTTTTTCATCTATACATATATACATTCACACACACACACACACATAAGCACACATACAATCTCTTTATAACCTTTAAACTCTCTCCTTCACAATTTTCCCTCCACAGAATCATCATTCTCTGTTTCATCATCAACAAAATGGATTCTTCTTGTACAAACTCAGTAAACGGATTCTACACTTTTCTAAACAAATCAATGGAAGATCTCGAAAGGGTTTATCTCTCCAACAGCTTCATGTCCCTTCAGTTCCTACAGAGAGTGATCTGTCTCCTACGAACCTCTCACTCTCATCTCACACTTCTTGTCCAAAAACTCAACCTCCCTGTCGGCGACAAGTGGCTCGACGACTACATGGACGAAACCTCCAAGCTCTGGGACGTCTGCCACGTCATCAAATCCTCTCTCTCCTCCATGGAAAGCTTCTGCTCCGCCGCTATTTCCGTCACCTCCTCTCTCGACGGCCACCACCACCACCACAACCACCGTCAGGTTTTTTTTTTCTAAAAAAAATAAATTTTGAAAAAAAGTTCGAATATTTTCGAATAAAGTTTCGAACTTTGGTTTGTTTTTGCTAAAATAAAAAATAATTCTTGAATAAAAGATAATAAAGTTTCGAACTTTGGTTGATTATGAAATGGATTACAGGTGATGCGAGCGATAACTGGGTGTCGGAGAGAAGCGGTGGGGATAGAGGAAGAGAACAGAGCTTTGATGGAGAACCGCGTCCAAAGGTTTCCCTTTTGGTCGGAGCAAGTTACGACGACGGCGGCGATGGAGTCGTCGAAGATACAGAACGGGTTCAGCGGGTTCAGAGGAGTGATGAACACGATGAAGAGCATGAACACTCTGTTTCTCACGATCTTGACGCAAGGCCTTGTTTACAGCATCCCCGGAGAGGCGGCGACGACGGTGACGGTGACTGCGACGGCGATGGTGAGGCTGAAGCAGAGGGTGGCAGCGGAGATGGAGAGGACGGGGGTGAAGAAAGGAGTGATGATGTACGAGTACAGGAGGAGCAAGACGGCGGTGGAGGAGCTGAAGGCGGAGCTTGAAAGGCGGTGGTGCTGCGGCGGAGGGAGGGGAGAAGAGGAGGGGGAGGAGGCGGAGAAAGGGTTGAGAGAGAGAGTGGAGAGTGTGAAAGTGAGTGTTGGGAGTTTGAGGAGTGGAACAGAGAGTGTTGTTGCTCAGATTGATGATTTCTTTGATGAGATTGTTGATGGTAGAAAAATGCTTTTGGCTTTCTGTAGCCACAGGTGAGAAAATAAAACACAAAGGTTTTAGGCTCTTTTAGATTAATCAGAATGTTTAATCTTCCATGTTTTTAATTTGTTTTATAATATCTATAAAATTTATGTGCTTTTATAAAACCTTTCTGGTGCTCTTTATATATCAAAGTCCAAACATGAAGTTAAGATTATGCTTATAAAATTAAACCATGGTGCTAAAGTTGAAATGTGAAAAAATAACTATTGTTGTTGTTGTTGTATAGTATATCATTGTTGTGAACATACTTCATCCATTCTGAATATAAGATGCTATTAAAAAATAACTATTGTTGTTAAGATGTTATATTCAAAAACTGTATTATCAATTGTGTTTTACTGTTTTATGTTAGTTAAATGCACTGATTTATTGTCTAATACTGTAGAATTTTTTAATAACTGTATATCTATGTTTTTAATATGAAGTTAACATGATGCTTAAAGAACTAGTGTGTTAGAGTTGAGATGTAAAGAAAACAAATAAAACTACATCAAACTGTATAAGAACATATGTTGTTAATACCGATTCTATAGGAAATCTTCAAATGACGAGACATGTAATATAGTGAACATGGAGATGAAATGTTTTGATTATTTTACTTTCTCAAAAATAAAAATAAAACGTCTGATTATTGTTATAGTACTCTTTTGTTTCTTTGTTGCTTTAGAATAAAAGAATTGACTGCAAAAGAGAGAGACCAGAGTTGTCTATACGGAAAAGAGTTGCAGAAAGGACGGTAATAAAATGAGAAAACAGAAAATGATTACAAACCTGACGGTTGATTTGTTTTCACTTGATGCAGATCGAGAGATAAAGTGAAGAAAAAAACATCTCGTGCTCTTCTTTTGTATAATGACTTCTTTTTTATTTGTCAATTATGTTTTATTATGAGACTCATACTTACAAATGATTAGCAACCCGTCCCCTCTCTTCTATACAAAATTCAAAATTTGGAAGATACGATACACAAACAATTCATCAAACATCAGTTAACAATTTGTAAGACTCATACTTCAATTTCAGGCGTTGCTTCTTCTGAAGGCTCCAAATATTGGGTGGAAATAACGTTTACACTCGTGAGAAATCCTATCTTGAACTTACGACATGGGAAGAGGGTTATATCATTTTTCATTTTTGAACAATCATACAAGAAAAGTTACGAGAAAAAATCATAAGTAAAATCGTCAAGTTCCCAAACCCAAGTGAATGATAGTTAAAACAACATTTGTTATATACTTATATCAAATAAATACATTTTTTGTCTATTTATTTAATCCAGAGACTATGATTGAAGAGTCAGAACCGAGTTCCTTTTTCATTGGTTTGGTTGTTGGTCTGCATGCATGAATTATTTGTGTTTCCTCAACATATAACCAAACTCT
This sequence comes from Brassica napus, assembly GCF_020379485.1. Lineage (NCBI taxonomy): Eukaryota > Viridiplantae > Streptophyta > Magnoliopsida > Brassicales > Brassicaceae > Brassica > Brassica napus. The sequence goes on along the minus strand of NC_063440.1, from coordinate 27,262,611 downwards.
GAAAAAAATAATTATTTTGTTTTGTCCTTGAAACATTTTCAGGTTTGCGTTACAGCTAATTTTCCAAGAGTGGGTTCTTGTATTTTCATCATACTGTGACCAATTAAAGTAAATAGAAATATAAGATCCACCCAGTTCACTTTCACATAATGAACGTATGCAATGTACATGTATCGTCGTATATGTCAATCATACAAATCATGAGAGTAATAATACCAGAAAAGAAGACAGACTTTATTCGGTTGATCTAACTTTAACCAAGTCAACATGCTATAGCTAATGTTGATAAACATAATATTATGTCTTTTTGTTGTTGTTCATCGGCCGCTTAGTCGTCTTAATTTGCTAATCAAACCTACCTATTATACTTGTCCTAATCTATAAACCAAACCTGATTTATTGACAAATAGGCGCTCTGCTATATATCACAAATCGGTTACAAAGTTAATAGAAGAATCAGAAAAAGTGTAATAGTAGGGGACCTTGAGCTTCCTGAGCAGAGCATTATTGGCAGTTTTATTTAATTAAAAGCCAAAGAACAGTTAATACTATTTGGTTGGCGCCGTTAACTTAGATGCATTCATTAGGCTCATCGCATAGGGATGTCAATAAATCACCTAGGTACTGTTGTTTCTTAGTACTCCGTAAACAGTCTTAATCACTGCTATATAAATGGTTAAAAGTAAAAATCATCCATAGACATTTTACCCCCCCCCCCCCCCAATAAAACAATAAAAAGAGCGAGATGCTCAAATCCAGAATGTGTCTCAGAGATTGGTCAAATACACAGATTGCCACGTGGCAAACATAAAATCCTCAAGAGAAAGTCAAAATGCAAAGAAAAGAAAAACCATAAGATACTTTTTATAGTATTACCAACCAACTACTACTTGGGACGTACAGATTCCAACATTCTTTCATTCCCTTCACCTGTCAACAACATTGACACAACAAACAAACCACAAATCATTGAATAATAATAATTCATCTTCAGGCATTATAGTGTGAACAAGTAGCTCCAAGCTTATTTTAAAGATCAAAACTGTAACAGTCACACAGTAAAGTCAAGCAAAGAAAAGTAAAATGCAATTCATGTGTAATGTTCAGAGACTGTCGAATGTTCCTATTATATGTTGTCCCTTACAATGAATGCGAGAGACCAAACAAGGGTGAAATAGTACAGACAAACGTACATGCACTGTAATAATAAAGTAACAACTATCTCAATTTATGTATATATTCAAATTCCAGTTACCACAGACTGTAGAGATCGATAAAAAATAGTAATCACGAAAGGATGATGAATAAGATTCGTGCCTAATGGAAGCAAAAGCCTAATCAGTTTGAAAATGCAAAACCTCATAGATTGATCAAAATACCTTTACTGCTATTACCTCTGTGTCTGCTGGAATCTTATAGGCACCCAAGACTCTTTCACCTTCCTCCACGACCCAGCAACTGTGCCTCATTCGGAACTTCATTGTCACTGGACTCTTTGCTCCCATCCTCTTCACACAAGCTAGACTCAGCAACACCGCTCTCAGCAGGCTCCTGCACGTTTATCACCTTCCCAAACAGCTGAAAACTAATGCCTCGGTTGTTCCCAGCCGCGTCGTTTCCGGAAGAAACATTAGTGGTGTTGCTGTTAGGCGACAGCTCATCCGACGGCGGACTGCCAAAGCTCATCATCTGAGTCGAGACCCTTCCCAAACCGGGAAGAGGGCTAAAGAAGTTAAACTCAGGATGAGCGTTCTCTCCAATGAATCCGGTTGAGTTGTTGTAAGACCCAAATTCGTAATGCCTGGCTCCCTGCATGCCAGCAGGAACTGTAGTGTAAGTGTACCCGTATGGGATTGGATCCATAGCTTGTTGTCCTCTTCCGTAATAGACCATCTCTCCTTCTTCTCCACTCAGGACCCCAGTCGAGGCGTGTGGATACTTCGACCTCTTTGGTGGAGGAGGGTAAGTTGCGTGAAGCTGAGTTGAGCTCGCAGTAACGGCTTCCACTTGCCAAGGATTCACCCTCTTCAAGTTCTGCAGAATCTCAGGCTCGTCCCATGTGATCTGCTCAAAGCTCACAAGTAAAGAAAACGAGTTTCCATTAACATTAACTCAGTGACAAAAGCTAAGCATTCATATACATATGAAAGTTTCGGTATATATAAGTGTTTCCGTATATTTTTTAAGTTTTGTATTCGGGTTTTCGGGTATAGTTTTTGGGTTTCGGATAAAGTTTTAGATTTTCAAAAATATAATTCGGATAATCGGATAAAATTTTGGATAAAAATTCGAGTATATTTTCGGATATTTTTGAGTTTTAGGGTATTTTATCGGGTTTCGGGTATATTTTTTGGGTCTAAAAACCCGAAACCGACCCGAAACTTTTAGGAACCAAAAAATAGCGGATATTAACGGTTCCTAAGCAACTTAACTCGAACCAACCCGGGACTGACAAGTTCTAATTACCCTATTGGGTCCTAATATCTAAATCCCAAAGATTAGGACCCGATCCTAGAAACCGAATGCCCATGCCTATACGAAACTATCACCAATTTGGATTTCAAATCAAGAACTCACAACACAGTAAAGACACACAGCAACAAGAAACACTGCACAAACGTATACCTGAAGCTGTTTCCACGTCTCCTGAAACGTAGCCGAGACGATCCCCTGAAACCACGTGATCCTCGACGAATCCTCCGTCTCCATCGCCATCTTGACTCTCGTTCCAGGCGTCCAGTAAACATTCCTCGACGCCTCGACTTCCTCAGCTCTCACCACGAACTCAGACCACCCCGCCGTCGGATAGTAAACAACCTCGAACGGTAACCCCCGCGACGCCTTCCCTATCGCCTCCGAAACCGCCTCCGCCGTCAGCTTCCCCATCCCAACTCTCCTAAACTTCTCGCCACCGTCTTCCTTCTTAACTCCGTAATAACCACCGGGGAAGTACTCGTCCCCGTAGTAGCTTCCTCCTCCTCCGGATTTGTTAGAGATCGGAGCTCTCCTGACGCCGATAAACATCTCGTGAACGGACTTCCTCATGAAAACGACGGAGTCTCCGCAGATCAGCTTCTTGCTGTTCACGAACTTGCTCCACCCGGTGGTTAGCAAGTGCCTCCTCGGCGTACCGCGGTAGATGTGGCGAAAGTCCCACACGCCGCCGTGCACGTCGGTGATGAAGAGCTTCTGAACGGGAGGATCGGCCTGGAAATCGAGAGGAGGGAAGACGGAGTCCGCGCAGTACCGCGGGACGGAGAATCCTCCTCCGTTATTAGCATCAGACGCAGTGAGGACCTTCGCGAACGTAACGACCTTCTCGCTCTCGTCCTCCTCTTCGAATCGAGATTGAGGAGGGAACTGAAACTGATCCTGCGCCGCCGCCGTCGCGGGGTGAAGCGTTAGGTGCGCGAAGACCTCGTCGGTGATCGGATCCGCGAGGAGGTCGATCGAGGAGACGACGCAGGCGATCGGAGAAGCTGTTACGGCGGAGGAGGAAGGGCAGCAGTGCTCCACGTGTCCCTGGGGGTAATAGTAGACCCTGGAGAAGAGCGCGGGGATCTGGACGGAGGCTCCGGCGCAGGCGCGCCAGATCTTGGGGTCGATTACGCGGTGGACGTCGGCGATCGCCGACGGTGGTGACATTGGCGGTTGAGAGGAGGTTATAGAGAGAGAGAGAGGAAGCGACTCTGTGTGTGTTTGAGACAGAGTTATAGAGAGAGAGAGAGAGAGAGGATAATGGAAGCTTAAAACGAGAGCGGAGGGATAGGGAGAGAGAGAGAGAATAGATTTAACTGTTACGCCGTTGTAGCGAGATTTTGCTTTGATTTTATTCGAATTTACGGTTTTGCCATTCGACAACAAACTTGTTGCAGCAACCCTGCTCTTTTCCACCGTCCGATCGCGCGCGTGTATCACTCTCTTCCTGCATTAGTATTTTTTTGGGTTAATTTCTCCTCATTACTTAATGATGTCCTACTCTATCTTTGTATTTTTCTTCTAGAAGCAGATTTAAATAAACACGAATTATTAAAGACCGCTAATAATTTTTGTAGAGTAATAATTATCTACGAGTGTCAATAGCAGTTAAAGTAATCGATGGAATTTTCTTAACGTTTTATTAATGATTATAATGATTTAATATACCATTCAACCATGTTTGTTCTTTGATTTATCTTCTTCTTTTTTTTTTTTGAAAAATTGTTCTTTGATTTATCGTTTAGGTTACACAAAAGTTTCACTAAATTCTTAAGATTGTTTTTTAATAAAAAAAGTTTGATTTAGGAAGAATAAGTCAAACAACAATGTCAATTTTCTCACATTATTTTTGTCTGATATTAAAACCATTTATCATGTTTTTAGGAGATAGATGTATTTTTCTTATATTAGGTGACATTACATGGTTTATTGTCAATATTACTTTTGTATTTTTGCTGATGTTGTACGGTATTTTTTAGTTTCTAGAATAATATTTTGTCTTTCCACAAAATCTAAGATAAATTAATCAGATTTAAATGTATCTTGTTTGTTGGATGAGGTTGCAATTATCAGATTGTCTTACTTTAAACTTCAAGTTTAACAACCTGATAACAACGAAAAGATATGTAAATATTATAATCGAATATGTTAATGAACACTTCCATTTAAATGTTGAATGCATTTTAAAAATGAATTATTTTCTGAATTGTTAGAGGTCTTTCTCAATTTTACTAACAAAAACAAAGGGGGTACTTTGCATTTGGGGGGAAACGAGCTTAAAATATAGTTAGAGCAATCTCGTTTGCTTTTCATTTTGTAAAGTTATTATTGTAAGCTGTCTTAATTTAATCTTTAATTAGCTTCTTAAACCCCAATAATTTAAAAATATTTTATTACTTAAAATGAAGCAAACAAAATAAGATAGTGTGGACTGTGAAGTCAATATATATAAGGAAGTGCCGTGTGGCTAAATTGTTGCCGTTCTTAAAATTAAATTTATTTTATTTAATATTTTACTTTATTTTCAGTATGATTGGTAAAGTCTTTAAATAATGGAAAGTTACAAGCTAATATAGACTGATTAATGTTTAATACCACATTTACAATTCTAGCCAATTAGAGCATTTAATTTTGAACTTTTGTCATTTAATTTTTTTTCTTACTTTACCTTCAAATGTAAATAGGAAGGAACACATAATCATATCAAAACACATATTAACTTCTGTTTAAGCAAAAAAAAACACATATTAACTTCTAGAAAATATCTAAACAAATATCTGAATAAATAAAATGAAAAAGATCAAAAAGGATCTTATTGGTTATTCCGTTGGCGCGTGGTGGAATGTTTGTTGTGGTCTTACAAATTATTCGTTTATTTAATCTTATATGTTTTCGACGGCACATAAAGGAGGCGGCTATTTAATTTTATTAAAAACATAAAAACAAAAGAAAAACAAAAATAACGCAATTTAATTAAGTTCCGTTAAAACGGGCCTGTTTCTATTTCCGCAGGTTTCGAGTTTCTATAACAGACGGCCCACTATCACATCAAAGTTTAACGATATGATATAAATAAACGAATTAAAATAATAAATTGACAATGACAATTAGAGTCAATGATTAAGCTTTTTTTTTTTTATCAAAGGTACTCGTTGATTGCAAATATAAAATGTTTCCCATCATTCTTTTAGAATATGACTAATGAGAGTAGCGTGAACAAATTGTTTTTGTTCTTTTTTGTAAGAAAATCAAATAATGTTGAAATCAGTTTTCACGAGGACAAAGACTCAGACGTGGTGGTACTTTATTCACTAAAATCTGTCAAAATCAGTGTAACGCCAATAATCATCGTCCTACGGTTTACAAACAATATAAAAAGTACCATACGTACATGTCGGGACAAAACAACGAAAACATAAAAATAAAATATATTTTAAATATAAGAAAATAAACACCAGAAAGTCCCACTTTATCGACGACATCTGTAGTCGTAACTCGTAATAGAGGAAGATGGTATTCAAGTAAGTGCTTTTGTAATCATCTCTCTTCTAATCAGAGTTATTTAACGGGTTGTGTTGATTAGCGTTCGAGCTTATGTTAAGTATTTGATTTGTCTTAAAAGTCTCCAACCAGCTACCAGAGAGAATCTTTAAACACCTAACCGGATTGCAATAAGAATCCTCCCTAAATCGGATTCAAATCTCACAAACACACAATTAACACCATAATCATTAGAACAAAACAAAAGCAAGAATCAATTAGTTCAAAAAACCCAGTTGCAAATTTTGCATGTTGTAATATATAATAAAAAACCGAGAATGCTGAAAACCGAAATAACATTTAAATTTTACAAAAACAGTAAAAACATAGCAAAAAGAAACTCTCAAGCCTCCCCTTCGGACTCAGACTCTGCGCTCTGCAGCCACACCACAAAAGGCTTAACACTCTTCCAAACAGGCGAGCTCTTGTCAGCTCCTGCCAAACCCTTTTGGTACCATTCCAACACAATCTCTTCCTCAACAACGTCTTCATCGTACAACGCCTTGAGAACCTGAGCCGCCTCTTTAACCGCCTCTCCGTTTCCACTCTTCCCGCAGAACGATCCAAAAGAGTTGAGCAGATGCATCTGCGAACCTTCCTCCTGCGTTGCAGCCGCCAAGTAATCCTTCTTCTTCATCGCTTCCTTGAGAAAATCTTTCCCCACGCCGTCAAAGAGAGCGCTGAAGAGGGCGTCCATGACCTCCTGAGGAGGCTCAGAGAGAGAGGAGATGAAAGCTTTGAGCTCGCTTATTGGTAAACCCTTCTTGAGATACTCTCTCATCTCATGCCCCAGACTCTTCTTCTCCTCCTCTTCGTCTAAAGAGATCATCACCATCTCAGCAGTAGCAGCACTCAGCTCCTTCATCCTCTTCTCAGCAGCTTCTCTAGAAGTATCAGTCTGCCATTGGATCCCATCGTCGTCATCATCATCATCATCTGCACTCCCATCATGCTTCGGACTAACCTCCTCATCAGAAGCATCCTTCTTAGACACCTTAGAACAACCATCCTTCTTCTTAAGCCTCTTCATCGCCTCATCAGCAGCCTCACCTTCCTTCACCCTCTCCTTCTCAGCTCTCCTCATAGCCTTCTTATCCTTCCCCACCTTCTTCGCCTCCGGCGGATTCTTCAGAATAAAAGTCGTCAGCTTATCCCTCATGTCACACTCAGAGACAAACCCACAAGCCGCACACTTCAGATTCACCATCTGACTCTTGGTAATAACAATCTCAGTCTCAGGGTTCCCACACCCATAACACTGAACATACCTCTTAATAAACGCCTCTAACAGAGACGCAAGCTTCGAAGTACTATGAGCTCCGTTCACAAGAGAAGTCCCAGTCTTCTCATCAAACTTGGACTGAGCTCCAAGCTCGCAGCCAAAGTACTTTGTAGTATAAGAAGCTGGCCTCGCTAAAGCCTTGGCGATGTCGACGTTGTTGACAATGTTGGTCTTGATGCCGTTACCTTTGCCTTCAGTTTTAGTGACCATCTTAGGCATCTTGTAACGGTAAAAGGCGTCGTTGCGGTTGGAAGCACCAATGTTCTGGAGCGCCATCTTTGAGTTTTGTTAGTGAAAGTGGTCGGAGAGGAGGAGAGGAGGTGTCTCGGGTTTGAAGATGCGTGTGATGGAGGAGCTAGTGGTGGTGGTGGTTCTTAGCTCTGGGTGGTGTAGGATGATAATGTTATTATTCTCCAAGCAGAGAGGTGGTAGATAGCAAAAGGGTGATATCTTGTCAGACATAAAATAAAGCTTCAAACTTTTTAACTCCTGTCAACAAAAAAAGCTGAAAGAAACCATTTTTAATTAGAGAAACAGAACACACGTATCAAAAACAGAGCAACCCTAAGAGACGAATCAAAAACAGAGCAACCCTAAGAGAGAAAAGAATATTAATCAATTGAATCGAAAAGTAATCTACCAAACAGCTCTAAGAACAAATCGAGCTATGTTCGGTTCCTGAATCGAGCAAACCTAAGGGAGAATCGAACAACTAAGAGAGACTAGTAGTAGTAATAATAATTTCAATCAATCATTACGAGATTTCAACGAATAAGCTCAATTTGGGGAAGAAACTGATTACGAAAATCAAAAACAGAGCTTCTCGCATGAGATTGAAACAGTAATCTACAAGGATCTGGAGAGATACCTCTGAATCGGAGACGATGGAATCGAAAGCTCGGAACGAAGATTTAGATTTGAGAGATAGAGAGAGAGAGGCGTGCGTTGGTTTGTTTATATAAAGAAGGAGAAATTAGGGTTAACTTTTACGAAAAGGAAAGATCTTTCTTTACTTTTAACGTTTTAAGATTATTTCCTTCTCCCCAAGTAATTAACTAATTATTTTATAATTTCCTTTTTTTTAATAAAGGGAAACAAAACCCATTTCAACTTAAACTGGAAACTAAAATTTTAAAAGTTAAATTGTATTGGCAAAGCTTGGACAAAATAAAATCAGACATTCTTTAAAATGTATAGTTAAAAAATCTGACGTTCTTAAAAATTTAATTTAAATATTTGTTTTCTTCAGTACATCAAAGTTTCAAACTAATTTTAGATACACAATTGAAACGTTTAAAATAATGGTATTTCTAGTCTTTTCATTTTTTATAAGATTTTTTAAATAAAGCTCTTTTTATCTTTTTTTTTTAAATTAGCTTTCGTATTACTAAAATTTTCAAAAATACCTAAAAATAAGATTCAGGAGAATGAAATAATTCATTCAAACTTTAAAAGAGTCTGATTTTAAATTTTTTCACTAAACGGATCCTTTCAAATCAAAACTAAAGATTTTTGGCCCTTTATAAATCTCTCCACATCAACATTTCTTGTGGGAGTTTGCAAACTTAAAGCCTTCTCTGTGAATAATAAAAAGCAACTAGTAATGAGCTTATCTATATGTTAAGCAAGCCCATGAACTTACTGAGATGATGGGACAATTTGTAAAAAGGCCCCATAAACCGCACATCACGGCGTCTGCGACGTGGAGTCAATGCGGTCGACGACATGCACTCTTCTCCTTCTGCCTAACCATATTTGACGGTCTACTTTGAATCTTTTCAATTCAAAATGTCATTTCCTCTTTGACAATCGTCTCGTAATATTAGCTTAGATCTCCTTCTTATATAATTATGGAGACTAAACTATATATTATACGACATCATTGTTCATTCATGGACATGCACTTCTACCATGTAACTGCTCTATTTTCTTTTTCTTTTTATCAATAACTGCTCTATTTTCATATCAACATTTCCCAACAATTCCATTTTATTAACATTAATAATTGGTTTTACAATTCTTTTTTTAATAAGTAAAACAATAGTATGGTTCGTGTACACACGATTATCTCAATCCAAATTCTCGTGACTATAGTACAATAGCCCTTTCATAAATTAATAACAGTCCTTTCTTTATATATTTTTCTGTAATTTTTTAAAAATATATATATTAATTAATGACGTGGCATATTAGACGGTGTGAAAGACATTACAAAAGCCAAACAAAAAGTGTAATAAAAGTTATATATTTGGAAACTTTCTAAATTTAATTTTTCTCATTTCACATGAAATTTCATAACTTTGAAATGTTCTTCGACTGTCTCCTCGAGATCTCCTGTCTCCTCCTCTCTCTATAAATCTGCCATCTCTCTCTCTCTCCTCTCAAGCTCTCCACGATGGTGAAGCACAAAGTCTCAAGGAGAGTCATCTCTCTCAGATGGGTTCCGTTCATCTGCATCTCCTTCTTCGTCCTCGGAGCTATCTTCACCTCAAGGTTCCTTAAAGCTTCCACCTTTATCCTCAGGAGCCCTCTATTAGTCTTTCTCGTTGATGGGTTTTTTGCTTTTGTTTCAGGTCGTGGGAGCCGTCGTCTGATTCCGGTAGTCAGCTGATCTCACAGCGCCACCGTGACCATGAACTCCAGATTGTATCTGACGATTGTGCTCATAAGAAAGTAAGCTTCTTTGATTCTAATTAAGTTTTAATTCAATAATTAGTGATTAATTCATAGTTTAATGTAAACAATTTTACTTCTTTGATTCTAATTTAGTTTAATTCAATAATTAGTGATTAATTCTTAGTTTTCAGGAGTTTAATTGAATGATTCTTTTACTTCTGAATGTGGCTTTAATGATTAGTGATTTAATTCATAGTTTAATGTAAATAATTTTACTTCTTTATTCTAATTATAAGTTTAATTCAGTGATTAGTGATTAATTCATAGTTTTCAGGAGTTTAATTGAATGATTTTTACTTCTGAATGTGGCTTCATGATTAGTGATTAATTCATAGTTTTTCATAGTTTAATTCAGTGATTAGTGATTAATTCATAGTTTTCAGTAGTTTAATTGAAGATAAAGATATGATAAATTCAGAAAGATTTTGAGTTTTAGGATTTTGAGCTTTGTATGTTTTGGTTTTGCTCAAAATGCAGAAAGCTACACAAGAAAAAGATGTAATTGACCAAGTTTTGAGAACTCACCAAGCAGTAGAGTGAGTACCAAATTGATATGTTAATAGTAATTTTTACTCTGACTATCTCTGATTATATCTGTGTGTTCTCTGGAGTGTTGACAGGTCTCTAGATAAGTCAGTTGATAGCTCAGAAACACTTTCTTCCTCTTCAACCGGATCAACCCCAAAGAAGAAAGTGTTCATGGTTATGGGAATCAACACAGCATTCAGCAGTAGAAAACGGCGTGACTCCCTCAGAGGAACCTGGATGCCTCAAGGTATATATTAAGTGATCCTCAAACCTTAAAATCTAATCTAGTTATTAAATTTAATATATATATATATATGTCGATTATGTTTTTACAGGAGAGAAGCTAGAAAAACTAGAGAAAGAGAAAGGAATCGTCATCAAGTTCATGATTGGACACAGTGCGACCTCAAACAGTATACTGGACAGAGCTATTGACTCAGAAGATGCTCAGCACAAAGACTTCCTTAGGCTGGAGCATGTCGAAGGATACCATGAACTCTCAGCAAAAACCAAAATATTCTTCTCGACAGCAGTAGCGAGATGGGATGCAGAGTTCTACATCAAGGTTGATGATGATGTCCACGTAAACCTCGGTATGCTTGCTTCAACACTCGCTCGTCACAGGTCAAAGCCGAGGGTCTACATCGGCTGTATGAAGTCAGGACCTGTTCTTGCTCAAAAGTAAAAATCTCATTTCTCCTAATCTTTATTTATTTAAATCAGATTATTTATTTTTAAAAATGTGTTGCAGGACAGTGAAGTACCATGAGCCTGAGTACTGGAAGTTTGGAGAAGAAGGTAACAAGTACTTTCGACACGCTACGGGACAGATCTATGCCGTCTCCAAGGATCTTGCCAAATACATATCAGTCAACCAGTAAGGAGTAGTGTTATTGCCTTCTTCCAGCTTCATCATAGGTTTGATCTTAAAAAGGTTTTAAACTTTTGTGTGTTAGGCCAATATTGCATAAGTATGCAAATGAAGATGTGTCATTAGGGTCATGGTTTATTGGACTTGAGGTTGAACATATTGATGACAGAAACTTCTGTTGTGGGACTCCTCCAGGTAAAAACTTCAATTACTATCAAACAATCTATCTATTGTCTATGTGGTTTCTGATGGTTTATCTTCCTTTTTTGATTTGCATTTGGATAGATTGTAGATGGAAGGCAGAGGCGGGAGATGTGTGTGTGGCGTCGTTCGAGTGGAGCTGCAGTGGTATTTGCAAGTCGGTGGAGAGGATGAAGATTGTTCATGAAGTGTGTAGTGAAGGAGAAGATGCTGTTTGGAATGCACTTCTTTGAATTTTGTGTGTTTATCGAGCAAGGCAACTTTGATAGTTGTTAAGAGGAGATGACAATTTTTGTAAAGAACCGAAAGGTATACAAATCTCATATACTGAAGAGACCATCAACGACTTTAAAAATGAAGAATGTTTTTTTAACATGTGTGCCCAAATGACTCTTCTAGTGTGGCTTGGTTCTGAGGAGAAACATATCTCTTGCCCCCTCCTCTTTTGTGATTTATAGTTTATTATTTGAAGGTTTAACAGGTTTATCAGCTTATGCTTTGTCCTTCTTCTACTTGATTTATCTCATGTTTAGTCTCTTGTTAAACAGAAGCATGCCAAATGAGCATTCTTTTAGACATTCCAAATGTGTTATTACTATATTTATTTTCATACAAGAGAAAAATGATGCAACTTTTGAAAAATATGATATAGCCTCACTGTAAAAAATTTAAGAGAATGCATTCAAGTTTAGTGTTATCTACAAACTTTATAAACAGAAACAAAAAATACATAATAGAAATATACATTGTTTAAATGATTAATTGGAAGATGTATAGAACTGGCAGAAAAGAAAATGATTAAAAGCATGAAAAATTGAAAGAAGTAAAGAGATAAAAAAAAAAAGAAGGTAAAACATAAGTCAATTCTCATACAAATTTAAAATACTAATATATTTTTCTTCGCTTTTTAATTCTTTTTTTTATTTATTTAGTCTCCTATTCGCTAATCAATTCAACCACTATATTAAGCAACATACAAATTTTCAAAACCAAACGAATGATCTACGTCTCGATTGCTTTCATCGTCCGTGCGTATTCCATAAAGTGTTGCGTCTCCAACTTCTCGTACTTATATCCCAACGCTGTCCCCATGCCGCCGTTTCCATGGCCGGAAACGTTTCCAGTACGACGGGTAAGTCAACCAAAACTGACGTGAACCCCTGTGCTTACATAGATCACACCTGAAGAAGAAGCAGCCTTGTAGTTGTTGATTCACTTGTCAGACGAGTCCTCCTCCGCCTTGTCGTTGCTTGGCTTGTCTTCTTGCAAGCAATCAACCGGAACGTAAAAGTAGCCCTTTGGCAGCCGCCGATTCTTGAAAGAAGCTTCGTCCGATGTCATCACAATCTCCTTCGCAAACGTTTCTACATGCTGCTAGTATCAGTTTTCATGAATGAGCTGAGCTGAGCGGAACAAAGAGTAAGCTTAGGACAAAAGGATTCTTCTCACCTTCTTGGGCTTTGATCCTTCTTCATCTCCATCCTCTGAAACACTTGGCGAGACTATACAATGTTTGCGTGGAACCGTTTTCCCAGAAAGTATTTTGCTCCGACCCTTGGAAGTAGCACTATCGTCGGTTTTCTGATCACTATCCATTGCAATAGGACCTTTGCCTCGGCGCTGCTTAACAGAGGCTGTGCTGTCAATGGTGATATCATCTGACCTCTGTATCGCTTCACTGCCAGATACATTACTATCCGGATGCCCTTTTATTGATGTCGTAGCTGAGTCGGAAGAAACTTCTGGAGGAGAAAATGGATTACGGACAGGTAATGAACGTGCAGCGTGGTCCCTTCTAGCAGCAAGTATCTCATGTGAGGAAATAGCCAACTCTCGCTGCAAATATATACCAGTAAACGGTCAAATGCCCATTTGTTTATTTTTTTTTTAATTTTTAACGAAAGACTTAGAGTTTTGAGTACTTCAACTTACTTTTAGCTTCTCCCTCTTGACTATCCGCTCGCACAGAAGGCGTAACCTCTCTAGTTCAACCTGGAAGAGAGATAGCGAAAATTCCAAGAATTAAAAATAATTTGTACAAAAAAAAAAAAAAAACAAAAACAAAAACAAAAAATTTGTACGAGACAGAACAGAACATGCTTAAGCTTCGCTAGGAACTCATACCCTATAATGCTTGAGACTTTTCAGCCCATCTTCCCCGTGTTTCTGAGATTCGGCCTGCCAACACAATCAGAAGAGATATAAGCAACCATATGAAGCAAGTGGACCATCAAAAAAATTGACTAAAGAGGTGAAAAACTAAGACCTTTGCCTTCTGTTCCAAGCTGTGTTTCTCACAGTAAGCCTTATGCGGAAGCTTCCCACCACCAATCATATGAAAACCAGCACTTCTGGCACAGGTTGGGTGGAATGTCGCCTGGCAGTTGCCATAACTACACTGTATAATGACAAACAAGGTTTTGATTAATCTTTGTCCCAATACTTGAAGCTAGATGTCTTCGGATTAAAAAAAAAATTAAAGAAGCGTCAGATACCATACCTTAAAGCATGCACCATATATCCGTTGGCATACACAACAAGTACTGGTGCTCTTGGCCAGTGACTCCTAACAAAGCATCATATATTAAGCTTTAGCATTTTTTTAAAACATGATACTGATTCTGCATTATATAATAATATAAACCCACCATTCCCTGCACAGGATTTGTTTGCCCCCTTCTGAAGGTTGATTCCAAAGACCACTGCAAGAAATTAAATAACCAAATAATTTGCAATGATCATTACTGGATATAGTACGCAAGACCCTGCGAATAAAGGAAACTTCACCTCCGCACAAAATGCATGCACCCACTGGCCGTTTGTGGCTTTCCTAAAAGCCCCAGTTGTGCCTCCACATAAACTGCACTCTGTAGTCGAAGACGGGTTTTCCCAAAAATTGAAAGAACCAGTAGATTCCGCACATAGTTCGCAGTACCAAGGACCAGTAGATTCTTTAGCACATTTGTAGCAATCCATGTGAACAGCAACCTGTAATTGGAGCATGATCAGATACCATATCGTGCATAAAATAAAAGCTGTCCCTAGAAAGAATAAATCATGAGAAAAAATTCACAGGAAATGTCTTATCACCTTGCAACTAGAGCACACTACAATCAGGTTCCATATAGTTTCAGAGCGTCTGCAGATATCACAACTTCGTGGTTTTTCTGATGAAAAGTCGGGTGTACGGTGATCAGACCGCTTCTCTGATGGTGAACCGGAAACAGGCATCTTTAAAAGTGTTTCCTTTGTCTGTGGCACTAGATGAGCGCTGCCAGAAACTTTACGTCTAGAAGTACTCATCTGTCCGATTTAAACAAGGAAAATAACAAAAATAAGAAATATGGCACAGAAAAAATAAAACATGTGGAAAACTAAAAACGTAGCAACAACAAACCTCTTGTTGAGCAGGTTCTTCTGCCATATCTTTTCTGAGCGATGTATTCCGAGAAGATGTTGCCGCTGCAGCAGTAGCAGCAGCTAGAACAGCCTGGGCATCTTTGTGTCTTTTCTCTTTCCTACTTTGCTTTCTTGCTTCCCTGACATCATGGAAATATTTGTTGACCAGAACATCATCCCATCTTCGTCCATGCTCTTCATCAATCTCCAGGGGCAGCTTTTTGGTAACTTGGTAAGCCAGATCGTCTGAGAAACGGAAGCAGCTTTAGTATGACATTACAGAAATTGTTATATAATGCAGAAAACATGAAGAATCGGGACCATGCAAATAACATAGGGATAAAAAATCACCCGAGAGTTGCTTTCTTGAAACTGCGGTGCCAAGTAACTGAAGTTGATAATATAGAAGCTCTCCTTCCACTTCATCTTTGGGAGACAGATCTAGCATGCCCAATTTCCTAGCTTTGGCTAACTGACAAAATGTGTTTTCTTCTTCAGAGCCTGCCAAATGTTACAACGTTACCAAATGTCCTAAAAGCTGAGGCATAAATCATAACTTCTTTACCATCAGGTTCGGTTGTCATCCTATCCACATAAGAGTTCCTGCTGCTTTTCAGGGTCTTTCCTTTGTCCATCTCTGACAATTCTTTGTGGATATAAGGATGAGGATCGAAACCAGGATATGCTTCATGATCACTGAATCATCATATAAAAATAAAAAGTGATATAGTAGGAAGAATGTTTATGTAAGAGAATAACAGAGACCGTCTCCCGAATGTGTTTTGAAGCTTACAGGAGATCCATGATAATAGGGCTTGGAAAGTTCAAAATTCCACGATTTTGAGAACTATCTGGCCTCAGGGAAAAGGCATTCTCCACCATTAGTCCAGACGAACTGGGATTTGATTGTTCTCCGTGATCATCTACGCACAAATCAAAATTAAGATAAGCAGCAGCTACCATCAACTAAGATTATCTATTAAGCGTGATAACACTGGACCATGAAGACACTTCCTCAGTTGAAAAACTCTACGCAGCTATGTAACACAAATGAAGAAAATACAACATGGAGGATAACAAGCATGGAGGATAGATACATCAGATATGCACGAAGAAATAGTGAAAACTTAGAAGAACATACCAGAAAGATTAACTGAACTTTTCCCAAGATGACCTTCCTGATCAAACACTGCTGATTTCTGCAGATGAGAAACAAGGCACAATGTCCAAAATCTCATCAGAAGTTCCTTTAGCATAAAAACAAAAATCCTGCAGCAGCTACGTTTCAACCTTTGGTGAAATATCTAACAAGTAGTGCGAACCAGGGGAGATACCTGTTCTTCTGAAGAATGATCAGATGGCAAATTCCCACTGCTTCCATTTTTCACAACGGGACTATTAGCTTTAGCTTCATCAGCCACAACACCATTACCAATACAATTTTCAGCAGGTGTACATGTTGGATTCAAGATGTCAGAATCTAGCATCACCATGCCTTCAGTACATATAGCAGACCGACGCTCTGATTTAGTAGGTTTCGTACTTTTAGAAATTTCGCCTTTGTTCCTAGTTCCCATGTGTGCATGCTGGCCAAGCCATTTAACTATCTTGCCTAGTAAATCAGGCAACAAGTCTCCATCCTGCAACGCAAAACTTTGAAATCAATATACACAAACCCACAATGAGGACACATACGTTTTAAGCAGGTATATGAGAAGTTTTAAAACGTTACCATAAGTTTGGCATTTAAAGAATCAGGATTGACCCCAATCTCTTCAGCCACATCCTTCACATTCACTTTCCCCAGGTCGATCAACTAAAAAATGTTAATCAATGAGCAAGAGAGTCAACAGGTACAGATGATCCAATTTAATAGTATATGCACACCTTTTTCAGAATCAACCCAAAACTAAGAGACTCGGATTGAGTCTTTTCGTCATCGGTGCTTCTCCCAGTAATCCCTGATTCAACAATGTCTGTTGCAGACAAGTTAAATTCTGAACGCGGTGATCCAAGTTCTCGCAACTCACTGTTTCTCGAAATATCAGAACGTGTACCTGGTGTTCCTACGTCAACTCCCATCTCATCATTACTTAGCTGATCTCTTACAGATTCTGATGGAAGATTACTTTCAGGAGGACGACTATCGGCTGCATTAATTTCTCCTCCCTCTATAGGCCTTCCACTTTCTTGAATATCTGAATGCTTAGAGCAGAAAGCTCGCAGTTCAACCTACAAAATTTCTTACATTGTTAAAGAATAAACATCACTAGTGTCAATGATTTGGTTCTGTAAGGAATGAAACTTACAGTGTCACACCCGTGTTTTCCCCAGATTTCTAGCCTATTCCCTGCCTCCCTTGCACATATAGGATGGAAAGATGTTCGGCATGTTGCTATAATCAAGAGATTGTAAAGAAGTATCAATAACTCATCTGGATAGAACATAGAATCGAAGAAAAATGTGACAAGTAGAATGCAGCCATAAAGTTGGTCAAGTAAATCAAGTAAGAACATGGGAAGCATAGACATTTGCCTATTTATTTTAGTTAAGTCCAAGCTGTGTGCAAATTCACTTTCACAGCAACCCAGAATAGCAAAATATTCATCAAAGAACAAACGATATAAAATACTTAACACTCCACTGCGGTGAACAGTCTCAACAAAGCATATTCAAGTTAAAAAAATGATCTAGACAGTTAAGTTATCTAGACTACAACTGCGAGCATAGCAGTATAGGCAGATGA
The DNA here is from genome assembly GCF_020379485.1 of Brassica napus. Classification (NCBI taxonomy): domain Eukaryota; kingdom Viridiplantae; phylum Streptophyta; class Magnoliopsida; order Brassicales; family Brassicaceae; genus Brassica; species Brassica napus. Next base: position 27,244,890 of record NC_063440.1, on the reverse strand, counting down.
ACCCCAATTTCAGATGAATGTAGGCTTTTTCTAAGGGGATCGAGCAACAAGTAGTCCTATATGTTTCTCCTACGCATACTTTTTTGCATAATTCCAACTTATAAGAAAGCAGCAGCTTAAGGAAAAGACCCAGATTATACAACAGAACATGTCATGAAGAGTATCAGTGTTACCCATGGTCAGAAGTAGACCGGATGCACAAAAAGAAACAATACCTACCATTACAACACCGAATGCAAGCACCAGATTTCACCTTGCACAAGTTACACAATAACTTTCTTCGAGTTTCTTTTATTCCAGGCAAATTCAAGATCGGCTCCATTTTATTCAAGTCTTCTATGTACACCTCAGGCATCCACAAAGAACAAAACAGATGAGCGAACTCCGGCGGCCCACCGTTCTCAGTTTTTGAGACAACAGGTTTCAGAATGCCACCCTTTTTCGGACAGAGCAAGCATGGTCTTTCAGAGTCACTACCACCATTCTCCATCTCACACCAGGAGCACAACCAAGTATCATCCGCATCTTCAACCACACCATAGCATTTTCTATGAACTGTAGCTTTGCAGGAAGTGCAAACAATCAACTGGTTATGATGTTCCTTAGCATCACCAGTGCAGCAAAAATCACATAACAATGCATCCCCTCTGCAAGGAGCGGCAACCACTAACTTCTCCAAACCTGCATCACTACCAATACGCCTCCGCTTCTTGGAGGGCCTTTCTGATGCCAACAAAATCCTATTTCTGCAACCTAAAACCCATTCTAAACTACCAGAATAGTCTGCCCCTGATGAGACCTCATCCCCCACATTGTCCACACTCATTGGCTGCACAGCTTCTTCGTTTATCTCTTCTTTCTCTTTACCAACAACATCCTCACTCTTTTCACTCGCATCAGTTTCCCTCTGCTGTATATTAAGTGATTCGTACTCCACAGATGGAACTGAAAAGCAGCTTCGAGAAGATAAAGACCTTAGAGAAGCTAAATCCGACAAAGTTTCTAAATCAGGCAACTCTAACCGCCTAAAATACTCCTGACGCTCAACCCAAATACTCCCAGCCTTCAGCTTCTCCCCTTGCCTATTAGACTTCTTCTTCTTCGTTTCACCCCCATGGTGAGACTTCTTATGCCGCTTCTTATCATCCTTCTGGTTCAGCAAATTAGCCAACGCAATAGGCAAAGTCCCCACACTCACACCAACACTCGAACCATCCTCGTTAACATCATACGGAGACCTCTCGGAGAGATGCTTGCTCGCCTGAGCTAACAAATCGATTCCCTGCGAACTCCTCTCCTCCTCGAATCCTTTGCTATCCCTGCGAGATGGTCTACAAGGCCTCTCCTCAGCACCGCAGCCTCCGTCCACTCCCCTACCCATCATCTTCTCCCGCCGCTGGCATTGGTCAACGCTCATAACCGAATCAAACCGCCGCCGTAACCTCCCGCAAGCCCCATGGAACCGTAACCCTAACACTCCGCCTTCAATTTCCGATAATCAAAACCCTAACCCTAATTTCGCGAATCTGCTAACCCTAGCTTCCCCCAATCAATTTCAGATTCGAACGATTGGAGAAGATACGAAGATGAGGATGATGATGATGATGATTGATAGAAGCGTGGGTAAGATTAAGGTTTCTTCGAGTTTCTCTGGTTCATGTTCTTTCGGATCCTTTCACCGCGTTATTTGCAGGTAACAGAGGAACGGTTCATCTTTTCGAGAATTTTTTTTTTTTTTTTAATTCCGAGTGTATGATAGCGAGGTGTGGGGCGTAGGGTAGCACTCGTGCACCGCGTTCGTTTCGACACGTGGTGGAGTTTTACTCGTTGGATGACTCACGAGATGCCAACACGTTAATTCATTCCACTCTTTCATAAAAGCGTACCGATATGCTTTTTTTTTTTCCTTCTTTCTTTAACCTCCCTTTTTTCTTATTTGTTATGTAATCCCTTTTTTACAGTAAATTGAGATATTGGTCATTTTCTTTTACAGAAGTTTAATTTAGATCCTCTTTTAACTTCACATTTTGGGTGCCTTCGTAGTGTGTTTGATTACGACGATACGACTGTTTGATTCTTGTTGGATTTGCTCCATCACAGGACAAAACCAAAAAAAAGAAGAAGTTTGAATTTTGATTGGTGAAGAAGGAGGAGGATGTACTAATTGCATGTGATGTTTTACATATGCTATGCGTTAATGTGAAAATGACTCTTTGAGCCCACTAATCAAACTATAACCCGTTATACTTAGAATGCTATGGCTATAGTTATATTGGGGACAAAATTAGATGGCCAAACTAAGTGACTGAAATAGAATTTTAGGTGGCTTGATTAATGCGCATATAAGATAATCCATCAAGATTGTTGAAAATAATGCAAGTTAATTAAAAAAAATATCTATAAATGAAGAGAAAATAAATAACTAATTTAAGTTAAAAGATTTTAAAATGCTGATATAGTCTAGTTTAGTGGCCGTATCAAACTGAAAAAATATGAATTTTCATTTTTATTTGAAGTATAATCCATGTGTTAATAGTTTGATACAAATTCAACTTAATTAATACAAAATCTATAGAACAATATCAATCATGTCAAAAATGAATTGTAGCCTTGTAGGTCTCTTGTAACAAGGAACAAAAAGGGCTTCAGGCCCAATATATCAAACATCAGGTCCATTAACCGCAAATTCGATATAGTGGGCCGAAGACTTAGAGCGAGATTCCTATCTTTCCTATACAATAATTTGGATGAGAAAAACGGTTGCGTCAAAATGACGACATTTGGGAATCTAACCGCAACTTTAAAAACAAAATACTCTCTCTCTCCCTCTGCCTTTCTTTGTTTGCTTGCGTACGTCAATTTGCACAAGCAATCGCTTTTTCGAAAAGCATCCTCGAAGCTCGGAAGCTCTCTCCTCCTCCTCCTCCTCCTCCTCCTCCTCCTCTTTCTCCTCCTCCTCCGGCAATCTCCGTCATCTCCTCTGCTTATCTCCGGTACTTTTACACCTCGCGACCTTTCTTCGCATCCATCAACCTATTAAACTATTGAAATTTTCTCGAAAATTTGTGGATAAGATTCTGCAGAAGTCTCCGATCTTCCATTTCGGGAGAGAGATCTATCGATTAGGATTCTCGATTAGGAGCGGAATCATTTAAATTGTATGATCGTGTCGAACATTAAACTGTATGATTCATCCCGATCGTTTATATATGGATCGATCGAGGATCGGCATTAGCATTGATGCGTTTGTTTGTTTTTTTTTTCTTTGATTATTGATGAATTGCTACTTCAGATCTGGATCTAATCGCGTTTATGCTTGTGAATTGTGATTATTGCTATAGATTAACGCTCACTTTATTGCTTGCTTAGAAGTAAAGTGTAGTCTATCTTGTACCTTCTGCATGACTTGCCTGATTCAGATTCTCGGATCCGGATCTGGATCCGGTTGTCAACTCTTCGTTTAGAGAGCCTTATAAGAGTAATGATTGTTGCTCGTTGGTTTACCAATTTCACAAATGTTGTTCAGTTTGAAGAAAGCTTAGACTAAGTAACAATGTGTACAATGTGTTTGTTCTTGTGTTGAATGGGAGTAATCTGTAGTCATCTTGTACATTCTGCATGACTTGGCTGATTCAGATTTTCGGATCCGGATCTGGATCCGGTTGTCAACTCTTCATTTAGAGAGCTCTATGAGAGTAATGATTGTTGCTTCTTGGTTACCAACTCACAGATGTTACTATTGTGTGTTTTGATTGTTTCATTAGCTTGCATATCTAGATAGCATTGTGTACAATGTGCTTATTCTGAAAATTTGTTCAGTTTTTAATCATGGTCTCTTGTGTTGAATAGGAGTAAAGTGTAGTCTATCTTGTACATTCTGCATGACTTGGCTGATTCAGATCAACTCTTTGTTTAGAGCCTTATGAGACTATGACTGTTGCTTGTTGGTTACCAGTTCATAGATGTTACTATTGTGTTTTTGAAATGGTTTTGTTGGCTTACACATCTTGCACCACCTTCAAGAAAGCTTACACTAAGCAGCATTGTATTAGGAATGTTTTACAATATATAGAGATTATTAATTACAATATTTGTCCTTAATCTATTATATTTGTTATACATTGTGTATAATGAGGCTTGTTCTGAAAATCTGTATTATAATCATGGTCTCTTGTATTGAATAGGTTTTGAATTGATTGATCGAATGGGGAAAATCAAGAAAGTAAATCGTAAGGCTCGCATTGCTGCTGCTCCTTACCCACCACCACTGTCGTGTTGCAAGAAAGAATGGGCAGGCCCAACCTGCCCAGTATGTTTGGAGTCTCCACACAACGCTGTTCTTCTCTTGTGCTCCTCCTATCACAAAGGATGCCGTCCATACATGTGCGCAACGAGCAGCCGTTTCGCCAACTGTCTCGACCAGTATAAGAAG